>NC_090445.1:1625254161-1625556106 GCF_031143425.1 Pleurodeles waltl
CCCGGGGCTGCAGGGGGCTGCGCAGCACCTCGCACTCTATTTGATTGAAGGCTCAGGGAAGGTGCGGTCCCCCGGGCTGCGGAGGACCAGGTGGCAGCCTATTACAACTGTTTAAAGCCCCGGGGAGGTGGTGGTCCCCTGGGCTGGGGGGGAGGCAGGCACTCCCTACATTTCATTCGATATTAGCCCCAGGGAGGTGGGCTCCCCAGGCCAGCAGGGGCACATGGCCCCCCCACACTCTAGTTGATTAAAGCCCCAGGGAGGTGGTGGTCCCTGGAGTTATTGGAAGGGTTGGGTGCCCCTGGTTACAGTTGTTTAAAGCCTCAGGGAGGTGGCGGTCGCCAGGGCTGCGGGGGAACCACACAGCTCCCTGCACTCTATTAGTTTAAAGCCCCTGGGAGATGGCAGTCCCTGGGGCTGAGGTGGGGCCAGGTGGCCACCCTATGTTTCATTAAATATTAGCCCCAGGAAGGTGGAGGTCCCCGGGGCAACCTCCCCCACATTAAAATTACAGTGACCCCGGGACTTGGCTCATCCAAAGGCTTCAGAATTAACAAGCACAGGGACCGCGCCTGTTTTTTAAAAACGTTTTCACTGGATCCGTCATGACTCACGGCAAAAATATTTAAAAAAAATCTCTTTAGCTCTGGGGGTGGCCCTCTGGGACCTCCTCACCAAGAATAATTTTGGGGTATAGGGTCGGTATGCGTTTTTGGGCAGCAAGGACAATTGTAAGGTTTAGGGTAGGGGTTTTTGGGTGGCAAGAGTGATTTCAGGGTTTAGAGTGGCTATGGAATTTGGGGTGGCATCGGTAATTTTAGGGTTTAGGGTGGGTATGGGTTTTTGCGTGACAAGGGTAATATTCGGATTTAGGGTGGGTATGGGTTTCTGGGTGGTAAGGATAATTTTAGAGTTTAGGGTGGGTATGAGTTTTTTGGGTGTCAAGGTTTAAGGGGTTGTGTGTATTTATCTATATAAATCTATATATCTATATCTATATCTATATATATATGTATATATATATATTTATACGTACCTAATATATTTATGTGTGTGTATTTATATATATATATTTTTTTAACTGAAAAAGCAAAGGTTGCAGGAACGTTATAGTTAGACCCACACTTTAAGGGTAAAACTCCATAGAAACAAGGAACTATAGCTTGTGCACTAAGGTAACTATAACTCGCGCCCCTGCGATGCACAGTGTTTTATGAATATTTTTACAGCAAATGTTACAGAGATACTATCAATGATGTTATAAAAGATGTAGTGAGTTCTGTAATGTCTGGGGTAATTAGCAGTGCATGGCGAGGGATCGATTTTTAGTTACCTTAGGGCACGAGTTGTAGGTACTCGAAATAACTAACTATAACAGGTACATTTCTATGGTTTTGTATGTTTAAAAGTGAATTTCTATTTTTTTTAACGTAAAGTAACATCAATTACTATACATTAAGCCAACCACCGTCGTGAGTATGTACCTATACATATATATGCATATATATATATATATATATATATATAGTTACATAGATAGATAGATAGAAAGATAGATAGATAGTTTTTGGCAAAGCATTTGCCTTTACCATGCATGCCTTTACCACAAAAATTTAAGTATTTTACAGGAAAATATAAACACTTCATATGTACATAAAAAGTTTATCCTTACATGTAAAGCACTTACATTTACTTCTAAAACGTTTTACACACCCATGTCTTTATCATTCATGCTTTCACAACAAAATTGGTTCTAAAGGCATGGGTGATAAAGGCACAACTGTTGTAAAATCCTGCTTGGTAAAGGTTATGTTTGGTAATGGTACTTGCATTGTAACAGCCGAGTTGTAAAAGCTTGGGTGCTAATGGCATGTGTGGGTCCGTCATACATCCCTACTGAAAGCCAGAGGCCCCAACACAATTTATACGATTTAAATTTCAAACATTAAAACAGTATTTCGCAAAGAATACACAAACAAGTACATATCAGACAAATACTCAATTACTATATATTTTAGTATTTTATATTGAAAAAATATGAAAAAATCAAAAAGATTTGATGGGAAGGTTTGTGCTGCATCTCGGCGACTAACTTTTCAATGTTTGGTTTTATTTCGGAAAGTTGAATACTCTGGTCAGATTCAACATTTCCCAAGCAATTTCTGCACTAACCTCTTGTGCCTCTCAGCTCTTCATAGCCCCTCTGTCACATGTATTTCATTTATTTTTTAGCACCTCTCATATCAGTGTGGGATGTTGGAGCACTTTGCATCACACACATACAGAGACATATGTGTGTAAATCAGTGCATGGAAAATGTTACATAAGGCAAAGGGGAATATATTTTGTAGGATTCCCATTTCATTCATACTGGTAGGCATGAAGAAGCTTGGTCTGATGAAGCATAACTAAGAAAACAAACATAACTTTTTAACTTGTACCATGCAGTTTGCTTGCAGCTTTTTGATGGCAGTTCGTAGCTAACTGTGCTAGATTATGATTGCAACTTATGAACTGCACACTAACAAAGGAATCTCTGTGACAAAAGCAGTCTGTTGTATGCACATAAAATACTGTTCTTTGATATGCTTGATACACGTTCTTTTCAGCAGGCATATTATCCATCAGCACTACCTTAGATGAGTCAAAACTGCCACTAGACAAAACTCTAATTTCTCTCCAGCAGGTATGTTAATCACCAGAGTTATCTTGACCCTTTTATTTTTGCCCAACAACTGCTGGATATATAAGGAACTTTGTAGGGATTTTAAAACTGCTGCATCAGTGAAGTAACAAGTATAAAAACACGGGGCATGTTTCTGTCATGACGCGTCATTTGGAGAAGTGCCTTCCTGCCGGTCAAGGCCTTGAGATGCCGGCTAAACCCCTGGGAATGTGACACGGACCCCTGGGGGTCTGCAGACCACAGGTTGGGAAACACTGCCTCAGAGTAGCCCTCGCCCCATGAACTCTCCTCCATTGGAAAACCTTATAAAGAGAAAGGAGGAGTAGACCAATCCTCAACATGCCAAGAACCTGGACATTCTTTAGCCTCCAAACGGGGCAACTGAAAAGCATGGTATTCATGAATGAGGATAGATAGACTAGTGAGGAACACGTAACAGCTGTAATCAAAACAGTCCTCTGCATAATTCTGACAATCCAAGTGAGAAACCTACAAATTGTAATAGATCAAAAAAGTAGAGGTTGAGACCTAAGTGGCAAACCTGAGCTTCCAAGAGAGGAACCCAAATAGCCAAATTCCATATTATGGTCTCCACCATTGTGGAATGAGACAGAGCTGTTGGCAAAGGAGCAATCCCAGCAACCGCATAAGCTCAAACAAAAAGTGTCAGAACCTACTAACTGTCAGTAGCAGTGGTAGGCTTAAACCCATGATTACTAGCACCAAATGTCACAACTATAGGTTTACAGTGTTGAAAAAGTTCTTTCAGTATACTCTATGTAAATCAGGATTGCCCAGTGAACATCCAGCCCCCCTCACCCTTTGGAGTACCAGGCAGAACAACCTCATCAAATTAAGAGATGGCATAATTTTAAGCAGGAAGGATGGCCCAGGCCTAAAAAACCAACACATTTGAGATAAGCCAAAAAAACAGCAATTACAATCCAGAGAATCCAAATTACTCAAGATCCTCATAGATGTGATCACTATCAAGAACAACACCTCTTAAGATGACAGGTCCAAGAGGATATTAAGCAATGGTGCCAAAAGAGAACTGTGCAGAATCTGAAGAACCAGCTGAAGCTCCCCATGGAGGCTACAACTCTCTGCTAGTGGGTGAGAGTGTTTAAGAAATAGTAATAAAAATAAATTTGAGAAATCCTGACACCAAAGGCTCATTTCTTCCCAGAAAGTTCTAAAAACCTGAAAAGCCACCCACTGAACATTAAAAAGACACATTTGCCCAGGCCAAAGTGAAAATGAAAAACTCAGCACTATGGGGGATGAAGACCAAGGGGGTCATTCTGACCCTGGCGGCCGGTGACCGCCAGGGTCACCGACCACGGGAGCACCGCCAACAGGCTGGCGGTGCTCCAAAGGGCATTCTGACCGCAGCGGTTCAGCCGCGGTCAGAAAGGGTAAACCGGCGGTCTCCCGCCGGTTTACCGCTGCCCCATTGAATCCTCCATGGCGGCGGAGCGCGCTCCGCCGCCATGGGGATTCAGACACCCCCTACCGCCATCCTGTTCATGGCGGGAAACCCGCCATGAACAGGATGGCGGTAGGGGGTGCCGCGGGGCCCCCGTAAGAGGGCCCCACAAAGTATTTCAGTGTCTGCTTTGCAGACACTGAAATACGCGACAGATGCAACTGCACCCGTCGCACCCCTGCAACTACGCCAGCTCAATTCTGAGCCGGCGTCCTCGTTGCAGGGGCATTTCCGCTGGGCCGTCGGGCGCTCTTTTGGAGAGCGCCCGCCGGCCCAGCGGAAATGTTTGAATGGCCGCCGCGGTCTTTTGACCGCGGTGCGGTCATTTGTCGGCGGTACCTTGGCGGACGGCCTCCGCCGTCCGCCAAGGTCTGAATGACCCCCCAAGCCTCCATCTATTGAGAGAGTCGCAAACTCAGGAAAAAACCCATATAGTGATTAATCTCCTGGGCTTCTGCACAGCTTCACCTGCTGTACAAGAAAAACTTGGGCCCATATTTATACTTTTTGCCGCAAAACTGAGCAAATGCAGTTTTGTGGCAAAAAGCATAGCGCCAGTGTTGGACTTTTTTGCTTATGCAGGGTCATCTTCAATCTTTTTGCCTCCTGCCTCCTATTTATTCTGACCTGTTGCTGTTGGCTTTTGAACTCTGAGCACTTTACCACTGCTAACCAGTGCTAAAGTGCTTATGCTCTCTCTGTAAAATGTGTATGTGATTGGTTTATCCATGATTGGCATATTTGATTTACTAGAAAGTCCCTAGTAAAGTGCACTAGAGGTGCCCAGGGCCTGTAAATCAAATGGGCCTGCAGCACTGGTTGTGCCACCTACACAAGTAACCCTGTAATCATGTCTCAGACCTGCCACTGCAGTGTCTGTGTGCGTACTTTTACACTATAAATTCGACTTGGCAAGTGTACCCACTTGCCAGGCCTAAACCTTCCCTTTTCTTACATGTAAGGCACCCCTAAGGTAGGCCCTAGGTAGCCCCAAGGGCAAGGTGCAGTGTATGGATAAGGTAGGACATATAGGGGGTCATTCTGACCCTGGCGGTCCAAGACCGCCAGGGCCACGGATGACTGAAGCACCGCCAACAGGCTGGCGGTGCTTCATTGCCCATACCGCCGCGGTCGGAAAAACGGGTCCGGCGGTTTCCCGCCGGATTTCCCCCAGCTGGGCGAATCCTCCATGGCGAACCCCTTCCCGCCACCCTGTTTCTGGCGGTTTTTACCGCCAGGAACAGGATGGCGGGAACGGGTGTCCTGGGGCCCCTGCACTGCCCATGCCACTGGCATGGGCAGTGCAGGGGCCCCGTAACAGGGCCCCAGCCTGCTTTTCACTGTCTGCTATGCAGACAGTGAAAAGCGCGACGGGTGCTACTGCACCCGTCGCACACCTGCAACACCGCCGGCTCCATTCGGAGCCGGCTTCTGTGTTGCAGGCCCCTTTCCCGCTGGGCCGGCGGCCGCTACCTTAGGTAGCGCCCGCCGGCCCAGCGGGAAAGTTAGAATGGCCCCAGCGGTCTTCTGACTGCGGGGCGGCTAACTGCGGTGCCCGCCAATGTTGGAATGAGGGCCATAGTAATGTGGTTTATATGTCCTTACAGTGAAATACTGGCAACTTCGTTTTTCACTGTTGCAAGGCCTGTCTCTCTCATACGATAACATGGGGGCTACCTTTATATATGATTAAAGTGTAGATTCCCCTAGAGAGTAGATGGACATGTGGAGTTTGGGGTCCCTGAACTCACAATTTAAAAATACATCTTTTAGTAAAGTTGATTTTAAGATTGAGCGTTTGAAAATGCCACTTTTAGAAAGTGAGCATTTTCTTGCTTAAACCATTCTGTGACTCTGCTGTGTTTGTGGATTCCCTGTCTGGGTCAGTTGACAGTTGGGTTGTTTTTCACCTCACACTAGACAGTGACACAAAGGGAGCTGGGGTGTAACCTGCATTTCCTGATTAGCCATCTCTGCTAGGAGGGAGGGGTGGAGTGGTCACTGCCTCTGACAATGCCGGCTCCAACCCCCTGCTGTGTGTCTGAGGCCTTGCCTGGGCAAGGCAGGATTTCACAAGTAGGTGTGAGTCCCCTTTGAAGAAAGGTGACTTCAAAGACTAAAATGGGTATAAGAAGGGCACCCAAATCTACAGACTTTAGCAACACTTCTGAAACCAAGAGGAACCTCTGCCTGGAGAAGAGCTGATAGCTGAGGAAGAAGTGCTGCCCTGCCTGTGATTGTGCTTTGTGGAGCTTTCCTGCAGTGCTGCTTCTGCCAGAGTAAGAGGGCAAAGACTGGACTTTGTGTGCCTTCCATCTTGTGAAGAAATCTCCAAGGGCTTGAGTTAGAGCTTGCCTCCTGTTGTTTGAAGTCTCAGGGATAGCAAAGACTTCTCTCTGCCAGCACCTGGAGTCTCTGGAGAGACTCCTGCTCTGACAAGTGGTGCCCTATCCAGTCCCTGGGCCCTTGAAAGAAAAGCTGGTGGAAATCCAAGGAAATCGACTTCGGACGACTCCGGACCGACGCGGCTGCTGAATCTGGTAACGCCACCTGCCCCCGAAGCCGTGACCTTTGCTGGAACGCGACGCTCTTCGCAGGCCCGACGCCGCTGCAGCCCCGCTGAAGTCCGCGACTCCGTGGAAGTAGCCGCACCACGTCGTGACCGACGCCTCTCGGAGTGCGTGGATTCAACACAGACGCCGTGATCCCCGACTTTGCACATCGGCTTGTTTTCACTCTTCACCAAAGGTACTGTACTTGGGGGTCTACACAACTCTGTGTCCAGCGCCGCTGGTGTCGGCTTGTTGGGAAACGACTCCGTCACGACGCCGTGTTAACATCTCATCAAAGCATTTTTGTTTCTAAGCGCTATTTTTTAGTTTAACCTCTAAAAATTCATAACTTGACTTGTGTATGTCGGATTTTTGTCGTTTTGGTCTTGTTTTGTTTAGATAAATATTTCCTATTTTTCTAAACCGGTGTTGTGTCATTTTGTAGTGTTTTCATTGAGTTACTGTGTGTGTTGGTACACATAGTTTACACATAGCACTCTAAGGTTAAGCCTACTGCTCTGCCAAGCTACCAAGGGGGTAAGCAGGGGTTAGCTGAGGGTGTAACTCCCTTGCCCTGACTAGAGTGGGTAAGTTCTGCCTGGCTGAGGTGCATACCCTAGCCAACCAGAAACCCCATTTCTAACATTGGTGATCAGCGGTTGGGATTTGGACTTGTATTTGTACTTGACATACAGTGACTAAGTGTACACTACTGTTTGAGTTCAGACCACTACGTGACCACATACTACTTGTTTGGTGATCTTTTGCTTTTTCTCTTAAGGACTCCTTTTTGTTCTACTTCCATGATTTTGCTGATCCCTTGACGGATTATTTTTACTTCATTGGGAACTTATTTTCTGCCTTTGGAACTTTGCACTTGTGACCATCATGTCTCAATCTGGAGATGCAACAGCTGGAGCTGTGTTTGAAATAGAGAAACTGAAGGAGTACTCAGTTGCTCAATTGAAACAGTTCCTTAAAGATCTTGACTGTTCCACTGAGAGCTCCACCAGGGAGGGGGAGCTGCAAAAGGCACAGAGGGCCTGGGAGACAGTCAAGGAGGCTGGAGGACACACAGAGGAGGAGAATGTGGGTGGGGAAGTGCAGAGGATACACAGTGGTGTAGTGGAGGTACCTGTTACGCCTGGGGGGAGGGTCCCCAGGAGGGGTAGCAGGGTGTCATCCAAGGGTCTGACTCCTGAAGAGTTACAGGACAGACAGGCAGAGAGAGCTCGCCGGTTGAAGTTCAAGGAGTTGAGGATGCAAAGGGAGAAGGAGTTGGAAGAAAGGAGGAGGGACTTAGAGATCAAAAAGAGGATTTGGGCTTATGAGCTCAAAATGAAGGAGCTGAAAGTCATAAGGGCTGAGTCCAGCTGGAATGGTGGCAGCAACAATTTTATATCCAGTGCTGCTGAAGAAGTGCACATGCCCAGAGATGTGGTGCCCTACTTGAGGGAGGGAGTTAGCACACGTCAGGAGGTTCAGGGGTATGAGGTAGCTTTGGTGATGCACAGGGTCCCTGAGGTGGATTGGGGAACTGGCATGGGGAGTCATATTCCTACTGGTGGGAGGGACACTCTACTGACTCTAGGTGATAGTGACAGGGAGAGGGGTTCCCCCCAGGTAGAAGTCCTGGTTATGGAGTGTGAAGACATCCCAGAAGAGTGTCAGGGACAGTCAGGTACTGTCTCACCAGTCTCAGGAGGGTGATGTGGGGTGCTTTTTCAAAGCATAGTCACTGGATGGTTGGGTGAAGGGTACTTTGGTTAATTCATGTGAGGGGCTGAGTGATGTAATTGCTGTAGAGCATATGTCTAGTCCTTATTTTCCAGAGCTACGCCAACACCAGGTGGAGTGTGAGTTCTCTGAACCCAGGGAGCTTACAATGGAGGCAGACTTCTGGGTGAGTACCAGAGAGTCTGAAGAGGCATTTGGGGGTGCTCCTGAGAGGAGTGGTCTAGGTAGTTCCCAACCAGGTGAGGTAGGGAAGGATTGTAGTGTCCCAGGTAGGTCCCAGTGTAGTGGGATGGGTGAGGGACCCCATGTCCAGTCTCAGAGGAGAGGGAATGGGGATGGGTTGAGGCCCAAGGTGCCCGAGATCCGGTCCCAGGTCCTGGAGGGTTCCATGAGGGAACACCAGGAGGGGAGCCTAGCCTGTACCATAGGGCCATCTGTTGAGGGAGACCCCACAGTGTCAAGAGAACTTGGGAGGCGGCTGTAGCCAGCGTCCTACCAGTTCTGGTGTCTGGCAGCACCACTCCTAGTGAGGGGGTGCAGAAGTCCAGACAGAGGGTTGAGAGGGGGTTGCAGACCCCAGTGGAGAACCTGGAGGGTCAGGGGTCAGCTCTGAGAGCAGAGACCCCCAGGAAGGACCTTGGTGAGACCATTTCTGGGTTGGGGGGAATCCAGACTCTGTCAGATGGGCAGAGGTCAGGGGACCTGCGCCAGCCAGACTCTTGTGTGGCCCTTGGGGACAGTGTGTCCCTTGAGGGGGGTAAGTGTGCCCCCCTGGAAGTCCTGGTGTGCCTGGCAAAGGTTCAACCGCAGGGTGGTGACTCTGGGTTGAATGATCAGGTTCAGGGGGTAAACTCTGACCTGATGGTGGTTAAGTGTGCTCCCAAGGAAGTCCTGGTGTGCCAGGCAGTGGTTCAACCGCAGGGTGGTCGCTCTGGGTTGGATGACCAGGTTCAGAGGGTAAACTCTGACCTGGTGGGGGGTAGGTATGCCCCCCAGGAAGTCCTGGGTTGCCAGGCGGTGGTCCAGTCTGTGGGTACAAACCCTGGACTGGAGGATCAGGTTCAGGGTGTCCCCCTTGACCTGGAGGATGGGGCTACTGCTAACAGTGCCCATCCCATGTTGTCTTCTGAGGGGGCCACTCCTAATTGGGGGGTGCAGGACACCAAAAGGGAGGGCAGGGGGAGGGAAACCTCACCCCTGGCCCTGGTCCAACCTGAAGGTACAGACCCCAGGTTGGCGGACCAGTTGCAGGTTACCAGCCCTGCACTGGTGGAAGAATTGTGCAGGACTGCTTCTACAAGCACCCTGAAAGTTTTTGACTCTGGGGGTGCCGCTTCTGCAGGGAGGGTACAGAGCCCCAGAGGGGAGGACCAGGGTCAGGTTGTCGTCCCTGACCTGGTGGAAGAGAGAGTGGTCACAGGGTGCCAGGCACCTGGGGCTACCGCCCCCTACTCTCCACAGTCACAGTGGTTGGAGAGGCCTGAGGTCGGGCTCTCATCCCTGACAGTTGTCCGGGGCCACCGTGGCTTGCTGTCCTGGTGGACAGAGTTGCCCCTGGGGGGGGAGGGGGGGTGGAGGAGGGGCGAGAGTCACACCCCGGGGGTGGAGTGGGCAACACCACTGTGTTGGCCCTGGTGGTACTATCTGCCCAGTGGTATACATCTGTGAGCAAAGTAAAGTTAGGTGCTGCACAGATGGTGTCTGCAGATGTGGAGAAGGGCTCCCCATGGGTTAGCTTAGTGGGCCCTGAGAGTATGGACAGAGGGATCCAACTGGAGTCAGGAAGGCATAGAACTGGAACATGCCCCTGCTGTTGTGGGCCTGGGTCCTTGTTCTATCGCCCCAATCAGGGAAGTACATCAAGGTATTGATTGTTCTCCCCAGGCTTTAGGCTGGTAGGGGGTCGTGTTGGACGTTTTTGCTTATGCAGGGTCATCTTCAATCTTTTTGCCTCCTGCCTCCTATTTTTTCTGACCTGTTGCTGTTGGCTTTTGAACTCTGAGCGCTTTACCACTGCTAACCAGTGCTAAAGCGCTTATGCTCTCTCTGTAAAATGTGTATGTGATTGGTTTATCCATGATTGACATATTTGATTTACTAGTAAGTCCCTAGTAAAGTGCCCTAGAGGTGCCCAGGGCCTGTAAATCAAATGTTACTAGTGGGCCTGCAGCACTGGTTGTGCCACCCACACAAGTAACCCTGTAATCATGTCTCAGACCTGCCACTGCAGTGTCTGTGCGTACTTTTACACAATAAATTCGACTTGGCAAGTGTACCCACTTGCCAGGCCTAAACCTTCCCTTTTCTTACATGTAAGGCACCTCTAAGGTAGGCCCTAGGTAGCCCCACGGGCAAGGTGCAGTGTATGGATAAGGTAGGACATACAGGGGGTTATTCTAACTTTGGGACGGATTAACACCTCCTCCAAAGTTAGAATAACCCCCATAGTAATGTGGTTTATATGTCCTGACAGTGAAATACTGGCAACTTCGTTTTTCACTGTTGCAAGGCCTGTCTCTCTCATATGATAACATGAGGGCTACCTTTAAATATGATTAAAGTGTAGATTCCCCTAGAGAGTAGATGGACATGTGGAGTTTGGGGTCCCTGAACTCACAATTTAAAAATACATCTTTTGGTAAAGTTGATTTTAAGATTGTGCGTTTGAAAATGCCACTTTTTAGAAAGTGAGCATTTTCTTGCTTAAACCATTCTGTGACTCTGCCATGTTTGTGGATTCCCTGTCTGGGTCAGTTAGACAGTTGGGTTGTTTTTCACCTCACACTAGACAGTGACACAAAGGGAGCTGGGGTGTAACCTGCGTTTCCTGATTAGCCATCTCTGCTAGGAGGGAGGGGTGGAGTGGTCACTCTCATCTGAAAGGACTGTGCCTGCCTCTGACAATGCCGGCTCCAACCCCCTGCTGTGTGTCTGAGGCCTTGCCTCGGCAAGGCAGGATTTCACAAGTAGGTGTGAGTCCCCTTTGAAGAAAGGTGACTTCAAAGACTAAAATGGGTATAAGAAGGGCACCCAAATCTACAGACTTTAGAAAACACTTCTGGAACCAAGAGGAACCTCTGCCTGGAGAAGAGCTGATAGCTGAGGAAGAAGTGCTGCCCTGCCTGTGACTGTGCTTTGTGGAGCTTTCCTGCAGTGCTGCTTCTGCCAGAGTAAGAGGGCAAAGACTGGACTTTGTGTGCCTTCCATCTTGTAAAGATATCTCCAAGGGCTTGAGTTAGAGCTTGCCTCCTGTTGTTTGAAGTCTCAGGGACAGCAAAGACTTCTCTCTGCCAGCACCTGGAGTCTCTGGAGAGACTCCTGCTCTGACAAGTGGTGCCCTTCCAGTCCCTGGGCCCTTGAAAGAAAAGCTGGTGGAAATCCAAGGAAATCGACTTCGGACGACTCCAGACCGACGCCGCTGCAGAATCCGGTAGCGCCGCCTGCACCCGACGCCGTGACCTTCGCTGTAACGCGACGCTCTTCGCAGGCCCGACGCTGCTGCAGCCCCGCTGAAGTCCGCGACTCCGTGGAAGTCGCCGCACCACGTCGTGACCGACGCCGCTCGGAGTGCGTGGATTCAACGTTTCACACAGACGCCGCGACCCCCGACTTTGCGCATCGGCTTGTTTTCACTCTTCACCAAAGGTACTGTACTTGGGGGTCTACACGACTCCGCTGCTGGTGTCGGCTTGTTGGGAAACGACTCCGTCAAGTCAGAGTTTAACCTCTAAAAATTCATAACTTGACTTGTGTATGTCGGATTTTTGTCGTTTTGGTCTTGTTTTGTTTAGATAAATATTTCCTATGTTTCTAAACCGGTGTTGTGTCATTTTGTAGTGTTTTCATTGAGTTACTGTGTGTGTTGGTACAAATACTTTACACCTAGCACTCTGAGGTTAAGCCTACTGCTCTGCCAAGCTACCAAGGGGGTAAGCAGGGGTTAGCTGAGGGTGTAACTCCCTTGCCCTGACTAGAGTGGGTAAGTTCTGCCTGGCTGAGGTGCATACCCTAGCCAACCAGAAACCCCATTTCTAACAGCCAGCTTGCGTCATTCCAAAGCGCCAGCCGGGCACCAATTTTATGGAATGGTGTAAGCCGGCGCTCAGGTTGGCTAGCGCCTGAAAAAATTATGTAAGCCGGGTGGGGGTGGCGGTACCGGTGAAGGGGGTTTTACCTCAAAAAATGACGCTAGGCTGGTTAGAGGCAAAAAAAAATGCTGTAATCCAACCTAGCGTCATTTCCTGATGCAAAACCATTAATACCACATGACTCCTGTCTTGTAAAAGACAGGAGTCATGCCAACCACCCAAATGGCCAGCACAGGGGACCAGGGTCCCCTGGGCATGGCCATTGCACCCAGTACCATGCTTGGGGGCCCATGTCAGGGCCCCAATGGTACTTAAAACATTTTTTGTAAGTACTTACCTATACTTACCCCACTTATGTGGGTTGGGGTCCCCATCCTCTGGTGTCCCGCTGGTGTGGGTGTGGGTGCTTCTGGGGATTGGGGTGGGCACCTGTGGGCCCATTCCATGGTGTTTAACCATGGAAATGGGTCCACAGGTCTCCTAATGCCTGGTCTGACCCAGGCGTTAAATAATGGTGGAAAGCAAACTTTGCACCATTATTTAGCCCCTCTTCCCACCCATGCGTCATTTTAGCACGGGGGATAAATAGGGGGCTAAGGGGTTAGCACCATTTTTTAGATGGGAACGCCTACCTTGCATCTCATTGACGCAAGGTAGGTGCACGCATCTAAATAAGGGTTCAAACTCCAATATTTTGACCTTAGACGTTTCTAGTGTCAAAATATAAATATGGAGTTAAGTTTGTGCCAAATTTGCGTAGAAGAAATGATGCAAATTCAGTGCAAACATAGTATAAATATGTCCCTTGGTTTCTGAAGATCTAGGGGCAGTTTAAGAAATTTTCTTGCAACCCTTAGCATCCCCCTAACGCCACCAAATGTGCGCCGTATTTAATATAGGGTGCACCATGGCGGTAGTTAGGGAACTAGAGTCACAATATTTTTTGCTAGTTCAGTGCTTTGCAGGATTAGCATAAAAAAGCTGACGCTAATCCTGCAAAGCAACCAGAGGCCCATTGACAATGGGAGCCTCCTTTTAACGCCTGCTCTGAGCAGGTGTTAAAAATGCTGATGAAGATGATGCAAATAAATCTTTTAGATTTATTTGTACCATTTTTTCGCCCCCCCCCCCAACAGGGAACCACCCCCCTTGCATACATTATGCCTGGCGCAGGCATAATGTGGCCAAAGGGTTACAAAGTGGCTCAATGCAAGCATTGCGCCACTTTGTAAATATGATGCAGCATTTTTGGCCATCTAACGCCAGATTAGCGTAAATAAAATGAAGCTAATGTGTCGTTGGGATGGTGCTAAGCCATCTCAAATCTGGGCCCTAGTCTTTCAGGCTCCATCCACGAATCAGAGAAGAGCCAGCTAGATGCAGGAGTGTGTCGGAAATTACAGTGGAGAAGAAATGAGAGTGAGTAAGCAGAGGTAGGGTGACTGGATTTTCAGAACCAAAAACAAGGACAGACTAGGCATAGAAGCAGAACTAAAGGCTCACTATGATAAAGACATGTGCATGTATACATACACATATATATATATATATATATATATATATATATATATATATATATATATATATAAATATATTTTTGTTTTTGTTTTGTTTCAATGATACTATGGAAACCAAGGTTCAAGTACACAAACGTTAAAAATTCTAACGCTATAGTTATAACTTCAATTTACAATTTATCCACCACCTTCAAAATATTAGTAAGTAGGGGACCTTGTTACAAACTCTTTTAAGCTCATTAACCAGACAACAGTAATTATAACTTACCTCTCAACCATGCACTATGTTGTAACAAATAATGTCATCTGAGAAGTTATATGTTGTTATGAATGCTATGATTTCACATGCTGTTAGACTTGGCATCCTTTTTATGGTCTCCCCTGTCTTTTTGCCTCTGCTTCCCATGTTTTGACTGTATGCTGGACTCTGTTTTTTCTGGTTTTGTTACTCTGAGCACTTTACATTGCTGACATGTGCTAAAGTGCAAGTGTTCCACTCGTAAAATGTATGTGTGATTGGTTTATCCATGATTGGAATATTTAATTTACTAGTAAGTCCCTAGTAAAGTGCACTAGAGGTGCCCAGGACCTGTAAATCAAATGCTACTAGTGGGCCTTCAGCATTGATTGTGCCACCCACAGGAGTAGCCTGTAAACATGGCTCAGACCTGCCACTGTAGTATCTGTATGTGCAGTTTTAAACTGCCAATTCGACCTGGCACGTGTACCCACTTGCCAGGCCCAAACCTTCCCTTTTTATGGATGTAAGACATTCCTACTTTAGGCCCACTAGTAGCCCCATGGGCAGGGTGCAGTGTATATTATAGGTAGGACATGTAGTGATGTGTTTTACATGTCCTAACAGTGAAATACTGAAATACTGCCAAATTTGTTTTTCACTGTTGCAAGGCCTATCTCTATCATAGGTTAACATGGGGGCTGACTTAAAATAACTTTTAAGTGCAGTTTCCTTTTGGGAGCTGAAAGTGATGTGAAATTTGGCGTCTCTAAACTCACAATTTAAAAATACAACCTTTGGTGAAGCTGTTTTTTAAATTGTCAGTTTCTAAATGGCACTTTTAGAAAGTGCACATTTTCTTGCTTAAACCATTCAGTGACTATACCTGCTTGTTTATTCCCTGTCTGTGTCAGATTGACAGTTAAGCTGTTCCAGAATCTCCACTAGACAGTGACACAAAGGGAGATGGGGGGTAGCCTGCATATCCTGATGGGCCATCTGGGTTAGAGTGGAAGGAGGAGTGGTCGCTTACACCTGAAAGAACTGTGCCTGCCCTCCCACAATGCAGTCTCCAACCCACTGGCATGAGTCTGGAGCCAGGCCTGGGCAAGGTAGGATCTTGTGAAAAAAAGAGACTTTCTTTGCCTTTGAAGTTTCAAGAGGAACCTCTGCTAAGGAGAACAACTGAGGAGCTGTACTGCCCCTTTGCCTATGACTGTGCTTTGCTGGGTTGGTCTGCAGTCGCTGCTTCTGCCTAAAAGAGGACAAAGACTGAACTTTGTAGTATATTCCTGGTTGAGATATGTCTCTAAGAGCTTGGACTGAGCTTGCCTCCTGTTTTGAAGTCTCAGGGACAGCAAAGACTTAATTAACCAGTCTCTGAGTCTGCTTGCTGTGGACTCTAGCTTGCCAGAGGGTGCCACTCTAGTTCCTGGGCCCCTAGAAGTGAAATCTGGTGAAATTCCTTGTGAAACGACTTCAGACAACTCGGGGGGACTTTTCAAAGGACGCCGCTGCACGAAACCCGCGACATCGCCTGCACCTGAAGTCGTGGACCTCGCTGAAGCGTGACAACCCCACCATCAAAGCAGGCCCAATGTCGCTGTAGCTGCTGACGTCCCAAGAACTCTTAAGATCGGAGTGTCGTAGCACCGCCGTTCATGACACCGACTGATTGCGAACCCTTGAGGTCACCCCGTAGCATTTTGATTTCACCGTACATCGATCCTTCCAGAGGTGTAAGGGACCGACACCTCGCAACCGATGCCACCTCACTTCCACCGCTCTGCAGGATGGACCTGACGCCTCTGCTCCTTTGCCCCACAGCAGCGCAACCGACTTCATATCAGATCCAGCGATGCCTCGCTCCCAGACTCCGTGCACTGGCCTGTTTTCTTCTCTTTTGCTAAGGTACTGTACCTGGGGGTCCGTGAGACTATGTGACCGACACCAGTGGCGTTGCATTGTGGGAAACGACTCTGTCACAATGCCACAATAACACCAAATTGCAGCATTTGTGCTTCTAGGCACTATTTTTGTGATTAATCTTGCGAAATTCATAACTTTACTTATGTATGTGGGATTTTTATTGTTCTGGTCTTGTTTTATTTAGATAAATAGTGGCTATTTTTCTAAACTGGTGTGGTGCCCATTTAGTAGTGTTTTCACTTTATTACTGTGTATTTTGGTACACATACTTTACACATTGCCTTTGAGGATAAGCCTGACTGCTTGTGCCAAGCTACCAAGAGGTTAAGCAGTGTGTATCTCCTCTGACTAGAGTGAGGGTCCCTGCTTGTACAGAGTGCAAACTGACTGCCAGACAGAGACCCCATTTCTAACACATGCTATAAGTGATGTAGTATGCAAGGGTATAAACAGTGCAAAGAAAAGGCATGAGTTATAGTTAATGTAGTGTGGTGAGTGAGATGACAAGCTTGTGTTCGGAGGTGCGCAACATATAGTTATAATTATAACTTCATATTTTTTAAATGTTTGTGCATTTTAAGTTAGGACAGTATAAAAAGAATACATACGGTATTTCTAAATATAAATTATTCTTAACCTTCGCTTTTTTCATTTTATGTTAATTGTTTTTCTTTTTTAATAAAAATGTGTTTCTAATCTCGGTGTGCAGTATCATTGATTAAAATGTTGTTAAATGGAGTGTAGTACAATACAGTGAAAGAGATTGTCAACAGTCTAGTATTGCAGGGTGGGGTAGCATATATTTAAGTAGCATAACATAGAGTTCAGGAACTTGTTATAAATTGGAGTGGTGTCTCATACAGTACAATGGAGTGCTGTGTTGTACAGTGTTGGAAACAATTGTAAAGTGGGGTGTTGTACAATAGAGTGCACAGGCCAAGAATTGAGTGCAAAGTTGCACAGTGGAGTGTACGGTATAGAGTGGAATAGAGTCGAGTAGAGTGACAAAGTATAGTTGAGGTTTGTAGAGTGGGGTTAGAGTGGAGGCGAGTACACTTGAGTACAAAAAAAGTGGAGTAGCGTACAGTTGAGTGGCATAAAGTGTAATAAAGTTCAGGGAACTAGCTTAGACTGGCATGGTATACAGTGGAGTGGCATGGAGTATAATAGCATATACAGTAGTAGTGTACAGTGGACTGGCGTAAAGTGCATTAGGGTATAGTGTAATAGCATACAGTAGAGTGACATACAGTGAAGTGGTTTAGACTGGAGTGGTGGATTGTGGGGGGGTAGGGTGTAACAGCAGGAGTGGGATAGAGTGGAATACCATATCGTAGAGGGGCAAAGGTTGAAGTTGCGTACAGTGTAATAGTGTAGAGTGGAATACTGAGGAGTTGCATAGAGTAGAATGGCATAGAGTGGCATAGCATAGAGTAGAATAGCATAGAGTAGAGTGACGTACAGTGGAGTGGTGCAGACTGGAGTAGAGTACAGTGGAATGGGGTAGAGCGAAGTAGCATATAGTGGAGTGACATGGAGGAGAGTGGTGAGAGTGGTGTGGCATCAAATGGACTAGCGTAGAATGTAGTGATGAGTGAAGTGGTGTACACTGGAGTGGCGTAGAGTGGAGTAGCCCATAGTTGAGTGGGATGCAGTAAAATAACGTAGAGTGAAGTGGCATACAGTGGAGTGGTACAGACTGGAGTAGAGTACAGTGGAGTGGGATAAAGTGAAGAAGTATGTAGTGAAGTGGCATACAGTGGATTAGCGTAGAGTGGAATGGTGTACAGTAGAATGGCATAGACTGAAACAACATATAGTGGAGTAGCGTACAGTGCAGTGACGAACAGTGAAGTGGTATAGAATGGAGTGGCATACACTGGAGTGGAGTAGAGTGTAATAGTATACAGTGGAGTGGGAAACAGTGGAGTGGCATCCAATGGAATAGCATAGAATTAAGTGAGGTAAAGTGGAGTGGCATACGCTGGAGTGGTGTAGAGTGACGTAGCATACAGTGGAGTGGCATGCAGTGAAATAGCATATAGTGGCGTGGAATGCAGTGGAATTGTGTACAGTGGAATAGTATATACTGCAATAGTGTATAGCGAAGTGGCATACTGTGGAGTGGCACACACTGAAGAGGTGTAGAGTCTAGTTGCATACAGTGGAATAACATAGAGTGGAATGGCATAGAGTGGAGTTGGGGGATAGTGCAATAGTGTAGAGTGGAGTTTTGTAAAGCAGCATGTTGCACAGTGGAGTGGCGTAGAGTGTAATAGTGCATAGCGGAGTAGAATGCAGTGGAATTGGCTATAATGGAGTGGTGTAGACTGTAGTGGTGTACAGTGATAACGGATAGAGTTTAATAGCATACAGTGGAGTAGCATACGTTGGAGTGGAGTCCAATTGAATAGCGTAGAATGAAGTGGACTAAGGTGGAGTGCCATACACCGGAGTGGCACAGAGTAGAGTAGCATACAGTTAAGTGACATACAATGGAGTAGTGTAAAGTGGAATGTTGTAGAGTGGAGTGGCATGGAGTGGAATAGCATATAGTATGTGAAATGTGGCAGCAATGCAGATTATGGTGTGCAGAGTTATGCAAAACAGCGAATTGCACTGCCTTTCATTTCTCCAGATTTACCAATCAACGCAGGGCCACACATGGTGGCCTTGCATTCCTTTAAGAATCTGGCCCAAGTATTGCATTGCCCATTTGACACCATGAGTGACTCAAAGATACTGCAATCCAATAACACAGTTAGACCTTAGATATATTTTGGGCCATAGTATACCGTAATAACTTTGCAGTGTACAGTGGTAAATGGTGATAACAAGCCAGTATGTAACTGGGTAATTGCTGTTTTTAGAGAATGAAAAGGCAGTCATATTGTTTTACTACACTTTGGCTGTGTTCAGTGGTAGGGACTTAGATAGAGCTAAGTAGTAGGCCCCTACCTATTACTCCATCATTTAAGTGGTTATAGGTAGGGAAACTCATTAATATTTTTTAAATATATTTCAAATACATTTATGGCTATGTACCACAGTAGTTTGACAAACGTTCGTGAAATTCTGCAAAAGTACAGCGGTGACAGATATCACTAAAATTAAGTGCCTTATAAATTTTTCAAAATCCCCTACCTAACTGCAGTACCCAAAATGCATCATTCTTACACCATAATGCATATTCCTACCAAATTTCATGTAAATCTATATAGCTGTTTTCACACTACATCAAATACAATAGTCCATGGAAAATGCAATGGTGTAAAGTGCATTTTGGGGCCTTCTTTTATCTTTGCACCCCTTTATAATTCACCATAAAAATTTACATCATCTCAAAATGTAGAAAATACTATAGGTCTGGAAAGTTTCGTGGTGATTCATCAAACTGTTATTAGGGAGCTAATATCCAAGGAATTCCTATCTTTGAGAATACTAACTTTAACTACAGAGTGGCAAACAGATTTAACGTGATTTATTTATTTTTATCTATTTCATTTTTTATGAATTTGCTTATTGGTTTACATGTGACCATGAATGTGTCTTTTAGTTGTTCATGTAGTAATTCTGAAACTTTACATATGCAGTAGGATTGTGGTGCATATGAAGCCTTAAATGAATGAAAGCCAATCGTTGTTATTAAAATGGGATTGTTTTTTCCCTAATGGCCACTTATCTTGTCCTCTATATAGAGGATTGTCTAGCTGACTGTTAGGTCACTTTTCCATTTTGTTGCACAGAAGTACATAAGAAAGGTGTTTTTTCATTGGCTTGTTAGGCACTGTTTTATTTTGTGAGCCAAAGAGCATGGAAAGAAAATGTATACAGAGTAAGATGTATTCTATTTGTGAAGTATTTGTTTATAGCTTTACATTAGTATGTGACCATAAATGGGTCTTTAAGTTGTTCATGTAGTAAATCAGAAACTTTACATATGCAGTCTAGTTTATACTTTGGGCTTCTTTGCTACTTTTAGTAAGATTGCGATAGATATGATGACCTATTGTTATGTCCTCCAAATAGTAGCATTTGTGGCTCACTGCTAGGTCAGTTTTTCATTTGGTTGCACAATGGTGCATAAGAAACGTCTTTTTCATTTGGCTTGTTGAGCAAGTTGTATTTTGTGAGCCAGAAAGCATGCAAAGAAAATGTATGTAGACTAAGATGTATTCTATGTGTTATGTATTTGTTTATAGGATTCCATAAGCATAAAAGGATATTTCAGTTGTTCATGTAGTAAAGCTGGCATTTCACATATGCAGTCTGGTTTATTTTTTTAACTTGCTTGCTACTTCTAATAGTATTGTGCTACAAAATATCACTAAGTTGACAAACCCTATAACTCAAGAAATACTTACTCTACTTACCTGCAGTCACCAAAAGTACCATCTGCGCACCCTACTATCCAATGCTGCCAAATTTCAGCAAGATCTGACTGTCCGTTTTTGTCCTTTGCAAAATACAAATGTCCATGTTAAATACATTGGATTTCAAAATGGTTTTGGGGACCCCACCCTTTCTTTTGCACCACTTGACCAAACACACAAAACTTTCAGTATTCCAACAATGAAACATATGCAAAGTTTTCAAGGGACAAAACTCCCCAAAAAAGCGCTATCTCTGGTCACCCTAACTATAACTACAGATGGGCTACTGCCACTCTGTGATATATATGTGCACATATGTATATGTATATACCTTGATCATGTTATTTTTTGTGCAGCCTTGTAAATGTGTGCTTATAAATTATGGCACACATATTCAAGGCTACTTTTTCGTAACATTAGCTATGTCAGGACCTCCTTCTGTGCCCGTCCTTCCACAGCCCGCCTTGTTTCCACTCTGCTGGGAGCATGCAGCAGAGCTCATCCTCCTATGCTGCTTGAAAGAAAAATATCACCTTGTAGGTTATTTCAGTCAGTAGAGGCGCCTGTGGAAATGCGACTTGAGCTTTGACTCAAAAACCGGGAAATTTCATTTAAAACTGAAAAAAGATGCTTAGATACACAGGGAAAGTACTCCGAAAACAGGGACTCCACTTACCTGCAGTCCCCAAAAGTACCATCTGCACACCCTAATATCCAGTGCTGCCAAATTTCAGCAAGATCTGACTGGCCGTTTTTGTCCTATGCAAAATACAAACGTCCATGTGAAATGCATTGGATTTCAAGTCCGTTTTAGGGACCCCCCTTTCTTTTGCACCCCTTGACCAAACACACAAAACTTTCAGTATTCCAACAATGAAACATATGCAAAGTTATCAAGGGACAAAACTCCAAAAAAAGTGTTATCCCTGGTCACCCTAACTATAACTACAGATGGGCTACTGCCACTCTGTGACATATATATATATATATATATATATATATATATATATATATATATATATATATATATATATATATATATATATATATATATACATATGTATATGTATATACCTTGATCATATTATTTTTTGTGCAGCCATGTAAATATGTGCTTACAAATAATGACACACATATAAAAGGCTACTTTTACATAACATTAGCTATGTCAGGACCTCATTCTGTGTCCCTCCTATCAAGGCCCGCTTTGTTTCCCCTCTGTGGGAGCATGCAGCAGAGCTCATCCTCCTATGCTGTTTGAAAGAAAAATATCTTGTAGGTTTTTTCAGTCATTAGCAGCACCTGTGGAAATGCGACTTGAGATTTGTCCTAAAAACCAAGAAATGTAATTTAAAAGTGAAAAAAAGATGTTTAGATACATAGGGACAGTCCTCTGAAAACAGGGACTATCAATTGAAATCCGGGCTGTCTTGTCACCTTATCCAGAAGGGACAACCAAAAGCTCAAGCATAAAGAGAAAATTGTCCACAAAACGTACAGAGGAGCTAGTAAGAGAACCTGAACCCCCCTCCCACCCAAACGTGGATATGACCCTAAAGACCTGATTCATACCAGGAAAGGAGTGAATCATACTACTCATCCAAAGAGTTAGATCCTTGGCCCTTCATGACAGCTCCCCCCTTGCTGCTTCACTGCCTCCCTGGTTACTGAATTGTTCATTTTGTTATTGTGTTATTGTGCTCAAGCTTGTTTAACTCATCTTTGTTTAGTCTTGTTCAACTTGTTTAGTTTTGCACTGCCTTTGTTAATTTCCCTTGTTTCTCAATCTGCATTCTTTCCCACCACTTTTTCCTGCCACATCTTCCTCCCACTTCACTCCCTCAAAGGCACTGGCCACTGCTTCCAGCAACCCTCCCTCTTCCCAGGACCTACTTAATGGAGGCCACAGTGCGAATGTGCCGCCGGCTGCCAATGGTAAATCAAAGGCAACCCCTTCTGTGTCTCTCTGTGCCTGCACCATGCCTAATACCAGGAAACCTGATTCTCCCACCACACGCCTTTACCCTGCCACGGAGCCCCAGACACCATACTCCCTCAACAATAACTGCTGCCACACTTCTCCATGATCAACAGGAGAACCGTTTTCCTTCCAACACTGTCTTCTCTCCTGTAACAGTGGAGCACCTGCGTGCACAATGACTACCACCACACCAAGCACGACTCCTTAGGAGCAACTCCATTGTCCCCTGCTCAATGTACAATCACGAGACCTGGCTCAAACCTGCATCCCTCAGTAACTCCAAACAGCTCCAAAATAGCACACTGGGACCAAATCAACAAAACATGGAGTTGGAAAAGCCTTCATCCACAAAGAAACTATCAACTGCACCACCAGAGACAGCATCACCCTGATCATGAAACACCTCTATTTCCAACTCCAAATTGACGGCAAATCGACCATCTGAAGAACCCTCACCTACAAACCTCCAGGACCATGCCCCAGTTTCTGCAACATCATCCTCGAATTTATCACCCCGCTCACCATCTACTTCAAACTCTATATCTTCTTTAAAGCCCTCAATTTTCACATCAATGTACTCAATGACACCAACACTGCCAACCTCCTCAAAAGCATGAACACCATCAGTCTCACCCAACTAGTCGCCAACCCACACACAATACAGGACACACGTCCGATCCCATCTTCACATCCACAGACAGAGTTAAGTGCCATATCACCGAGCTCACCTTGCCAGACCACGCCAACTTCCATTTCACCATCACAGGACCCCCTGACGCCACCACCAAGCCTTCCAAAACCTCACACCATAGATGGAACAAAGCATGAGAGAGCCAGAGGACTGATGCCCTCAACAACTCCCACTCTGACACTGCAACTAATCTAGGACAGGCTATCAAGAACTGCTCTGCCTGGATCACCGATTGTGCGGACAGTGTCGCTTCCCAGTGGCAACTGGTAACTTTAGGAGGGAGGGGGTCGGGCAGCACACTCACACTCATTCATTTACACACACATGCACATCCATTCACAACACTCATCAACATTCAAACATACATGCAGGCACCAAACATTCATTTAAAACACACACACACACACCTTCAGCTCGGAGGTACTAGGAGGGTTGGGACTGCTGGCTTCCCTCACTGGCAGACCTTAGGTCAGCCAATGAGGGAAGACAGCAGTCCCAACTTCATCACAGGGTGGGATGGGGTCAGTGAGACTGCTGACCCCTCCCCACTCTGTGGTGTCACTGATTGACACTCACCCTGGGCGCTTCAGGGCTTAAACCTGAAGCACCTAAGTCGAAGTCAATGGGTGACGCTTCCCCTTGTTACCAAGGGGAAGGGCCTTGAAGCACCTTTCCTGAGCTGAGGAGGTCACACTAATAGGAGCTGTGCCCTCTTCAGCCGAGCAAAGTTCAGCTCAGACAGCCAGGAGTCTGATCAAATCATGCATGTCTCACTCCTGGCTGCCTGATCTGAACATGAAGAGTGTCTGTAGGCTGACATTTGCTCAGCCTGACAGGCACTCTTCATGAAGGGCAAAAGGTGGGGGGCATGGCCCCTCTGCCCTAAAGGACAGGCTGCGGCTATTCCTTCCCCGTCAAGGCCACCAAACTCAAGAGACCCAAAACAGCCTAGTGGTACACTACAGAACTAAGACCTGCAAAGCACAATGGCAAGCAACTCGAAAGGAAATGGCGCACCAGCAAGGAGTCCACAGACACCTTCAACTCACCCCTCAATCAATCCCACCAACTACGGAAAGACACGAAAGAGGAGAGGCCTTGCCAACAACATCAAAACCAGCTATAACCACAGCAAAGAACTCTTCAACATCATCAGAGAATTCTCCAACCTCTCAGCCACTGAAAACATTATCACCTCTACTCAGGAACTCTGCGACACCTAGGCAGACTTCTTCCATGGTGAGATCCAGACCAACTACAAAAACTTCAAAACCCAACCAACTTCTGCCCGTTCCCTTTGCCTCCTCACTCCCACAGATACATACCGTGAGAAAATCTTCAACCACCTGCTTACCGCCTGGAACCAGTTCATCACAAAAAAAACACAGTCATCGTGAACTCCAACCACTCAGGATCACCTGTGGACCCCTGTCTCCATCACATTTTCAACCTCAGAAGCACAATGAACAGCAGCGAGCTCTCCACTATCTTCAATTCATCCATAACTATGGTCACCTTCTCCGAAGTATGAAAACATGCAGAAGTCAAACCACTGCTCAAGAAACCTTCCACCAACCCCAGTGAACTCAAGAACTACCATCCCATCTCCCTGCTCCACTTTCCCTCTAAAGTCCTTGAAAAGGCTGTCAACTGCTAACTCACACAACACCTGGAGATCAAAAATCTTCTGGACCCCTCTCAGTCCAGATTCCACACGAACCACAGCACCAAAGCTACACTGATTTCTGCCACTGATGACGTCAGAACCCTCTTAGACCAGGGAGAAACGGTGGCCTTGATATTCCTCAAGGGGGTTCATCACATCAGAATCCAAGGAAACACCCTCAAATGGATCACATCCTTCTTCACCGGAAAAGCCTATGGAATCCACCTAATACCTTTCACCTTGGAACCCAAGAACTTCATCTGCGGAGTGCCTCAAGGCTCGCTTTCCAGCCCTACAATGTTCAACTTCTTCATGAACCCCCTGGCCAACATCATCAGAACCTATAGAATGAACAGCATGTCCTACACAGAAAACACCCAGCTCATCCTCTCACTATCAGAAGACCCCTCAATCATGAAGGCCAACTTCTGCAGGTGCATGGAGGGCATCACCAACTGGATGAATAACAACTGCCTAAAACTCAATACAGACAGAACGGAAGTGATGATCTTCAGGAACAACACCACCCTGCGGAACCTCCTGGTTGCCTACCGGACTAGAATCAGTTGCCACCCAACCACCCACACTCGCAACCTTAGCAAAATCCTGAACAGAAAGCTCAGCATGAAAAACCAGATTGATGCTTTTTCTTCCTCCTGATTCCTTTCCCTTTGCATGCTCCGTAGGATTTTCAAATGGCCCAAGCCATAGTCACCAGCCGGCTGTACTACGGCAATGCTCTCTACATAGGAAGCAGCACGCACCTCCTGAAGACACTGTAGACCATATAGAATTCAGCAGTCAGACTCATCCTTGGCTTCCCCCAACTGGCCACCCCCACCTCAAGAATCTCCACTGCTCCTCATGCAGAAGAGATGTCAATTTAACATGCTGATCCACACCTACAAGGTCCTTCACAATCAAGGGCCAGTATACATCAACCACCGCCTGAACTTCCACGAACCATCCACAAACCTGTGCTACTCTTCCCTCTCCCTCACACATGTCCCCCACATCCACCGAAGGAAAAGTGGAGGGCACTTCTCCTACCTTGTGGTGAAATCCAGGAACAATCTCCCCCTTCCCCGACAGGACCACATCCTCTCTTTTGGAATTTAGGAAACGACTCAAGACCTGGCTGTTCAGCTGAACCCCTTATTAGCTATGTTATCAGTGCCTCAAAACCCTCATTGGTGATTAGCCACACTTTACAAATCCTGTGTGAATGACTGATTGACTGAAACATAATCACAGAACAGAAAACGCCTCAAAGGAAACCAGTTTATTTGAGTTTCCTCCATTTGGTTTGCTACAAACTCTAAATGAGACACTAAGGGACAAATCACAAAAGTAAACTTAGACTTCAAGTCTAAGTTTAGACCTGAAGTCTAGGTCTAAGGTCCCAGCTCACTAAGGTAAACTTAAACATGACGCCTAAGTTTACCCTGGTGAATTGGCCCCTTGAACTTCAGATCTAAACTTAAACTTCAGGTCTAAACCTAGATTTCAGGTCTACGTTTACCTTTGTGAATCGGTCCCTAAGTCTGGAGTAATGGAAACTAAGCTACAGGAGAACACGTGCATTGGTTGGTAAGTGTGGGTAAGTGGAACCCAGTCAGATTGTGCTTGCATTATTATAATGAGGTGTTGTAAGTCTGTTAAAGCTGAGACTGAACTACAAGAGACCTTTTGCGTATAGTCCTCAAACATTGAAAGCTGTGCTACCAAATCCCACTTGTATTATCATGGTGTGGTGTTTTAGCATGGAACTGCAGGAGCTCAGCTACCAGACAAACTGGTCTTAGTGAATAATTATAGAATAGCAGTTCTATTTAGGTGTAACGGGGTATTTTGTAGAGGGACTGAGATTCAAGGGAAATACATATCAAAGTTAAGAAAATGTATGTGATGTGATGAAATGGTTGTTATTAAAAACAAGTCAGACAGCAGAGTAAAGGACCCCTTGAGAGGTGCAACGGAGAAAGGAGTCCTCCAAACAAGGCATTTCTTCTAGACAATTAATGAATCAGCTGGTGCTTCAACACTGGAGTTAAACTATGTCTTGGGAAGGATGGAAGTGTGTTATAGTACCTAGCTGAAATATGTTGGACGTGGCCAGTGCTGTGCATGAAACCACTGCACTGCAGGAAGTAGAAAAGTGGTGAGTCTTACTTACACACAAATTGAACATATTCTAATAGCATAGCCAATGCTTTTGCATCATGTTTGCTTCTTGCATATTTTGGAATGAAGCATCCATTTTTTGTCCAATCCAAGTTTTTTTCCTTAAATAAAATCTTGCTTTGGCAACTGAGCAAGATGACATTTTCATTTATAGTTTGGTGATGCTCCCGCTCAACCAGACTTGCAGTTCTCCATTTCTATTCAGAGTCAGGAGTAGCTCTGGGTTTACGTTGGTGTAACCTCCACTAGTGCCTATGGCATACACTTTTGACTTATGAGCCAGTCCTCCAAAAGAGTATCAGGCCAAAACATTGCTGACGTCACCCTACATGGTAAGGCAGCCATCAATTTTTTTCCCTACCCATGATGGTTCCAGGTAGGGAAAATACACAGTGGCCTGATTCACAGGCAGAAAACTCCCTACATAGCAGAGTCATATTTTTGTTTGTTTTGTTTATGATAAACAAACTTGCTCTTTGAGAGTTTTATTATTTAAAAAGAAAAACTTTGCACAACAACATGGCACCCATTCAGCAAAAGATCAGTGTCTTCAGTGAAACCACCAAAATGGCACGTAAACTCTTTCCTGGAAACTTTTTGTGTGATCTTTCAAGCAGGGGCCAAGAAAAAGAGGGAGGGCAAAATATTGATTTCTCATTTTAAATCCCATAGGAAAAATAGAATGACACCGAATGTGGCAAAAAATAGAACTTCAATCAGGAACTGTGTTTTTTTGTAATATGGTGTAAATTCATTCATCTATTTTTGAGAAATTTGCATTTAAAGATGTGAATTGGGTGGTCATTTAGGGATTTAAAAAAATAATAGCAACCATTGGACTGCTTGTGTCCAGATCTCCTCTGATTGTTCACTTTAAAGGAGGATAGTAAATTCTGATTGACTGGTCACAACCTGAACATTGCATTGTGACAGCCACTACAGGGCTCAAGGACCTGGTCCTGTTAATGAATAAAACAGATAGATAAAGGGATAGGATGTGGAAACCCTCATACCAAGATTCTTGTGCGGGAGAACCCAAAGCGACGGCCCCCTTCATTGGTATGGACAACATGACGTGGCTGCCATTATAGGACTTGAGGAGTCATCTCCATTGAAATGCATGTAGTGAAAGCTTATTTTTGAGGGTCACAAAAAAGAGCACATATAAAGGATAACAGCAGACTTTAGTAATAATATAAATCATGTTGTTGGTGGTGCCATAGTAGTTTTAGGAACTTTGGTGTGTTCAAAGGTGATTGTACCCTGTAAATATCACTGATGTTCCATTGGGATTTGCTGAGCAATGTTTGAGAGGAAACTATTTCCTCTAATATTTTTTCATAGAGGTTATGGAAGGTGCTACGGAAGCAAAAATGAGAGCTCATTTTCTATAAGTTCAAAAGATCTTCTTCGGCCATGTGAGAATCAAGTATGATATTCTGTGTAAAACATGTATTTTCAACAGCAACTTGTCAGTAGATTCCCCAAAAACTAGAGCTCTAACATTCTATATTTTTATGACAAAATGGTGGCACACCTGGAGTCACCTTGATGGAATCAAAGCTGTAAGACTTAAACCATTTGCTTTAGAAATGAACAAAAAGGGGAGAGTGCAATTTTGTCACAGAAATATTAGTTAGTGTTGCACCAGAAAGTTCTAATGAGATACTAGAGTACTAAAAATCTCAATTTATGGCAAAACCTGAGCATCATCTTGATGGAATCAAAGATGTAAAACAAAGGAATTTCCTAAGACAAATGCTGCAGTAAATGAACAATATGTTGTTCTTTTTGTCATAAATTATTTTTGATGATCTAGAAACTAAAATGGGGTCAGATTTTCTATGAGTTCTTGTTGGAAAATGGGTTGCTGGTAAGGGCAGGTAGGTACCTACAGCTAGCAACAAGCCACTAACCTCCACTTAGGCCCAGTTAGGTCTCAGTAAATTAACCCCAGCTCAACCCTTGGTAGCTTGGCAACGAGCGTCAAGGCTTAACTTAGGAGACAGTGTGTAAAGCATTCAAATATCACAAAACAGTAATTAAATAAAACACAGGAAACAGTTTAAAAATCCAAAACCAATTCATAAAAATAGTTTATATTTTTATCTTTAAAATGACACAAAAACGAATAAAATCGGATAAAGGGAACCGGAGATATGAATTTTTAAAGAATTATTATTTTTCTAGCGCTTAGAAACAAAAAGCGCCAATCGGGTCATCTGGTTGCACCTCGACCGGGGCAAAGTCAAAGTTTCAGGCCGACCGCGATGGAGCCCTGCTCGGCTACAGGTCGCGGGAGGCCTCGGTTAAAAGTTTACCTTCACACTTAGGCCCGTATTTATAATTTTTGACGCTAAACTGCGCTAAAGCAGTTTAGCGTCAAAAAGTTTAGCGCCGGCTAACGCCATTCTGAAGCGTCATGCGGGCGCCGTATTTATTGAATGGCGTTAGCCGGCGCTAGCAGACCGGCGCTGCCTGGTGTGCGTGGAAAAAAACCACGTACACCAGGCAGCGCCGGCGTTGGGAAAAATGGCGTTAGGGCGTCTTAAAATGGGGCAAGTCAGGTTGAGGCAAAAAAATCGCCTCCACCCGATTTGCGCCATTTTTAACGACGCCCAGACGCCATTTACATGACTCCTGTCTTAGTAAAGACAGGAGTCATGCCCCCTTGCCCAATGGCCATGCCCAGGGGACTTCTGTCCCCTGGGCATGGTCATTGGGCATTGAGGCATGTAGGGGGGCACAAATCAGGCCCCCCTATGCCAAAAAAAAATATTTTAAAAAAATAAAATTATACTTACCTGAACTTACCTGAATGTCCCTGGGATGGGTCCCTCCATCCTTGGGTGTCCTCCTGGGGTGGGCAAGGGTGGCAGGGGGTGTCCCTGGGGGCATGGGAGGGCAGCTGTGGGCTCATTTTGAGCCCACAGGTCCCTTAACGCCTGCCCTGACCCAGGCGTTAAAAAGAGGCGCAAATGCAGGGTTTTTTGCCCCGCCCACTCCCGGGCGTGATTTTTGCCCGGGAGTATAAATACGACGCATTTGCGTCGCAGTAATTTTTTTAGTCGGGAACGCCTACCTTGCATCTCATTAACGCAAGGAAGGCGTTCACGCAAAAAAATTACGCTCATTCCTCATACTTTGGCGCTAGACGCGTCTAACGACAAAGTATAAATATGGCGTTAGTTTTGCGCCGAATTTGCGTCGAAAAAAACGACGCTAATTCGGCGCAAACGGAGTATAAATATGCCCCTTAGTCTTTATTTTGAAGATTTTCTTCAGCAGGACGTACCTGCCAGTCCTATCCGACCTCCTGGAGCCCTTCTCCGGATACGCGATGCTGGAATCCTCAGTGGAGATTTTTACCTTCGGACCTAGTCGTTTTTTCGAGGTGAAAATCCTTCGACCGGGGTAAACCTGGATCTTGATCCGACGTCCATGGAGCCCTTCTCGGATACGATGGCTGGGAGGTCCCGGTCAACTTTTTACCTTCGGACTTAGGGGTTCATTCTGACCCCGGCGGTCTAAGACCGCCGGGGCCAGGGTCGGCAGGAGCACCGCCGACAGGCCGGCGGTGCTCCCAAGGGCATTCTGACCGCGGCGGTAAAGCCGCGGTCGGACCGGCAACACTGGCGGTCTCCCGCCAGTGTACCGCCTCCCTTTGAAATCCTCCAAGGCGGCGCAGCTAGCTGCGCCGCCCACGGGGATTCCGACCCCCCCTACCGCCATCCAGTTCCCGGCGGGCGCCGGATGGCGGTAGGGGGGGTCGCGGGGCCCCTGGGGGCCCCTGCAGTGCCCATGCCACTGGCATGGGCACTGCAGGGGCCCCCGTAAGAGGGCCCCTACAAGTATTTCACTGTCTGCTTGGCAGACAGTGAAATACGCGACGGGTGCAACAGCACCCGTCGCACCTTCCCAATCCGCCGGCTCGATTACGAGCCGGCATCCTCGTGGGAAGGGAGTTTTTCCCTGGGCTGGCGGGCGGTCTTTTGGCGACCGCCCGCCAGCCCAGGGAAAAACTTAGAATACCCTCCGCGGTCTACTGACCGCGGTGCGGTATTTCGGAGGGGGGAACTCTGGCGGGCAGCCTCCGCCGCCCGCCAGAGTTAGAATGACCCCCTTAGTCTCTTTTTCGGAGATTTTTCTTTACCGGGACGAACCAGCAAATCAGGCCGGGTCGCGGTTGAGGCAAGCCGGCAAGAGTTGCCGCGGCGGGTCGGTCCCTCTATGGAGCTTTTTTACAAAAATTCTCCAAACTTCTCCAAACTTCTGGGGCTTCACCCAGATTTCCTTTTAAGGTTCTTTTGGGGTCCACAGCTCACCCCAAGGGTCCAGAAGTTCTGAGATGGTCCTTGGGGGGTGCGGACTACAACTCCCAGAATGCACCTGGCGCAAACTCCTTTTTGGCCACTGGGCAGTGGTCAGCTGGTCGCTTTCTTCAGGAGTTGGTGCAGGGGACTCTGGTTAGCAATTTTTCACCTGTAGCAAACAGGGAGTCCCTCCTTGAACCAGTTGAAGCCAGGCAAAGTCCTCCTTGTGGTGAAGCCCAAGTGTGCAGCTGGTGCAGTCCTTCTGAGTGCAGGTTCCAGGTGCAGGCCAGGGGTCCAGCAGGGCAGTCCTTCTTCTCCTTTAGTTCTTCCTTGTTGGAATCTGATGGGGATCTGAGGTGTGGGTGCAGGTCTGCCAGTTTTATCCTTGCTCCTGGGTGAAAAGCAGGGGGGTCCTGGTTCTCCAATCAGGTACAGGGTCGTCCCCCTGTGATGACCACTTCCTGGGAAGTGTGGCAAAAATCCATCCCAGTGGGCAACATTCTCTAAAAATCCAACATGGCTGAATCTGATTTTTGGAGGTTACATCTGGCTGAGCCCACCCACTGGTGTGGCTAAAAATCATAAACACACCCCTCTCCTGCCCTCTCCTAATCTAATCAAGGGGGCACCTAGTTGTCTGGGGTTGCAGGATGTGGGGGTGTTGCTGGTTGCTCCAAATGTCCTTCTCTGCCTTTGAAGACCAGTTTGGCAGCCCTCCCCCTTCCTGCCTCACCATCTGCTGAGGGGAGATTCTCTCCCACAGGCACATTCCTTTGTGTGAAGCCAGGCCACTTCACACCTCATCAAGGCAGCTTGGCTAAGCTGCTACAGGCTGGCCAATCAGAGCACAGCAGCAAAAACAATGCAGGGCTGAAATTGGCAACTTTTTAGGTAAAGTCTAAAACTCTTTACCTGAACAAGTTATATTAAATCCAACAACTGGAAGTTGTGGGATTTATTACAACAATTAATTTGATACCAAATTCTTGGTATGCATCATTTAAGGAGACTTTAAAATTTAAAACAAAGTCTCCCCATTCTAGCCTATGAAGGCCATTTACTACAATGAGGGAAAAACGAATTTGGCTGTTTTTACCTCACCAGGGCTTATAAAACTATTTTTATAAAGTCCCTGCTTATAGTTACATGGCACCCAGCCCTAGGGGCACATAGGGCACACCTTAGGGGTGACTTATATGTAAAAATAAGGTAGTTTAAGACTTTGGAACTACTTTTAATTCCAAAGTCGAATTTGCATATAACTTTAATTTAAAAGCAGCCAGCAAGGCAGGCCTGCCTTTAAAATGACACTGGGCACCTCAGCAGTGCACCTATGGGTGCACTACCTATGATGTGGTCCCTAAACCTACATGCCCTACCATACACTAGGGACTTATAGGTAGGTTAACTTAGCCAATTATAATTAGCCTAATTTGCATATTGATTTTACACAGAGCACAGGCCCTGGGCCTAAAAACCCAAAACTTTAAAACTAAAGTGTTAACATTCTGTCTGTATGACAAACATTTTAACATCTGAAGCCACCTCAAAGTAATAAAAGCTGTAAAAACCAAAGTATTCCCTTTAGAAATTAGCAAAATGAGGGGCTGGGGGTCTTTTTGTCTTACACATTATAGGTAGTTTTCTAGAAAGCTAAAATTAGGGCATATTTTCTATGAGTTCTCAAATATCTTCCATATCCATTTTCAGCAAAATATTCTGACATGAGGAGTGAAACATACTTCCAACACTAGCAGTAGTCTTTCAGGTAACTCTTTAATAATCAAGTGTAGTTTCCTGCAAGTGATCTAATGAATACCTAGAGTGTTAACTTTCTGTATTTATGACATAACTGTGACACACTTGATGCTATCTTGATGGAAAAAAGCTCTCAAAGGGAAAGCAATTCCTTCAGAGATTAACAAAATGAGGAGGTTCCTTTCGCCAAATAAGTTATGGCTAGTGCTCTAGAAAGTCTGAGGGAGACCAGATCCTCGGGCCTGCACACGTTCCCAACATGTCCACCTCTAGACAGCTCCAAAGCTCCGATAGAAATATCACAGAGCCTGAGAGAGTCCAAGTGGGGGAAAAGGGGATTAGGTAGGGAACAGCTGGGAAGGAGACCTGTAGGAAGCAAAAGGTTAAACAACACAATATCAAGATGCAATGGCGGCCGGCCGGCGGTCCGATCTTGGTGGGCGGCTTCAGCTGCCCACCAAGGTCGTAATGAGGGCCATAATGTCTAGAAATACATGAACCTTCTAGAATACTGTTTCAGAACAAACACTGCATTTTTAACATGAGGACAAGACAATCTGAAACATTCCCTGGAAAACAATTGGAATTGTACTAGGGACTTAATATGCACAAAGAAATTTCACATTTTGAATTTATCATCTTCACAGGAAATCCATAGGCTCAAGATAAATGTGTGCACTTCAACAAACATTACACCTCAAAGTTTGTACTTGCCATGAAATGATTGCGCACACTGTTGCCAATCTGAACACTAAGGGGGTCAATATGACCTCGACTGTCTTTTTAAAAGACCGCTGAGGGACCGCCGTGCTGAAGACCACCACTGGTGGCGGTTTTCCGCTTGGCGTATTATGACTGTTGGCAGCTCTCTGTCCTTTTTCGGACGGAGAGCCGCCAACAGCCATAGCCGCCAACAGCCATACTGGCGGGCGGCGGGGAAGTGGAGGTTGTTCCACCTCCACCGCCACGCCAACAGAACACCACCCACCGAATCATGTCCTGTGATTCAGCGTGGCGGTGTTCTGTTGGCGGTGTGATGTCAGCGGAGCAGCCCCCATGGCTCCCGTCCCCTCCTGGAGGATCGACGGACCAGGTAAGTCGATCGTCCGTTAGGGGAGGGGGTGGAGGGGTGTTGTGTGTTGTGTGCGTGCATGGGGGTGTGCGTGTGTGTATGTAGAGAGGGTGTGTGAGTGCGTGTATGCTTGCGGGGTGTTGCGTGTTTGGGAATGAGTGCATGTATGTCTGTGGGTATGTCTGTATGGATGTGTGCGTGTATGTTTGAATGTGGGTGTGCGTATCTGACTGTGTGTGTGGATGTTGGCATGTATGTCAGTGTGTGTGCATGTATGTGTGTTGGTGGTGCCTGCATGCGTGTCATGTGTGAGTGAGTAATGTGATGTTGGGGGTCGGGGTGGGGAGGGGGCCCTGCCACCTTTGGAGGGTGGCAGTGGTGGTGGGGGGTGTAGGGGTGGGAGTCGGGGTGGGTGTGGGGGGTGGGGGAGACCCCTATCAGTGCCAGGGAAGGAATTCCCTGGCACTGATAGTGCTTACCCCCATGGATTTCATGGCGGTTTCAAACCGCATGAAATCCATGGCGGTCAGCCGGGTCCAGATACCGTCGGCGGTATAGTGACAGCCGCCGGGCTGGAGACCCTGGTCTCCAGTCCGGCGGGCGGAACGGAGGGCCGGCGGATTAACATGGCGGTAACCGCCATGGCCATAATTACCAAAAAAAGATCACCAACCTGTTGGCAGTCTTACCGCTGCTTCGCGGCCTTCCGCCAGGGTCATAATGACCCCCTAAGTTTTACATGTGGGAAATGAATTGCGCACACTGCCGATTCTAACAAGAATATGTAAATGCCATGAAATGATTGCGCAAGCCTTAGCCGATCTGAACACCAAGTTTTACATGCGGGAAATGAATCGCCACACTGCCGATTCTAACAAGAATATGTAAATGCCGTGAAATAATCGTGCAAACCTTTGCTGATCGCGCTTACTGACGATTCTTTCAAGAATATGCAAATGCCATGAAATGATCGCGCAAGCCTTTACCGATCTGAACACCAAGATTTACATGCAGTAAATGAATCGCGCTCACTGCCGATTCAAACAAGAATATGCAAATGCCATGAAATTATCGCGCAAGGCTTTGCCGACCTGAACACCAAGATTTATATGCAGTAAATGAATTGCGCACACTTCCCATTCTAACAAGAATATGTAAATGCCATGAAATGATGGCGCAAACCTTTGCCGATCTGAACACCAAGATTTACATGCGGTAAATGAATCGCGCTCACTGCCGATTCTAACAAGAATATGCAAATGCCATGAAATGATTGCGCAAGCCGTTGCCGATCTGAACACCAAGATTTACATCAGAGCAATGATTCGCGTACTCTGAAAGTTTCACAAGTAGGCCCAAAACTCAAGAGTCTTTTAGAACAGGGTCGGGGCCCATGCCCGACCTATGTCTTACCACCCTGCTAAAGGATCACCAAGATAATGCAGGGCAGGCCTGGAACGTCAAGGTAGGCCTCCGGAACAGGAGCTCAGGAAACTGCTGCTGCTCTGCACCGGGACCTCTGAATAGTGAGCACGTGGAGCTGGGCTGGCTCCCCTATATAGAGTCTGGCCCAGCCCACAAACCACACCCAGTCATGCTGCAGGGAAAGCTTCTAGAAGGTCCTAGAAAGGGACTACACCCTGATACACTCTGTAAGCCTGCAGCAATACCTTTCAAATGAACATTATTTGCAAACATCATTAATAGTGGTTTCAAGGTAAAACTCTGCAATGCAAAAGGTTAACAAGCTGCATATAAACACAATGCATGAATTATGCTCTTGCATAAAGACTGGGTTTTTGCATTTTAGTTGCCCGTAGAGTGCACACTGTCCTGATGCTGACAGAAAGTTAAAATAAGGATAACTTTTATAGGTTCTCAAATATCCTCCTAATCCATTTCAGTAAAACGTTTTGATATGCAAACTGAAACATGCACTTTCAGTACCAGCAGCAGCCTGTCAAATAAGCCATAGAAGCAACTGTAGTTTTACCAGAGAGTTCTATGCAGCAACAAACGTGCTAACATTCTGAATACAGGACACAAGCGTGGCCCACCTGAGCACCATCTTGGAATCAGAGCTGTAAAACTGAATGGACTTTCCAGCAGAAGATTCTACATTAAATTAACGCAATACATGTGTGTTTTTTGTCGTAGATATTATAGTTGGTTCTCCTGAAAGCTAAAAGGAGGTTACAGTTTCTAAGTTCTCAAATATCTTCCTCATCAATTTCAGTAAGAGATTCTGACATGCAGGGTCAAAGATGTACTTCTAGCACCAGCAGTAGTTAGTCAGTTAAATCCCTTGTAGTCAACTGCAGTCTCACAACAAAGATCTAGCGAACAACTAGAGTTCTGATATCTAGTGAGGCACTCTTGAAACACATTTTGTTGATTAAGAGCTGTTAGGTTTAAAGCCTTTCCTGAAGAGATAGCTGAAGTAAATGAGCATTGAGATGTTAACGCAGGCATGAAATCAGAGGGTTTGAATGTACACGTAAAGATTAGGAAAAAATAAAGATAGAGATTTTCAAACCATAGTCCAAGGATATATTTTTCCTATGGACTTGTATTGAACTGGGGGCCATTTTAGATAGAGGGATGCTAAATTAAGGGCAAGTGTAGCTTTAAAAATCAGCATCTTCTGCCTGAATCAGGTCTGTTGGCATGTATAAAAAAGCAAAGTGAAGTGACTCATAATGTATTTTTAAATGGGTTAAAAATAGTTCAAAAGACCGATGTCTGCATAAGCACAGCATCCAATTTTCACATTTGTTTATTCAGCCTATCCATCCATCTTGTCAGTCACTTAACAGATCCCTAATTTGTGTGTGTGTGTGAGTGTGTGTGTATATATATATATATATATATATGTACATATATATATATATATATATATTTATTTATATATATATATATATATATATATTACATATATATTACCTGGTGGCGGTCGCCACTAGGTAGTTATTGTTAGGACCAGTTTTCCAGAGAATTATTTTTTTAACTTGCCTATATCTTTAACACAGTTTCACGAATCTTCACAAAATGTTCGCAAAGAAAGTGCATCTGTTGCCGCAATTTCATGGCATTGCTGTAAATGTGCTGTAAAAAAACATGCGCTGTCTCCCGTGCTTGTTTTTTTAAAGCCCCTAGCTGGGCCAGGTCTCGGGGGGCATATAAAAAAATTAGGATGGTGGTGCATGAGGCCTCCCACCTGGGCTTATGACTGCCCCGGGGATGGCCAACTCTCCGGTGCTTATAATTTCTAATATAGGGGGGCACATGACCCTCCTGAACTGGGGACCACCGCCTCCCCAGGACTTTATTGAAAAAGAATGCAGGGGGTTGTGTGGTTTCCCCGAAGCCCTGGGGACCGCCACCTCCATGGTACTTTAATGATAGAGAAAGTGGGGTGCACGCCCCTCCTGGAACCCAGGGACTACCACCTCTCTGGGGACTGAAACTAAATGGACGTAAGGGGACTGCCACCTCCCCGGGTCTAATTTTTAAAAAGATAGAGGGTCTGTTGCAAACTATTTACGTTGGAGGGGGGATGTGTGGCCCCCCCCTTGAGATGCCATTGATGGCTCTGGGGACCCCATTCCCCCAGTCAGCTCCTGTTATGTTCCAGGATGCTCACCTCGGGACACAGCTGTTTGTTCTGAACTGGCAGAAGCTTTGAAAGAAAGTGAAGTTTTTCGCTGTTTACCTGCATGCAAATATGCGTGCAAGGAAGCAGATGAAAATATTTATGCCCGCTCCCGCAGGATGTGGGGAGCTGGCTATGACTGGGGGAGTCTTGAGGCTCACCCCGCGGTCCTGTTACTTATCTGCAATATTAAATCTGCAATTGGCGAATGCATCCATGAGTGTCTGTGAATTATTTTCATGTGAGGAGAGATTATTTGGGACATATTTGGGCTACCGGAGCCCTTCTCGGACCACCTCAACAGAAAGCCTCCCAAACTCTGGGTGAAGGTTGGAAAAAAAAATACATATATATACACACATAAACATATTTACCTAAAAACAAAGGCTAAATTGATGTAATAGTTAAGTATGCCAAATAGATCTTAGTATACATTATCTTAGCTAATTTTGCCCAGATTTTCATGTTTACAGTACATTTTGAATGCAATAGCATCTAACTACCAAAGTAGCATAAGGACGTTATTTCGGGTTTTGATATAAGAAGCCTAAGACAAAATTTCTGACATAACATGAATTACGAAGGTGTCATTTAAATTTCACCAAGGTCTAGCTTTAACGCCATGCATTGTTACAACTGATATTCTTCAAAAAATATCCATTTTACATATTTCACTACTGGCCCAGTTATGAGTGAATATGAGGAGGATCCGCCTTTCCAATAAATATTCTAAAACTTGTAAGACTACAGTAAGCTAAAACAACAGTTACCTAAATGCTCTCTGTTCTTATGCGGTAAAATAGAACTTGCTGAACATTACCATAATTGCATGAACTGCAGTACAAAGACCAATCACTGCACGCATTTAGCCCAGTACTGGAGAAGGCAACGAAGGACAGCACTGAATAATGCTGTGCAGTGGCAGCAAAGATATCACTTCACCTCAAGGCACATCAGTTCTTTAAGTGATATACTTTATACACAGCAATAATCCTTAGTTTTCCTTTGGCTTTGGTAGCGGTTGAATCATTCATGTGCTCTACCCAAACTAAAGCCTTACAATACAATTGCACTGAAAGAAGCTACAGTGCTTGCAAGTTCAAACAAAAAAGTATTGCCAAATTCAATGAGTTGGCTTTTACATGGTGCCTAGACTCATTTACCATCTAGGCTCGCATTCACATAGATGGCGCATGCATGTATATGCAACCAAACCACAATCAATCAGAAGTCAAACAGCTACCAATGAGCACCGACCTACACACACCCATACACAGATCACTCAACATGCAGTCACCCATCATATAAACCAAGAGACATGTCCTCTGTTGGTTGCATGTACAGTTCTTTGTGCTGCTCCAAGGCCATCTCGAAGGTCCAGAAGTTACAGGAGCCGCCCGCCAGAGTTAGAATGACCCCCTTAGTCTCTTTTTCGGAGATTTTTCTTTACCGGGACGAACCAGCAAATCAGGCCGGGTCGCGGTTGAGGCAAGCCGGCAAGAGTTGCCGCGGCGGGTCGGTCCCTCTATGGAGCTTTTTTACAAAAATTCTCCAAACTTCTCCAAACTTCTGGGGCTTCACCCAGATGTCCTTTTAAGGTTCTTTTGGGGTCCACAGCTCACCCCAAGGGTCCAGAAGTTCTGAGATGGTCCTTGGGGGGTGCGGACTACAACTCCCAGAATGCACCTGGCGCAAACTCCTTTTTGGCCACTGGGCAGTGGTCAGCTGGTCGCTTTCTTCAGGAGTTGGTGCAGGGGACTCTGGTTAGCAATTTTTCACCTGTAGCAAACAGGGAGTCCCTCCTTGAACCAGTTGAAGCCAGGCAAAGTCCTTCTTGTGGTGAAGCCCAAGTGTGCAGCTGGTGCAGTCCTTCTGAGTGCAGGTTCCAGGTGCAGGCCAGGGGTCCAGCAGGGCAGTCCTTCTTCTCCTTTAGTTCTTCCTTGTTGGAATCTGATGGGTATCTGAGGTGTGGGTGCAGGTCTGCCAGTTTTATCCTTGCTCCTGGGTGAAAAGCAGGGGGGTCCTGGTTCTCCAATCAGGTACAGGGTCGTCCCCCTGTGATGACCACTTCCTGGGAAGTGTGGCAAAAATCCATCCCAGTGGGCAACATTCTCTAAAAATCCAACATGGCTGAATCTGATTTTTGGAGGTTACATCTGGCTGAGCCCACCCACTGGTGTGGCTAAAAATCATAAACACACCCCTCTCCTGCCCTCTCCTAATCTAATCAAGGGGGCACCTAGTTGTCTGGGGTTGCAGGATGTGGGGGTGTTGCTGGTTGCTCCAAATGTCCTTCTCTGCCTTTGAAGACCAGTTTGGCAGCCCTCCCCCTTCCTGCCTCACCATCTGCTGAGGGGAGATTCTCTCCCACAGGCACATTCCTTTGTGTGAAGCCAGGCCACTTCACACCTCATCAAGGCAGCTTGGCTAAGCTGCTACAGGCTGGCCAATCAGAGCACAGCAGCAAAAACAATGCAGGGCTGAAATTGGCAACTTTTTAGGTAAAGTCTAAAACTCTTTACCTGAACAAGTTAGATTAAATCCAACAACTGGAAGTTGTGGGATTTATTACAACAATTAATTTGATACCAAATTCTTGGTATGCATCATTTAAGGAGACTTTAAAATTTAAAACAAAGTCTCCCCATTCTAGCCTATGAAGGCCATTTACTACAATGAGGGAAAAACGAATTTGGCTGTTTTTACCTCACCAGGGCTTATAAAACTATTTTTATAAAGTCCCTGCTTATAGTTACATGGCACCCAGCCCTAGGGGCACATAGGGCACACCTTAGGGGTGACTTATATGTAAAAATAAGGTAGTTTAAGACTTTGGAACTACTTTTAATTCCAAAGTCGAATTTGCATATAACTTTAATTTAAAAGCAGCCAGCAAGGCAGGCCTGCCTTTAAAATGACACTGGGCACCTCAGCAGTGCACCTATGGGTGCACTACCTATGATGTGGTCCCTAAACCTACATGCCCTACCATATACTAGGGACTTATAGGTAGGTTAACTTAGCCAATTATAATTAGCCTAATTTGCATATTGATTTTACACAGAGCACAGGCCCTGGGACTGGTTAGCAGTACCCAGGGCACCATCAGAGTCAGGAAAACACCAGCAAAAAGTGGAAAATGGGGGCAAAAAGTTAGGGGGCCTCTGCAATCAGCCCTGTTTTCTCACAGTTCTCAAATGTCCAACCCATCCATTTCAGTAAAAGGTAATGATATGCAGAGTGAAACGTACTTCAACACCAACAACAGCCTGTCAGTTAATCCCAAGTATTGAACTGCATTTTCTCATAGAGTTCTAAGGAAAAACTAAAGTGTTAACATTCTGTCTGTATGACAAACATTTTAACATCTGAAGCCACCTCAAAGTAATAAAAGCTGTAAAAACCAAAGTATTCCCTTTAGAAATTAGCAAAATGAGGGGCTGGGGGTCTTTTTGTCTTACACATTATAGGTAGTTTTCTAGAAAGCTAAAATTAGGGCATATTTTCTATGAGTTCTCAAATATCTTCCATATCCATTTTCAGCAAAATATTCTGACATGAGGAGTGAAACATACTTCCAACACTAGCAGTAGTCTTTCAGGTAACTCTTTAATAATCAAGTGTAGTTTCCTGCAAGTGATCTAATGAATACCTAGAGTGTTAACTTTCTGTATTTATGACATAACTGTGACACACTTGATGCTATCTTGATGGAAAAAAGCTCTCAAAGGGAAAGCAATTCCTTCAGAGATTAACAAAATGAGGAGGTTCCTTTCGCCAAATAAGTTATGGCTAGTACTCTAGAAAGTCTGAGGGAGACCAGATCCTCGGGCCTGCACACGTTCCCAACATGTCCACCTCTAGACAGCTCCAAAGCTCCGATAGAAATATCACAGAGTCTGAGAGAGTCCAAGTGGGGGAAAAGGGGATTAGGTAGGGAACAGCTGGGAAGGAGACCTGTAGGAAGCAAAAGGTTAAACAACACAATATCAAGATGCAATGGCGGCCGGCCGGCGGTCCGATCTTGGTGGGCGGCTTCAGCTGCCCACCAAGGTCGTAATGAGGGCCATAATGTCTAGAAATACATGAACCTTCTAGAATACTGTTTCAGAACAAACACTGCATTTTTAACATGAGGACAAGACAATCTGAAACATTCCCTGGAAAACAATTGGAATTGTACTAGGGACTTAATATGCACAAAGAAATTTCACATTTTGAATTTATCATCTTCACAGGAAATCCATAGGCTCAAGATAAATGTGTGCACTTCAACAAACATTACACCTCAAAGTTTGTACTTGCCATGAAATGATTGCACACACTGTTGCCAATCTGAACACTAAGGGGGTCAATATGACCTCGACTGTCTTTTTAAAAGACCGCTGAGGGACCGCCGTGCTGAAGACCACCACTGGTGGCGGTTTTCCGCTTGGCGTATTATGACTGTTGGCAGCTCTCTGTCCTTTTTCGGACGGAGAGCCGCCAACAGCCATAGCCGCCAACAGCCATACTGGCGGGCGGCGGGGAAGTGGAGGTTGCTCCACCTCCACCGCCACGCCAACAGAACACCACCCACCGAATCATGTCCTGTGATTCAGCGTGGCGGTGTTCTGTTGGCGGTGTGGTGTCAGCGGAGCAGCCCCCATGGCTCCCGTCCCCTCCTGGAGGATCGACGGACCAGGTAAGTCGATAGTCCGTTAGGGGAGGGGGTGGAGGGGTGTTGTGTGTTGTGTGCGTGCATGGGGGTGTGCGTGTGTGTATGTAGAGAGGGTGTGTGAGTGCGTGTATGCTTGCGGGGTGTTGCGTGTTTGGGAATGAGTGCATGTATGTCTGTGGGTATGTCTATATGGATGTGTGCATGTATGTTTGAATGTGGGTGTGCGTATCTGACAGTGTGTGTGGATGTTGGCATGTATGTCAGTGTGTGTGCATGTATGTGTGTTGGTGGTGCCTACATGCGTGTCATGTGTGAGTGAGTAATGTGATGTTGGGGGTCGGGGTGGGGAGGGGGCCCTGCCACCTTTGGAGGGTGGCAGTGGTGGTGGGGGGTGTAGGGGTGGCAGTCGGGGTGGGTGTGGGGGGTGGGGGAGACCCCTATCAGTGCCAGGGAAGGAATTCCCTGGCACTGATAGTGCTTACCCCCATGGATTTCATGGCGGTTTCAAACCGCATGAAATCCATGGCGGTCAGCCGGGTCCAGATACCGTCGGCGGTATAGTGACAGCCGCCGGGCTGGAGACCCTGGTCTCCAGTTCGGCGGGCGGAACGGAGGGCCGGCGGATTACCATGGCGGTAACCGCCATGGCCATAATTACCAAAAAAAGATCACCAACCTGTTGGCAGTCTTACCGCTGCTTCGCGGCCTTCCGCCAGGGTTATAATGACCCCCTAAGTTTTACATGTGGGAAATGAACTGCGCACACTGCCGATTCTAACAAGAATATGTAAATGCCATGAAATGATTGCGCAAGCCTTAGCCGATCTGAACACCAAGTTTTACATGCGGGAAATGAATCGCCACACTGCCGATTCTAACAAGAATATGTAAATGCCGTGAAATAATCGTGCAAACCTTTGCTGATCGTGCTTACTGACGATTCTTTCAAGAATATGCAAATGCCATGAAATGATCGCGCAAGCCTTTACCGATCTGAACACCAAGATTTACATGCAGTAAATGAATCGCGCTCACTGCCGATTCTAACAAGAATATGGAAATGCCATGAAATTATCGCGCAAGGCTTTGCCGACCTGAACACCAAGATTTATATGCAGTAAATGAATTGCGCACACTTCCCATTTTAACAAGAATATGTAAATGCCATGAAATGATGGCGCAAACCTTTGCCGATCTGAACACCAAGATTTACATGCGGTAAATGAATCGCGCTCACTGCCGATTCTAACAAGAATATGCAAATGCCATGAAATGATTGCGCAAGCCGTTGCCGATCTGAACACCAAGATTTACATCAGAGCAATGATTCGCGTACTCTGAAAGTTTCACAAGTAGGCCCAAAACTCAAGAGTCTTTTAGAACAGGGTCGGGGCCCAGCCCGAATTATGTCTTACCACCCTGCTAAAGGATCACCAAGATAATGCAGGGCAGGCCTGGAACGTCAAGGTAGGCCTCCGGAACAGGAGCTCAGGAAACTGCTGCTGCTCTGCACCGGGACCTCTGAATAGTGAGCACGTGGAGCTGGGCTGGCTCCCCTATATAGAGTCTGGCCCAGCCCACAAACCACACCCAGTCATGCTGCAGGGAAAGCTCTAGAAGGTCCTAGAAAGGGACTACACCCTGATACACTCTGTAAGCCTGCAGCAATACCTTTCAAATGAACATTATTTGCAAACATCATTAATAGTGGTTTCAAGGTAAAACTCTGCAATGCAAAAGGTTAACAAGCTGCATATAAACACAATGCATGAATTATGCTCTTGCATAAAGACTGGGTTTTTGCATTTTAGTTGCCCGTAGAGTGCACACTGTCCTGATGCTGACAGAAAGTTAAAATAAGGATAACTTTTATAGGTTCTCAAATATCCTCCTAATCCATTTCAGTAAAACGTTTTGATATGCAAACTGAAACATGCACTTTCAGTACCAGCAGCAGCCTGTCAAATAAGCCATAGAAGCAACTGTAGTTTTACCAGAGAGTTCTATGCAGCAACAAACGTGCTAACATTCTGAATACAGGACACAAGCGTGGCCCACCTGAGCACCATCTTGGAATCAGAGCTGTAAAACTGAATGGACTTTCCAGCAGAAGATTCTACATTAAATTGACGCAATACATGTGTGTTTTTTGTCGTAGATATTATAGTTGGTTCTCCTGAAAGCTAAAAGGAGGTTACAGTTTCTAAGTTCTCAAATATCTTCCTCATCAATTTCAGTAAGAGATTCTGACATGCAGGGTCAAAGATGTACTTCTAGCACCAGCAGTAGTTAGTCAGTTAAATCCCTTGTAGTCAACTGCAGTCTCACAACAAAGATCTAGCGAACAACTAGAGTTCTGATATCTAGTGAGGCACTCTTGAAACACATTTTGTTGATTAAGAGCTGTTAGGTTTAAAGCCTTTCCTGAAGAGATAGCTGAAGTAAATGAGCATTGAGATGTTAACGCAGGCTTGAAATCAGAGGGTTTGAATGTACATGTAAAGATTAGGAAAAAATAAAGATAGAGATTTTCAAACCATAGTCCAAGGATATATTTTTCCCATGGACTTGTATTGAACTGGGGGCCATTTTAGATAGAGGGATGCTAAATTAAGGGCAAGTGTAGCTTTAAAAATCAGCATCTTCTGCCTGAATCAGGTCTGTTGGCATGTATAAAAAAGCAAAGTGAAGTGACTCATAATGTATTTTTAAATGGGTTAAAAATAGTTCAAAAGACCGATGTCTGCATAAGCACAGCATCCAATTTTCACATTTGTTTATTCAGCCTATCCATCCATCTTGTCAGTCACTTAACAGATCCCTAATTTGTGTGTGTGTGTGAGTGTGTGTGTATATATATATATATATATATATGTACATATATATATATATATATATATTTATTTATATATATATATATATATATTACATATATATTACCTGGTGGCGGTCGCCACTAGGTAGTTATTGTTAGGACCAGTTTTCCAGAGAATTATTTTTTTAACTTGCCTATATCTTTAACACAGTTTCACGAATCTTCACAAAATGTTCGCAAAGAAAGTGCATCTGTTGCCGCAATTTCATGGCATTGCTGTAAATGTGCTGTAAAAAAACATGCGCTGTCTCCCGTGCTTGTTTTTTTAAAGCCCCTAGCTGGGCCAGGTCTCGGGGGGCATATAAAAAAATTAGGATGGTGGTGCATGAGGCCTCCCACCTGGGCTTATGACTGCCCCGGGGATGGCCAACTCTCCGGTGCTTATAATTTCTAATATAGGGGGGCACGTGACCCTCCTGAACTGGGGACCACCGCCTCCCCAGGACTTTATTGAAAAAGAATGCAGGGGGTTGTGTGGTTTCCCCGAAGCCCTGGGGACCGCCACCTCCATGGTACTTTAATGATAGAGAAAGTGGGGTGCACGCCCCTCCTGGAACCCAGGGACTACCACCTCTCTGGGGACTGAAACTAAATGGACGTAAGGGGACTGCCACCTCCCCGGGTCTAATTTTTAAAAAGATAGAGGGTCTGTTGCAAACTATTTACGTTGGAGGGGGGATGTGTGGCCCCCCCCTTGAGATGCCATTGATGGCTCTGGGGACCCCATTCCCCCAGTCAGCTCCTGTTATGTTCCAGGATGCTCACCTCGGGACACAGCTGTTTGTTCTGAACTGGCAGAAGCTTTGAAAGAAAGTGAAGTTTTTCGCTGTTTACCTGCATGCAAATATGCGTGCAAGGAAGCAGATGAAAATATTTATGCCCGCTCCCGCAGGATGTGGGGAGCTGGCTATGACTGGGGGAGTCTTGAGGCTCACCCCGCGGTCCTGTTACTTATCTGCAATATTAAATCTGCAATTGGCGAATGCATCCATGAGTGTCTGTGAATTATTTTCATGTGAGGAGAGATTATTTGGGACATATTTGGGCTACCGGAGCCCTTCTCGGACCACCTCAACAGAAAGCCTCCCAAACTCTGGGTGAAGGTTGGAAAAAAAAATACATATATATACACACATAAACATATTTACCTAAAAACAAAGGCTAAATTGATGTAATAGTTAAGTATGCCAAATAGATCTTAGTATACATTATCTTAGCTAATTTTGCCCAGATTTGCATGTTTACAGTACATTTTGAATGCAATAGCATCTAACTACCAAAGTAGCATAAGGACGTTATTTCGGGTTTTGATATAAGAAGCCTAAGACAAAATTTCTGACATAACATGAATTACGAAGGTGTCATTTAAATTTCACCAAGGTCTAGCTTTAACGCCATGCATTGTTACAACTGATATTCTTCAAAAAATATCCATTTTACATATTTCACTACTGGCCCAGTTATGAGTGAATATGAGGAGGATCCGCCTTTCCAATAAATATTCTAAAACTTGTAAGACTACAGTAAGCTAAAACAACAGTTACCTAAATGCTCTCTGTTCTTATGCGGTAAAATAGAACTTGCTGAACATTACCATAATTGCATGAACTGCAGTACAAAGACCAATCACTGCACGCATTTAGCCCAGTACTGGAGAAGGCAACGAAGGACAGCACTGAATAATGCTGTGCAGTGGCAGCAAAGATATCACTTCACCTCAAGGCACATCAGTTCTTTAAGTGATATACTTTATACACAGCAATAATCCTTAGTTTTCCTTTGGCTTTGGTAGCGGTTGAATCATTCATGTGCTCTACCCAAACTAAAGCCTTACAATACAATTGCACTGAAAGAAGCTACAGTGCTTGCAAGTTCAAACAAAAAAGTATTGCCAAATTCAATGAGTTGGCTTTTACATGGTGCCTAGACTCATTTACCATCTAGGCTCGCATTCACATAGATGGCGCATGCATGTATATGCAACCAAACCACAATCAATCAGAAGTCAAACAGCTACCAATGAGCACCGACCTACACACACCCATACACAGATCACTCAACATGCAGTCACCCATCATATAAACCAAGAGACATGTCCTCTGTTGGTTGCATGTACAGTTCTTTGTGCTGCTCCAAGGCCATCTCGAAGGTCCAGAAGTTACAGGAGCCGCCCGCCAGAGTTAGAATGACCCCCTTAGTCTCTTTTTCGGAGATTTTTCTTTACCGGGACGAACCAGCAAATCAGGCCGGGTCGCGGTTGAGGCAAGCCGGCAAGAGTTGCCGCGGCGGGTCGGTCCCTCTATGGAGCTTTTTTACAAAAATTCTCCAAACTTCTCCAAACTTCTGGGGCTTCACCCAGATGTCCTTTTAAGGTTCTTTTGGGGTCCACAGCTCACCCCAAGGGTCCAGAAGTTCTGAGATGGTCCTTGGGGGGTGCGGACTACAACTCCCAGAATGCACCTGGCGCAAACTCCTTTTTGGCCACTGGGCAGTGGTCAGCTGGTCGCTTTCTTCAGGAGTTGGTGCAGGGGACTCTGGTTAGCAATTTTTCACCTGTAGCAAACAGGGAGTCCCTCCTTGAACCAGTTGAAGCCAGGCAAAGTCCTTCTTGTGGTGAAGCCCAAGTGTGCAGCTGGTGCAGTCCTTCTGAGTGCAGGTTCCAGGTGCAGGCCAGGGGTCCAGCAGGGCAGTCCTTCTTCTCCTTTAGTTCTTCCTTGTTGGAATCTGATGGGGATCTGAGGTGTGGGTGCAGGTCTGCCAGTTTTATCCTTGCTCCTGGGTGAAAAGCAGGGGGGTCCTGGTTCTCCAATCAGGTACAGGGTCGTCCCCCTGTGATGACCACTTCCTGGGAAGTGTGGCAAAAATCCATCCCAGTGGGCAACATTCTCTAAAAATCCAACATGGCTGAATCTGATTTTTGGAGGTTACATCTGGCTGAGCCCACCCACTGGTGTGGCTAAAAATCATAAACACACCCCTCTCCTGCCCTCTCCTAATCTAATCAAGGGGGCACCTAGTTTTCTGGGGTTGCAGGATGTGGGGGTGTTGCTGGTTGCTCCAAATGTCCTTCTCTGCCTTTGAAGACCAGTTTGGCAGCCCTCCCCCTTCCTGCCTCACCATCTGCTGAGGGGAGATTCTCTCCCACAGGCACATTCCTTTGTGTGAAGCCAGGCCACTTCACACCTCATCAAGGCAGCTTGGCTAAGCTGCTACAGGCTGGCCAATCAGAGCACAGCAGCAAAAACAATGCAGGGCTGAAATTGGCAACTTTTTAGGTAAAGTCTAAAACTCTTTACCTGAACAAGTTAGATTAAATCCAACAACTGGAAGTTGTGGGATTTATTACAACAATTAATTTGATACCAAATTATTGGTATGCATCATTTAAGGAGACTTTAAAATTTAAAACAAAGTCTCCCCATTCTAGCCTATGAAGGCCATTTACTACAATGAGGGAAAAACGAATTTGGCTGTTTTTACCTCACCAGGGCTTATAAAACTATTTTTATAAAGTCCCTGCTTATAGTTACATGGCACCCAGCCCTAGGGGCACATAGGGCACACCTTAGGGGTGACTTATATGTAAAAATAAGGTAGTTTAAGACTTTGGAACTACTTTTAATTCCAAAGTCGAATTTGCATATAACTTTAATTTAAAAGCAGCCAGCAAGGCAGGCCTGCCTTTAAAATGACACTGGGCACCTCAGCAGTGCACCTATGGGTGCACTACCTATGATGTGGTCCCTAAACCTACATGCCCTACCATATACTAGGGACTTATAGGTAGGTTAACTTAGCCAATTATAATTAGCCTAATTTGCATATTGATTTTACACAGAGCACAGGCCCTGGGACTGGTTAGCAGTACCCAGGGCACCATCAGAGTCAGGAAAACACCAGCAAAAAGTGGAAAATGGGGGCAAAAAGTTAGGGGGCCTCTGCAATCAGCCCTGTTTTCTCACAGTTCTCAAATGTCCAACCCATCCATTTCAGTAAAAGGTAATGATATGCAGAGTGAAACGTACTTCAACACCAACAACAGCCTGTCAGTTAATCCCAAGTATTGAACTGCATTTTCTCATAGAGTTCTAAGGAAAAACTAAAGTGTTAACATTCTGTCTGTATGACAAACATTTTAACATCTGAAGCCACCTCAAAGTAATAAAAGCTGTAAAAACCAAAGTATTCCCTTTAGAAATTAGCAAAATGAGGGGCTGGGGGTCTTTTTGTCTTACACATTATAGGTAGTTTTCTAGAAAGCTAAAATTAGGGCATATTTTCTATGAGTTCTCAAATATCTTCCATATCCATTTTCAGCAAAATATTCTGACATGAGGAGTGAAACATACTTCCAACACTAGCAGTAGTCTTTCAGGTAACTCTTTAATAATCAAGTGTAGTTTCCTGCAAGTGATCTAATGAATACCTAGAGTGTTAACTTTCTGTATTTATGACATAACTGTGACACACTTGATGCTATCTTGATGGAAAAAAGCTCTCAAAGGGAAAGTAATTCCTTCAGAGATTAACAAAATGAGGAGGTTCCTTTCGCCAAATAAGTTATGGCTAGTGCTCTAGAAAGTCTGAGGGAGACCAGATCCTCGGGCCTGCACACGTTCCCAACATGTCCACCTCTAGACAGCTCCAAAGCTCCGATAGAAATATCACAGAGTCTGAGAGAGTCCAAGTGGGGGAAAAGGGGATTAGGTAGGGAACAGCTGGGAAGGAGACCTGTAGGAAGCAAAAGGTTAAACAACACAATATCAAGATGCAATGGCGGCCGGCCGGCGGTCCGATCTTGGTGGGCGGCTTCAGCTGCCCACCAAGGTCGTAATGAGGGCCATAATGTCTAGAAATACATGAACCTTCTAGAATACTGTTTCAGAACAAACACTGCATTTTTAACATGAGGACAAGACAATCTGAAACATTCCCTGGAAAACAATTGGAATTGTACTAGGGACTTAATATGCACAAAGAAATTTCACATTTTGAATTTATCATCTTCACAGGAAATCCATAGGCTCAAGATAAATGTGTGCACTTCAACAAACATTACACCTCAAAGTTTGTACTTGCCATGAAATGATTGCACACACTGTTGCCAATCTGAACACTAAGGGGGTCAATATGACCTCGACTGTCTTTTTAAAAGACCGCTGAGGGACCGCCGTGCTGAAGACCACCACTGGTGGCGGTTTTCCGCTTGGCGTATTATGACTGTTGGCAGCTCTCTGTCCTTTTTCGGACGGAGAGCCGCCAACAGCCATAGCCGCCAACAGCCATACTGGCGGGCGGCGGGGAAGTGGAGGTTGCTCCACCTCCACCGCCACGCCAACAGAACACCACCCACCGAATCATGTCCTGTGATTCAGCGTGGCGGTGTTCTGTTGGCGGTGTGGTGTTCAGCGGAGCAGCCCCCATGGCTCCCGTCCCCTCCTGGAGGATCGACGGACCAGGTAAGTCGATAGTCCGTTAGGGGAGGGGGGTGGAGGGGTGTTGTGTGTTGTGTGCGTGCATGGGGGTGTGCGTGTGTGTATGTAGAGAGGGTGTGTGAGTGCGTGTATGCTTGCGGGGTGTTGCGTGTTTGGGAATGAGTGCATGTATGTCTGTGGGTATGTCTATATGGATGTGTGCATGTATGTTTGAATGTGGGTGTGCGTATCTGACAGTGTGTGTGGATGTTGGCATGTATGTCAGTGTGTGTGCATGTATGTGTGTTGGTGGTGCCTACATGCGTGTCATGTGTGAGTGAGTAATGTGATGTTGGGGGTCGGGGTGGGGGAGGGGGCCCTGCCACCTTTGGAGGGTGGCAGTGGTGGTGGGGGGTGTAGGGGTGGCAGTCGGGGTGGGTGTGGGGGGGTGGGGGAGACCCCTATCAGTGCCAGGGAAGGAATTCCCTGGCACTGATAGTGCTTACCCCCATGGATTTCATGGCGGTTTCAAACCGCATGAAATCCATGGCGGTCAGCCGGGTCCAGATACCGTCGGCGGTATAGTGACAGCCGCCGGGCTGGAGACCCTGGTCTCCAGTTCGGCGGGCGGAACGGAGGGCCGGCGGATTACCATGGCGGTAACCGCCATGGCCATAATTACCAAAAAAAGATCACCAACCTGTTGGCAGTCTTACCGCTGCTTCGCGGCCTTCCGCCAGGGTCATAATGACCCCCTAAGTTTTACATGTGGGAAATGAACTGCGCACACTGCCGATTCTAACAAGAATATGTAAATGCCATGAAATGATTGCGCAAGCCTTAGCCGATCTGAACACCAAGTTTTACATGCGGGAAATGAATCGCCACACTGCCGATTCTAACAAGAATATGTAAATGCCGTGAAATAATCGTGCAAACCTTTGCTGATCGTGCTTACTGACGATTCTTTCAAGAATATGCAAATGCCATGAAATGATCGCGCAAGCCTTTACCGATCTGAACACCAAGATTTACATGCAGTAAATGAATCGCGCTCACTGCCGATTCTAACAAGAATATGGAAATGCCATGAAATTATCGCGCAAGGCTTTGCCGACCTGAACACCAAGATTTATATGCAGTAAATGAATTGCGCACACTTCCCATTCTAACAAGAATATGTAAATGCCATGAAATGATGGCGCAAACCTTTGCCGATCTGAACACCAAGATTTACATGCGGTAAATGAATCGCGCTCACTGCCGATTCTAACAAGAATATGCAAATGCCATGAAATGATTGCGCAAGCCGTTGCCGATCTGAACACCAAGATTTACATCAGAGCAATGATTCGCGTACTCTGAAAGTTTCACAAGTAGGCCCAAAACTCAAGAGTCTTTTAGAACAGGGTCGGGGCCCAGCCCGACCTATGTCTTACCACCCTGCTAAAGGATCACCAAGATAATGCAGGGCAGGCCTGGAACGTCAAGGTAGGCCTCCGGAACAGGAGCTCAGGAAACTGCTGCTGCTCTGCACCGGGACCTCTGAATAGTGAGCACGTGGAGCTGGGCTGGCTCCCCTATATAGAGTCTGGCCCAGCCCACAAACCACACCCAGTCATGCTGCAGGGAAAGCTTCTAGAAGGTCCTAGAAAGGGACTACACCCTGATACACTCTGTAAGCCTGCAGCAATACCTTTCAAATGAACATTATTTGCAAACATCATTAATAGTGGTTTCAAGGTAAAACTCTGCAATGCAAAAGGTTAACAAGCTGCATATAAACACAATGCATGAATTATGCTCTTGCATAAAGACTGGGTTTTTGCATTTTAGTTGCCCGTAGAGTGCACACTGTCCTGATGCTGACAGAAAGTTAAAATAAGGATAACTTTTATAGGTTCTCAAATATCCTCCTAATCCATTTCAGTAAAACGTTTTGATATGCAAACTGAAACATGCACTTTCAGTACCAGCAGCAGCCTGTCAAATAAGCCATAGAAGCAACTGTAGTTTTACCAGAGAGTTCTATGCAGCAACAAACGTGCTAACATTCTGAATACAGGACACAAGCGTGGCCCACCTGAGCACCATCTTGGAATCAGAGCTGTAAAACTGAATGGACTTTCCAGCAGAAGATTCTACATTAAATTGACGCAATACATGTGTGTTTTTTGTCGTAGATATTATAGTTGGTTCTCCTGAAAGCTAAAAGGAGGTTACAGTTTCTAAGTTCTCAAATATCTTCCTCATCAATTTCAGTAAGAGATTCTGACATGCAGGGTCAAAGATGTACTTCTAGCACCAGCAGTAGTTAGTCAGTTAAATCCCTTGTAGTCAACTGCAGTCTCACAACAAAGATCTAGCGAACAACTAGAGTTCTGATATCTAGTGAGGCACTCTTGAAACACATTTTGTTGATTAAGAGCTGTTAGGTTTAAAGCCTTTCCTGAAGAGATAGCTCAAGTAAATGAGCATTGAGATGTTAACGCAGGCATGAAATCAGAGGGTTTGAATGTACATGTAAAGATTAGGAAAAAATAAAGATAGAGATTTTCAAACCATAGTCCAAGGATATATTTTTCCCATGGACTTGTATTGAACTGGGGGCCATTTTAGATAGAGGGATGCTAAATTAAGGGCAAGTGTAGCTTTAAAAATCAGCATCTTCTGCCTGAATCAGGTCTGTTGGCATGTATAAAAAAGCAAAGTGAAGTGACTCATAATGTATTTTTAAATGGGTTAAAAATAGTTCAAAAGACCGATGTCTGCATAAGCACAGCATCCAATTTTCACATTTGTTTATTCAGCCTATCCATCCATCTTGTCAGTCACTTAACAGATCCCTAATTTGTGTGTGTGTGTGAGTGTGTGTGTATATATATATATATATATATGTACATATATATATATATATATATTTATTTATATATATATATATATATATATATATATATATATATATATATATATATATTACATATATATTACCTGGTGGCGGTCGCCACTAGGTAGTTATTGTTAGGACCAGTATTCCAGAGAATTATTTTTTTAACTTGCCTATATCTTTAACACAGTTTCACGAATCTTCACAAAATGTTCGCAAAGAAAGTGCATCTGTTGCCGCAATTTCATGGCATTGCTGTAAATGTGCTGTAAAAAAACATGCGCTGTCTCCCGTGCTTGTTTTTTTAAAGCCCCTAGCTGGGCCAGGTCTCGGGGGGCATATAAAAAAATTAGGATGGTGGTGCATGAGGCCTCCCACCTGGGCTTATGACTGCCCCGGGGATGGCCAACTCTCCGGTGCTTATAATTTCTAATATAGGGGAGCACGTGACCCTCCTGAACTGGGGACCACCGCCTCCCCAGGACTTTATTGAAAAAGAATGCAGGGGGTTGTGTGGTTTCCCCGAAGCCCTGGGGACCGCCACCTCCATGGTACTTTAATGATAGAGAAAGTGGGGTGCACGCCCCTCCTGGAACCCAGGGACTACCACCTCTCTGGGGACTGAAACTAAATGGACGTAAGGGGACTGCCACCTCCCCGGGTCTAATTTTTAAAAAGATAGAGGGTCTGTTGCAAACTATTTACGTTGGAGGGGGGATGTGTGGCCCCCCCCTTGAGATGCCATTGATGGCTCTGGGGACCCCATTCCCCCAGTCAGCTCCTGTTATGTTCCAGGATGCTCACCTCGGGACACAGCTGTTTGTTCTGAACTGGCAGAAGCTTTGAAAGAAAGTGAAGTTTTTCGCTGTTTACCTGCATGCAAATATGCGTGCAAGGAAGCAGATGAAAATATTTATGCCCGCTCCCGCAGGATGTGGGGAGCTGGCTATGACTGGGGGAGTCTTGAGGCTCACCCCGCGGTCCTGTTACTTATCTGCAATATTAAATCTGCAATTGGCGAATGCATCCATGAGTGTCTGTGAATTATTTTCATGTGAGGAGAGATTATTTGGGACATATTTGGGCTACCGGAGCCCTTCTCGGACCACCTCAACAGAAAGCCTCCCAAACTCTGGGTGAAGGTTGGAAAAAAAAATACATATATATACACACATAAACATATTTACCTAAAAACAAAGGCTAAATTGATGTAATAGTTAAGTATGCCAAATAGATCTTAGTATACATTATCTTAGCTAATTTTGCCCAGATTTGCATGTTTACAGTACATTTTGAATGCAATAGCATCTAACTACCAAAGTAGCATAAGGACGTTATTTCGGGTTTTGATATAAGAAGCCTAAGACAAAATTTCTGAAATAACATGAATTACGAAGGTGTCATTTAAATTTCACCAAGGTCTAGCTTTAACGCCATGCATTGTTACAACTGATATTCTTCAAAAAATATCCATTTTACATATTTCACTACTGGCCCAGTTATGAGTGAATATGAGGAGGATCCGCCTTTCCAATAAATATTCTAAAACTTGTAAGACTACAGTAAGCTAAAACAACAGTTACCTAAATGCTCTCTGTTCTTATGCGGTAAAATAGAACTTGCTGAACATTACCATAATTGCATGAACTGCAGTACAAAGACCAATCACTGCACGCATTTAGCCCAGTACTGGAGAAGGCAACGAAGGACAGCACTGAATAATGCTGTGCAGTGGCAGCAAAGATATCACTTCACCTCAAGGCACATCAGTTCTTTAAGTGATATACTTTAAACACAGCAATAATCCTTAGTTTTCCTTTGGCTTTGGTAGCGGTTGAATCATTCATGTGCTCTACCCAAACTAAAGCCTTACAATACAATTGCACTGAAAGAAGCTACAGTGCTTGCAAGTTCAAACAAAAAAGTATTGCCAAATTCAATGAGTTGGCTTTTACATGGTGCCTAGACTCATTTACCATCTAGGCTCGCATTCACATAGATGGCGCATGCATGTATATGCAACCAAACCACAATCAATCAGAAGTCAAACAGCTACCAATGAGCACAGACCTACACACACCCATACACAGATCACTCAACATGCAGTCACCCATCATATAAACCAAGAGACATGTCCTCTGTTGGTTGCATGTACAGTTCTTTGTGCTGCTCCAAGGCCATCTCGAAGGTCCAGAAGTTACAGGAGCCGCCCGCCAGAGTTAGAATGACCCCCTTAGTCTCTTTTTCGGAGATTTTTCTTTACCGGGACGAACCAGCAAATCAGGCCGGGTCGCGGTTGAGGCAAGCCGGCAAGAGTTGCCGCGGCGGGTCGGTCCCTCTATGGAGCTTTTTTACAAAAATTCTCCAAACTTCTCCAAACTTCTGGGGCTTCACCCAGATGTCCTTTTAAGGTTCTTTTGGGGTCCACAGCTCACCCCAAGTGTCCAGAAGTTCTGAGATGGTCCTTGGGGGGTGCGGACTACAACTCCCAGAATGCACCTGGCGCAAACTCCTTTTTGGCCACTGGGCAGTGGTCAGCTGGTCGCTTTCTTCAGGAGTTGGTGCAGGGGACTCTGGTTAGCAATTTTTCACCTGTAGCAAACAGGGAGTCCCTCCTTGAACCAGTTGAAGCCAGGCAAAGTCCTTCTTGTGGTGAAGCCCAAGTGTGCAGCTGGTGCAGTCCTTCTGAGTGCAGGTTCCAGGTGCAGGCCAGGGGTCCAGCAGGGCAGTCCTTCTTCTCCTTTAGTTCTTCCTTGTTGGAATCTGATGGGGATCTGAGGTGTGGGTGCAGGTCTGCCAGTTTTATCCTTGCTCCTGGGTGAAAAGCAGGGGGGTCCTGGTTCTCCAATCAGGTACAGGGTCGTCCCCCTGTGATGACCACTTCCTGGGAAGTGTGGCAAAAATCCATCCCAGTGGGCAACATTCTCTAAAAATCCAACATGGCTGAATCTGATTTTTGGAGGTTACATCTGGCTGAGCCCACCCACTGGTGTGGCTAAAAATCATAAACACACCCCTCTCCTGCCCTCTCCTAATCTAATCAAGGGGGCACCTAGTTGTCTGGGGTTGCAGGATGTGGGGGTGTTGCTGGTTGCTCCAAATGTCCTTCTCTGCCTTTGAAGACCAGTTTGGCAGCCCTCCCCCTTCCTGCCTCACCATCTGCTGAGGGGAGATTCTCTCCCACAGGCACATTCCTTTGTGTGAAGCCAGGCCACTTCACACCTCATCAAGGCAGCTTGGCTAAGCTGCTACAGGCTGGCCAATCAGAGCACAGCAGCAAAAACAATGCAGGGCTGAAATTGGCAACTTTTTAGGTAAAGTCTAAAACTCTTTACCTGAACAAGTTATATTAAATCCAACAACTGGAAGTTGTGGGATTTATTACAACAATTAATTTGATACCAAATTCTTGGTATGCATCATTTAAGGAGACTTTAAAATTTAAAACAAAGTCTCCCCATTCTAGCCTATGAAGGCCATTTACTACAATGAGGGAAAAACGAATTTGGCTGTTTTTACCTCACCAGGGCTTATAAAACTATTTTTATAAAGTCCCTGCTTATAGTTACATGGCACCCAGCCCTAGGGGCACATAGGGCACACCTTAGGGGTGACTTATATGTAAAAATAAGGTAGTTTAAGACTTTGGAACTACTTTTAATTCCAAAGTCGAATTTGCATATAACTTTAATTTAAAAGCAGCCAGCAAGGCAGGCCTGCCTTTAAAATGACACTGGGCACCTCAGCAGTGCACCTATGGGTGCACTACCTATGATGTGGTCCCTAAACCTACATGCCCTACCATATACTAGGGACTTATAGGTAGGTTAACTTAGCCAATTATAATTAGCCTAATTTGCATATTGATTTTACACAGAGCACAGGCCCTGGGACTGGTTAGCAGTACCCAGGGCACCATCAGAGTCAGGAAAACACCAGCAAAAAGTGGAAAATGGGGGCAAAAAGTTAGGGGGCCTCTGCAATCAGCCCTGTTTTCTCACAGTTCTCAAATGTCCAACCCATCCATTTCAGTAAAAGGTAATGATATGCAGAGTGAAACGTACTTCAACACCAACAACAGCCTGTCAGTTAATCCCAAGTATTGAACTGCATTTTCTCATAGAGTTCTAAGGAAAAACTAAAGTGTTAACATTCTGTCTGTATGACAAACATTTTAACATCTGAAGCCACCTCAAAGTAATAAAAGCTGTAAAAACCAAAGTATTCCCTTTAGAAATTAGCAAAATGAGGGGCTGGGGGTCTTTTTGTCTTACACATTATAGGTAGTTTTCTAGAAAGCTAAAATTAGGGCATATTTTCTATGAGTTCTCAAATATCTTCCATATCCATTTTCAGCAAAATATTCTGACATGAGGAGTGAAACATACTTCCAACACTAGCAGTAGTCTTTCAGGTAACTCGTTAATAATCAAGTGTAGTTTCCTGCAAGTGATCTAATGAATACCTAGAGTGTTAACTTTCTGTATTTATGACATAACTGTGACACACTTGATGCTATCTTGATGGAAAAAAGCTCTCAAAGGGAAAGCAATTCCTTCAGAGATTAACAAAATGAGGAGGTTCCTTTCGCCAAATAAGTTATGGCTAGTGCTCTAGAAAGTCTGAGGGAGACCAGATCCTCGGGCCTGCACACGTTCCCAACATGTCCACCTCTAGACAGCTCCAAAGCTCCGATAGAAATATCACAGAGTCTGAGAGAGTCCAAGTGGGGGAAAAGGGGATTAGGTAGGGAACAGCTGGGAAGGAGACCTGTAGGAAGCAAAAGGTTAAACAACACAATATCAAGATGCAATGGCGGCCGGCCGGCGGTCCGATCTTGGTGGGCGGCTTCAGCTGCCCACCAAGGTCGTAATGAGGGCCATAATGTCTAGAAATACATGAACCTTCTAGAATACTGTTTCAGAACAAACACTGCATTTTTAACATGAGGACAAGACAATCTGAAACATTCCCTGGAAAACAATTGGAATTGTACTAGGGACTTAATATGCACAAAGAAATTTCACATTTTGAATTTATCATCTTCACAGGAAATCCATAGGCTCAAGATAAATGTGTGCACTTCAACAAACATTACAACTCAAAGTTTGTACTTGCCATGAAATGATTGCACACACTGTTGCCAATCTGAACACTAAGGGGGTCAATATGACCTCGACTGTCTTTTTAAAAGACCGCTGAGGGACCGCCGTGCTGAAGACCACCACTGGTGGCGGTTTTCCGCTTGGCGTATTATGACTGTTGGCAGCTCTCTGTCCTTTTTCGGACGGAGAGCCGCCAACAGCCATAGCCGCCAACAGCCATACTGGCGGGCGGCGGGGAAGTGGAGGTTGCTCCACCTCCACCGCCACGCCAACAGAACACCACCCACCGAATCATGTCCTGTGATTCAGCGTGGCGGTGTTCTGTTGGCGGTGTGGTGTCAGCGGAGCAGCCCCCATGGCTCCCGTCCCCTCCTGGAGGATCGACGGACCAGGTAAGTCGATAGTCCGTTAGGGGAGGGGGGTGGAGGGGTGTTGTGTGTTGTGTGCGTGCATGGGGGTGTGCGTGTGTGTATGTAGAGAGGGTGTGTGAGTGCGTGTATGCTTGCGGGGTGTTGCGTGTTTGGGAATGAGTGCATGTATGTCTGTGGGTATGTCTATATGGATGTGTGCATGTATGTTTGAATGTGGGTGTGCGTATCTGACAGTGTGTGTGGATGTTGGCATGTATGTCAGTGTGTGTGCATGTATGTGTGTTGGTGGTGCCTACATGCGTGTCATGTGTGAGTGAGTAATGTGATGTTGGGGGTCGGGGTGGGGAGGGGGCCCTGCCACCTTTGGAGGGTGGCAGTGGTGGTGGGGGGTGTAGGGGTGGCAGTCGGGGTGGGTGTGGGGGGTGGGGGAGACCCCTATCAGTGCCAGGGAAGGAATTCCCTGGCATTGATAGTGCTTACCCCCATGGATTTCATGGCGGTTTCAAACCGCATGAAATCCATGGCGGTCAGCCGGGTCCAGATACCGTCGGCGGTATAGTGACAGCCGCCGGGCTGGAGACCCTGGTCTCCAGTTCGGCGGGCGGAACGGAGGGCCGGCGGATTACCATGGCGGTAACCGCCATGGCCATAATTACCAAAAAAAGATCACCAACCTGTTGGCAGTCTTACCGCTGCTTCGCGGCCTTCCGCCAGGGTCATAATGACCCCCTAAGTTTTACATGTGGGAAATGAACTGCGCACACTGCCGATTCTAACAAGAATATGTAAATGCCATGAAATGATTGCGCAAGCCTTAGCCGATCTGAACACCAAGTTTTACATGCGGGAAATGAATCGCCACACTGCCGATTCTAACAAGAATATGTAAATGCCGTGAAATAATCGTGCAAACCTTTGCTGATCGTGCTTACTGACGATTCTTTCAAGAATATGCAAATGCCATGAAATGATCGCGCAAGCCTTTACCGATCTGAACACCAAGATTTACATGCAGTAAATGAATCGCGCTCACTGCCGATTCTAACAAGAATATGGAAATGCCATGAAATTATCGCGCAAGGCTTTGCCGACCTGAACACCAAGATTTATATGCAGTAAATGAATTGCGCACACTTCCCATTCTAACAAGAATATGTAAATGCCATGAAATGATGGCGCAAACCTTTGCCGATCTGAACACCAAGATTTACATGCGGTAAATGAATCGCGCTCACTGCCGATTCTAACAAGAATATGCAAATGCCATGAAATGATTGCGCAAGCCGTTGCCGATCTGAACACCAAGATTTACATCAGAGCAATGATTCGCGTACTCTGAAAGTTTCACAAGTAGGCCCAAAACTCAAGAGTCTTTTAGAACAGGGTCGGGGCCCAGCCCGACCTATGTCTTACCACCCTGCTAAAGGATCACCAAGATAATGCAGGGCAGGCCTGGAACGTCAAGGTAGGCCTCCGGAACAGGAGCTCAGGAAACTGCTGCTGCTCTGCACCGGGACCTCTGAATAGTGAGCACGTGGAGCTGGGCTGGCTCCCCTATATAGAGTCTGGCCCAGCCCACAAACCACACCCAGTCATGCTGCAGGGAAAGCTTCTAGAAGGTCCTAGAAAGGGACTACACCCTGATACACTCTGTAAGCCTGCAGCAATACCTTTCAAATGAACATTATTTGCAAACATCATTAATAGTGGTTTCAAGGTAAAACTCTGCAATGCAAAAGGTTAACAAGCTGCATATAAACACAATGCATGAATTATGCTCTTGCATAAAGACTGGGTTTTTGCATTTTAGTTGCCCGTAGAGTGCACACTGTCCTGATGCTGACAGAAAGTTAAAATAAGGATAACTTTTATAGGTTCTCAAATATCCTCCTAATCCATTTCAGTAAAACGTTTTGATATGCAAACTGAAACATGCACTTTCAGTACCAGCAGCAGCCTGTCAAATAAGCCATAGAAGCAACTGTAGTTTTACCAGAGAGTTCTATGCAGCAACAAACGTGCTAACATTCTGAATACAGGACACAAGCGTGGCCCACCTGAGCACCATCTTGGAATCAGAGCTGTAAAACTGAATGGACTTTCCAGCAGAAGATTCTACATTAAATTGACGCAATACATGTGTGTTTTTTGTCGTAGATATTATAGTTGGTTCTCCTGAAAGCTAAAAGGAGGTTACAGTTTCTAAGTTCTCAAATATCTTCCTCATCAATTTCAGTAAGAGATTCTGACATGCAGGGTCAAAGATGTACTTCTAGCACCAGCAGTAGTTAGTCAGTTAAATCCCTTGTAGTCAACTGCAGTCTCACAACAAAGATCTAGCGAACAACTAGAGTTCTGATATCTAGTGAGGCACTCTTGAAACACATTTTGTTGATTAAGAGCTGTTAGGTTTAAAGCCTTTCCTGAAGAGATAGCTGAAGTAAATGAGCATTGAGATGTTAACGCAGGCATGAAATCAGAGGGTTTGAATGTACATGTAAAGATTAGGAAAAAATAAAGATAGAGATTTTCAAACCATAGTCCAAGGATATATTTTTCCCATGGACTTGTATTGAACTGGGGGCCATTTTAGATAGAGGGATGCTAAATTAAGGGCAAGTGTAGCTTTAAAAATCAGCATCTTCTGCCTGAATCAGGTCTGTTGGCATGTATAAAAAAGCAAAGTGAAGTGACTCATAATGTATTTTTAAATGGGTTAAAAATAGTTCAAAAGACCGATGTCTGCATAAGCACAGCATCCAATTTTCACATTTGTTTATTCAGCCTATCCATCCATCTTGTCAGTCACTTAACAGATCCCTAATTTGTGTGTGTGTGTGAGTGTGTGTGTATATATATATATATATATATGTACATATATATATATATATATATTTATTTATATATATATATATATATATATATATATATATATATATATATATTACATATATATTACCTGGTGGCGGTCGCCACTAGGTAGTTATTGTTAGGACCAGTATTCCAGAGAATTATTTTTTTAACTTGCCTATATCTTTAACACAGTTTCACGAATCTTCACAAAATGTTCGCAAAGAAAGTGCATCTGTTGCCGCAATTTCATGGCATTGCTGTAAATGTGCTGTAAAAAAACATGCGCTGTCTCCCGTGCTTGTTTTTTTAAAGCCCCTAGCTGGGCCAGGTCTCGGGGGGCATATAAAAAAATTAGGATGGTGGTGCATGAGGCCTCCCACCTGGGCTTATGACTGCCCCGGGGATGGCCAACTCTCCGGTGCTTATAATTTCTAATATAGGGGAGCACGTGACCCTCCTGAACTGGGGACCACCGCCTCCCCAGGACTTTATTGAAAAAGAATGCAGGGGGTTGTGTGGTTTCCCCGAAGCCCTGGGGACCGCCACCTCCATGGTACTTTAATGATAGAGAAAGTGGGGTGCACGCCCCTCCTGGAACCCAGGGACTACCACCTCTCTGGGGACTGAAACTAAATGGACGTAAGGGGACTGCCACCTCCCCGGGTCTAATTTTTAAAAAGATAGAGGGTCTGTTGCAAACTATTTACGTTGGAGGGGGGATGTGTGGCCCCCCCCTTGAGATGCCATTGATGGCTCTGGGGACCCCATTCCCCCAGTCAGCTCCTGTTATGTTCCAGGATGCTCACCTCGGGACACAGCTGTTTGTTCTGAACTGGCAGAAGCTTTGAAAGAAAGTGAAGTTTTTCGCTGTTTACCTGCATGCAAATATGCGTGCAAGGAAGCAGATGAAAATATTTATGCCCGCTCCCGCAGGATGTGGGGAGCTGGCTATGACTGGGGGAGTCTTGAGGCTCACCCCGCGGTCCTGTTACTTATCTGCAATATTAAATCTGCAATTGGCGAATGCATCCATGAGTGTCTGTGAATTATTTTCATGTGAGGAGAGATTATTTGGGACATATTTGGGCTACCGGAGCCCTTCTCGGACCACCTCAACAGAAAGCCTCCCAAACTCTGGGTGAAGGTTGGAAAAAAAAATACATATATATACACACATAAACATATTTACCTAAAAACAAAGGCTAAATTGATGTAATAGTTAAGTATGCCAAATAGATCTTAGTATACATTATCTTAGCTAATTTTGCCCAGATTTGCATGTTTACAGTACATTTTGAATGCAATAGCATCTAACTACCAAAGTAGCATAAGGACGTTATTTCGGGTTTTGATATAAGAAGCCTAAGACAAAATTTCTGAAATAACATGAATTACGAAGGTGTCATTTAAATTTCACCAAGGTCTAGCTTTAACGCCATGCATTGTTACAACTGATATTCTTCAAAAAATATCCATTTTACATATTTCACTACTGGCCCAGTTATGAGTGAATATGAGGAGGATCCGCCTTTCCAATAAATATTCTAAAACTTGTAAGACTACAGTAAGCTAAAACAACAGTTACCTAAATGCTCTCTGTTCTTATGCGGTAAAATAGAACTTGCTGAACATTACCATAATTGCATGAACTGCAGTACAAAGACCAATCACTGCACGCATTTAGCCCAGTACTGGAGAAGGCAACGAAGGACAGCACTGAATAATGCTGTGCAGTGGCAGCAAAGATATCACTTCACCTCAAGGCACATCAGTTCTTTAAGTGATATACTTTATACACCGCAATAATCCTTAGTTTTCCTTTGGCTTTGGTAGCGGTTGAATCATTCATGTGCTCTACCCAAACTAAAGCCTTACAATACAATTGCACTGAAAGAAGCTACAGTGCTTGCAAGTTCAAACAAAAAAGTATTGCCAAATTCAATGAGTTGGCTTTTACATGGTGCCTAGACTCATTTACCATCTAGGCTCGCATTCACATAGATGGCGCATGCATGTATATGCAACCAAACCACAATCAATCAGAAGTCAAACAGCTACCAATGAGCACAGACCTACACACACCCATACACAGATCACTCAACATGCAGTCACCCATCATATAAACCAAGAGACATGTCCTCTGTTGGTTGCATGTACAGTCCTTTGTGCTGCTCCAAGGCCATCTCGAAGGTCCAGAAGTTACAGGAGCCGCCCGCCAGAGTTAGAATGACCCCCTTAGTCTCTTTTTCGGAGATTTTTCTTTACCGGGACGAACCAGCAAATCAGGCCGGGTCGCGGTTGAGGCAAGCCGGCAAGAGTTGCCGTGGCGGGTCGGTCCCTCTATGGAGCTTTTTTACAAAAATTCTCCAAACTTCTCCAAACTTCTGGGGCTTCACCCAGATGTCCTTTTAAGGTTCTTTTGGGGTCCACAGCTCACCCCAAGTGTCCAGAAGTTCTGAGATGGTCCTTGGGGGGTGCGGACTACAACTCCCAGAATGCACCTGGCGCAAACTCCTTTTTGGCCACTGGGCAGTGGTCAGCTGGTCGCTTTCTTCAGGAGTTGGTGCAGGGGACTCTGGTTAGCAATTTTTCACCTGTAGCAAACAGGGAGTCCCTCCTTGAACCAGTTGAAGCCAGGCAAAGTCCTTCTTGTGGTGAAGCCCAAGTGTGCAGCTGGTGCAGTCCTTCTGAGTGCAGGTTCCAGGTGCAGGCCAGGGGTCCAGCAGGGCAGTCCTTCTTCTCCTTTAGTTCTTCCTTGTTGGAATCTGATGGGGATCTGAGGTGTGGGTGCAGGTCTGCCAGTTTTATCCTTGCTCCTGGGTGAAAAGCAGGGGGGTCCTGGTTCTCCAATCAGGTACAGGGTCGTCCCCCTGTGATGACCACTTCCTGGGAAGTGTGGCAAAAATCCATCCCAGTGGGCAACATTCTCTAAAAATCCAACATGGCTGAATCTGATTTTTGGAGGTTACATCTGGCTGAGCCCACCCACTGGTGTGGCTAAAAATCATAAACACACCCCTCTCCTGCCCTCTCTTAATCTAATCAAGGGGGCACCTAGTTGTCTGGGGTTGCAGGATGTGGGGGTGTTGCTGGTTGCTCCAAATGTCCTTCTCTGCCTTTGAAGACCAGTTTGGCAGCCCTCCCCCTTCCTGCCTCACCATCTGCTGAGGGGAGATTCTCTCCCACAGGCACATTCCTTTGTGTGAAGCCAGGCCACTTCACACCTCATAAAGGCAGCTTGGCTAAGCTGCTACAGGCTGGCCAATCAGAGCACAGCAGCAAAAACAATGCAGGGCTGAAATTGGCAACTTTTTAGGTAAAGTCTAAAACTCTTTACCTGAACAAGTTATATTAAATCCAACAACTGGAAGTTGTGGGATTTATTACAACAATTAATTTGATACCAAATTCTTGGTATGCATCATTTAAGGAGACTTTAAAATTTAAAACAAAGTCTCCCCATTCTAGCCTATGAAGGCCATTTACTACAATGAGGGAAAAACGAATTTGGCTGTTTTTACCTCACCAGGGCTTATAAAACTATTTTTATAAAGTCCCTGCTTATAGTTACATGGCACCCAGCCCTAGGGGCACATAGGGCACACCTTAGGGGTGACTTATATGTAAAAATAAGGTAGTTTAAGACTTTGGAACTACTTTTAATTCCAAAGTCGAATTTGCATATAACTTTAATTTAAAAGCAGCCAGCAAGGCAGGCCTGCCTTTAAAATGACACTGGGCACCTCAGCAGTGCACCTATGGGTGCACTACCTATGATGTGGTCCCTAAACCTACATGCCCTACCATATACTAGGGACTTATAGGTAGGTTAACTTAGCCAATTATAATTAGCCTAATTTGCATATTGATTTTACACAGAGCACAGGCCCTGGGACTGGTTAGCAGTACCCAGGGCACCATCAGAGTCAGGAAAACACCAGCAAAAAGTGGAAAATGGGGGCAAAAAGTTAGGGGGCCTCTGCAATCAGCCCTGTTTTCTCACAGTTCTCAAATGTCCAACCCATCCATTTCAGTAAAAGGTAATGATATGCAGAGTGAAACGTACTTCAACACCAACAACAGCCTGTCAGTTAATCCCAAGTATTGAACTGCATTTTCTCATAGAGTTCTAAGGAAAAACTAAAGTGTTAACATTCTGTCTGTATGACAAACATTTTAACATCTGAAGCCACCTCAAAGTAATAAAAGCTGTAAAAACCAAAGTATTCCCTTTAGAAATTAGCAAAATGAGGGGCTGGGGGTCTTTTTGTCTTACACATTATAGGTAGTTTTCTAGAAAGCTAAAATTAGGGCATATTTTCTATGAGTTCTCAAATATCTTCCATATCCATTTTCAGCAAAATATTCTGACATGAGGAGTGAAACATACTTCCAACACTAGCAGTAGTCTTTCAGGTAACTCTTTAATAATCAAGTGTAGTTTCCTGCAAGTGATCTAATGAATACCTAGAGTGTTAACTTTCTGTATTTATGACATAACTGTGACACACTTGATGCTATCTTGATGGAAAAAAGCTCTCAAAGGGAAAGCAATTCCTTCAGAGATTAACAAAATGAGGAGGTTCCTTTCGCCAAATAAGTTATGGTTAGTGCTCTAGAAAGTCTGAGGGAGACCAGATCCTCGGGCCTGCACACGTTCCCAACATGTCCACCTCTAGACAGCTCCAAAGCTCCGATAGAAATATCACAGAGCCTGAGAGAGTCCAAGTGGGGGAAAAGGGGATTAGGTAGGGAACAGCTGGGAAGGAGACCTGTAGGAAGCAAAAGGTTAAACAACACAATATCAAGATGCAATGGCGGCCGGCCGGCGGTCCGATCTTGGTGGGCGGCTTCAGCTGCCCACCAAGGTCGTAATGAGGGCCATAATGTCTAGAAATACATGAACCTTCTAGAATACTGTTTCAGAACAAACACTGCATTTTTAACATGAGGACAAGACAATCTGAAACATTCCCTGGAAAACAATTGGAATTGTACTAGGGACTTAATATGCACAAAGAAATTTCACATTTTTAATTTATCATCTTCACAGGAAATCCATAGGCTCAAGATAAATGTGTGCACTTCAACAAACATTACACCTCAAAGTTTGTACTTGCCATGAAATGATTGCGCACACTGTTGCCAATCTGAACACTAAGGGGGTCAATATGACCTCGACTGTCTTTTTAAAAGACCGCTGAGGGACCGCCGTGCTGAAGACCACCACTGGTGGCGGTTTTCCGCTTGGCGTATTATGACTGTTGGCAGCTCTCTGTCCTTTTTCGGACGGAGAGCCGCCAACAGCCATAGCCGCCAACAGCCATACTGGCGGGCGGCGGGGAAGTGGAGGTTGTTCCACCTCCACCGCCACGCCAACAGAACACCACCCACCGAATCATGTCCTGTGATTCAGCGTGGCGGTGTTCTGTTGGCGGTGTGATGTCAGCGGAGCAGCCCCCATGGCTCCCGTCCCCTCCTGGAGGATCGACGGACCAGGTAAGTCGATCGTCCGTTAGGGGAGGGGGTGGAGGGGTGTTGTGTGTTGTGTGCGTGCATGGGGGTGTGCGTGTGTGTATGTAGAGAGGGTGTGTGAGTGCGTGTATGCTTGCGGGGTGTTGCGTGTTTGGGAATGAGTGCATGTATGTCTGTGGGTATGTCTGTATGGATGTGTGCGTGTATGTTTGAATGTGGGTGTGCGTATCTGACTGTGTGTGTGGATGTTGGCATGTATGTCAGTGTGTGTGCATGTATGTGTGTTGGTGGTGCCTGCATGCGTGTCATGTGTGAGTGAGTAATGTGATGTTGGGGGTCGGGGTGGGGAGGGGGCCCTGCCACCTTTGGAGGGTGGCAGTGGTGGTGGGGGGTGTAGGGGTGGGAGTCGGGGTGGGTGTGGGGGGTGGGGGAGACCCCTATCAGTGCCAGGGAAGGAATTCCCTGGCACTGATAGTGCTTACCCCCATGGATTTCATGGCGGTTTCAAACCGCATGAAATCCATGGCGGTCAGCCGGGTCCAGATACCGTCGGCGGTATAGTGACAGCCGCCGGGCTGGAGACCCTGGTCTCCAGTCCGGCGGGCGGAACGGATGGCCGGCGGATTAACATGGCGGTAACCGCCATGGCCATAATTACCAAAAAAAGATCACCAACCTGTTGGCAGTCTTACCGCTGCTTCGCGGCCTTCCGCCAGGGTCATAATGACCCCCTAAGTTTTACATGTGGGAAATGAATTGCGCACACTGCCGATTCTAACAAGAATATGTAAATGCCATGAAATGATTGCGCAAGCCTTAGCCGATCTGAACACCAAGTTTTACATGCGGGAAATGAATCGCCACACTGCCGATTCTAACAAGAATATGTAAATGCCGTGAAATAATCGTGCAAACCTTTGCTGATCGCGCTTACTGACGATTCTTTCAAGAATATGCAAATGCCATGAAATGATCGCGCAAGCCTTTACCGATCTGAACACCAAGATTTACATGCAGTAAATGAATCGCGCTCACTGCCGATTCTAACAAGAATATGCAAATGCCATGAAATTATCGTGCAAGGCTTTGCCGACCTGAACACCAAGATTTATATGCAGTAAATGAATTGCGCACACTTCCCATTCTAACAAGAATATGTAAATGCCATGAAATGATGGCGCAAACCTTTGCCGATCTGAACACCAAGATTTACATGCGGTAAATGAATCGCGCTCACTGCCGATTCTAACAAGAATATGCAAATGCCATGAAATGATTGCGCAAGCCGTTGCCGATCTGAACACCAAGATTTACATCAGAGCAATGATTCGCGTACTCTGAAAGTTTCACAAGTAGGCCCAAAACTCAAGAGTCTTTTAGAACAGGGTCGGGGCCCAGCCCGACCTATGTCTTACCACCCTGCTAAAGGATCACCAAGATAATGCAGGGCAGGCCTGGAACGTCAAGGTAGGCCTCCGGAACAGGAGCTCAGGAAACTGCTGCTGCTCTGCACCGGGACCTCTGAATAGTGAGCACGTGGAGCTGGGCTGGCTCCCCTATATAGAGTCTGGCCCAGCCCACAAACCACACCCAGTCATGCTGCAGGGAAAGCTTCTAGAAGGTCCTAGAAAGGGACTACACCCTGATACACTCTGTAAGCCTGCAGCAATACCTTTCAAATGAACATTATTTGCAAACATCATTAATAGTGGTTTCAAGGTAAAACTCTGCAATGCAAAAGGTTAACAAGCTGCATATAAACACAATGCATGAATTATGCTCTTGCATAAAGACTGGGTTTTTGCATTTTAGTTGCCCGTAGAGTGCACACTGTCCTGATGCTGACAGAAAGTTAAAATAAGGATAACTTTTATAGGTTCTCAAATATCCTCCTAATCCATTTCAGTAAAACGTTTTGATATGCAAACTGAAACATGCACTTTCAGTACCAGCAGCAGCCTGTCAAATAAGCCATAGAAGCAACTGTAGTTTTACCAGAGAGTTCTATGCAGCAACAAACGTGCTAACATTCTGAATACAGGACACAAGCGTGGCCCACCTGAGCACCATCTTGGAATCAGAGCTGTAAAACTGAATGGACTTTCCAGCAGAAGATTCTACATTAAATTAACGCAATACATGTGTGTTTTTTGTTGTAGATATTATAGTTGGTTCTCCTGAAAGCTAAAAGGAGGTTACAGTTTCTAAGTTCTCAAATATCTTCCTCATCAATTTCAGTAAGAGATTCTGACATGCAGGGTCAAAGATGTACTTCTAGCACCAGCAGTAGTTAGTCAGTTAAATCCCTTGTAGTCAACTGCAGTCTCACAACAAAGATCTAGCGAACAACTAGAGTTCTGATATCTAGTGAGGCACTCTTGAAACACATTTTGTTGATTAAGAGCTGTTAGGTTTAAAGCCTTTCCTGAAGAGATAGCTGAAGTAAATGAGCATTGAGATGTTAACGCAGGCATGAAATCAGAGGGTTTGAATGTACACGTAAAGATTAGGAAAAAATAAAGATAGAGATTTTCAAACCATAGTCCAAGGATATATTTTTCCCATGGACTTGTATTGAACTGGGGGCCATTTTAGATAGAGGGATGCTAAATTAAGGGCAAGTGTAGCTTTAAAAATCAGCATCTTCTGCCTGAATCAGGTCTGTTGGCATGTATAAAAAAGCAAAGTGAAGTGACTCATAATGTATTTTTAAATGGGTTAAAAATTGTTCAAAAGACCGATGTCTGCATAAGCACAGCATCCAATTTTCACATTTGTTTATTCAGCCTATCCATCCATCTTGTCAGTCACTTAACAGATCCCTAATTTGTGTGTGTGTGTGAGTGTGTGTGTATATATATATATATATATATATGTACATATATATATATATATATATATATATATATATATATATATTTATTTATATATATATATATATTACATATATATTACCTGGTGGCGGTCGCCACTAGGTAGTTATTGTTAGGACCAGTTTTCCAGAGAATTATTTTTTTAACTTGCCTATATCTTTAACACAGTTTCACGAATCTTCACAAAATGTTCGCAAAGAAAGTGCATCTGTTGCCGCAATTTCATGGCATTGCTGTAAATGTGCTGTAAAAAAACATGCGCTGTCTCCCGTGCTTGTTTTTTTAAAGCCCCTAGCTGGGCCAGGTCTCGGGGGGCATATAAAAAAATTAGGATGGTGGTGCATGAGGCCTCCCACCTGGGCTTATGACTGCCCCGGGGATGGCCAACTCTCCGGTGCTTATAATTTCTAATATAGGGGGGCACGTGACCCTCCTGAACTGGGGACCACCGCCTCCCCAGGACTTTATTGAAAAAGAATGCAGGGGGTTGTGTTGTTTCCCCGAAGCCCTGGGGACCGCCACCTCCATGGTACTTTAATGATAGAGAAAGTGGGGTGCACGCCCCTCCTGGAACCCAGGGACTACCACCTCTCTGGGGACTGAAACTAAATGGACGTAAGGGGACTGCCACCTCCCCGGGTCTAATTTTTTTAAAGATAGAGGGTCTGTTGCAAACTATTTACGTTGGAGGGGGGATGTGTGGCCCCCCCCTTGAGATGCCATTGATGGCTCTGGGGACCCCATTCCCCCAGTCAGCTCCTGTTATGTTCCAGGATGCTCACCTCGGGACACAGCTGTTTGTTCTGAACTGGCAGAAGCTTTGAAAGAAAGTGAAGTTTTTCGCTGTTTACCTGCATGCAAATATGCGTGCAAGGAAGCAGATGAAAATATTTATGCCCGCTCCCGCAGGATGTGGGGAGCTGGCTATGAGTGGGGGAGTCTTGAGGCTCACCCCGCGGTCCTGTTACTTATCTGCAATATTAAATCTGCAATTGGCGAATGCATCCATGAGTGTCTGTGAATTATTTTCATGTGAGGAGAGATTATTTGGGACATATTTGGGCTACCGGAGCCCTTCTCGGACCACCTCAACAGAAAGCCTCCCAAACTCTGGGTGAAGGTTGGAAAAAAAAATACATATATATACACACATAAACATATTTACCTAAAAACAAAGGCTAAATTGATGTAATAGTTAAGTATGCCAAATAGATCTTAGTATACATTATCTTAGCTAATTTTGCCCAGATTTGCATGTTTACAGTACATTTTGAATGCAATAGCATCTAACTACCAAAGTAGCATAAGGACGTTATTTCGGGTTTTGATATAAGAAGCCTAAGACAAAATTTCTGACATAACATGAATTACGAAGGTGTCATTTAAATTTCACCAAGGTCTAGCTTTAACGCCATGCATTGTTACAACTGATATTCTTCAAAAAATATCCATTTTACATATTTCACTACTGGCCCAGTTATGAGTGAATATGAGGAGGATCCGCCTTTCCAATAAATATTCTAAAACTTGTAAGACTACAGTAAGCTAAAACAACAGTTAGCTAAATGCTCTCTGTTCTTATGCGGTAAAATAGAACTTGCTGAACATTACCATAATTGCATGAACTGCAGTACAAAGACCAATCACTGCACGCATTTAGCCCAGTACTGGAGAAGGCAACGAAGGACAGCACTGAATAATGCTGTGCAGTGGCAGCAAAGATATCACTTCACCTCAAGGCACATCAGTTCTTTAAGTGATATACTTTATACACAGCAATAATCCTTAGTTTTCCTTTGGCTTTGGTAGCGGTTGAATCATTCATGTGCTCTACCCATACTAAAGCCTTACAATACAATTGCACTGAAAGAAGCTACAGTGCTTGCAAGTTCAAACAAAAAAGTATTGCCAAATTCAATGAGTTGGCTTTTACATGGTGCCTAGACTCATTTACCATCTAGGCTCGCATTCACATAGATGGCGCATGCATGTATATGCAACCAAACCACAATCAATCAGAAGTCAAACAGCTACCAATGAGCACCGACCTACACACACCCATACACAGATCACTCAACATGCAGTCACCCATCATATAAACCAAGAGACATGTCCTCTGTTGGTTGCATGTACAGTTCTTTGTGCTGCTCCAAGGCCATCTCGAAGGTCCAGAAGTTACAGGAGCCGCCCGCCAGAGTTAGAATGACCCCCTTAGTCTCTTTTTCGGAGATTTTTCTTTACCGGGACGAACCAGCAAATCAGGCCGGGTCGCGGTTGAGGCAAGCCGGCAAGAGTTGCCGCGGCGGGTCGGTCCCTCTATGGAGCTTTTTTACAAAAATTCTCCAATCTTCTCCAAACTTCTGGGGCTTCACCCAGATGTCCTTTTAAGGTTCTTTTGGGGTCCACAGCTCACCCCAAGGGTCCAGAAGTTCTGAGATGGTCCTTGGGGGGTGCGGACTACAACTCCCAGAATGCACCTGGCGCAAACTCCTTTTTGGCCACTGGGCAGTGGTCAGCTGGTCGCTTTCTTCAGGAGTTGGTGCAGGGGACTCTGGTTAGCAATTTTTCACCTGTAGCAAACAGGGAGTCCCTCCTTGAACCAGTTGAAGCCAGGCAAAGTCCTTCTTGTGGTGAAGCCCAAGTGTGCAGCTGGTGCAGTCCTTCTGAGTGCAGGTTCCAGGTGCAGGCCAGGGGTCCAGCAGGGCAGTCCTTCTTCTCCTTTAGTTCTTCCTTGTTGGAATCTGATGGGGATCTGAGGTGTGGGTGCAGGTCTGCCAGTTTTATCCTTGCTCCTGGGTGAAAAGCAGGGGGGTCCTGGTTCTCCAATCAGGTACAGGGTCGTCCCCCTGTGATGACCACTTCCTGGGAAGTGTGGCAAAAATCCATCCCAGTGGGCAACATTCTCTAAAAATCCAACATGGCTGAATCTGATTTTTGGAGGTTACATCTGGCTGAGCCCACCCACTGGTGTGGCTAAAAATCATAAACACACCCCTCTCCTGCCCTCTCCTAATCTAATCAAGGGGGCACCTAGTTGTCTGGGGTTGCAGGATGTGGGGGTGTTGCTGGTTGCTCCAAATGTCCTTCTCTGCCTTTGAAGACCAGTTTGGCAGCCCTCCCCCTTCCTGCCTCACCATCTGCTGAGGGGAGATTCTCTCCCACAGGCACATTCCTTTGTGTGAAGCCAGGCCACTTCACACCTCATCAAGGCAGCTTGGCTAAGCTGCTACAGGCTGGCCAATCAGAGCACAGCAGCAAAAACAATGCAGGGCTGAAATTGGCAACTTTTTAGGTAAAGTCTAAAACTCTTTACCTGAACAAGTTATATTAAATCCAACAACTGGAAGTTGTGGGATTTATTACAACAATTAATTTGATACCAAATTCTTGGTATGCATCATTTAAGGAGACTTTAAAATTTAAAACAAAGTCTCCCCATTCTAGCCTATGAAGGCCATTTACTACAATGAGGGAAAAACGAATTTGGCTGTTTTTACCTCACCAGGGCTTATAAAACTATTTTTATAAAGTCCCTGCTTATAGTTACATGGCACCCAGCCCTAGGGGCACATAGGGCACACCTTAGGGGTGACTTATATGTAAAAATAAGGTAGTTTAAGACTTTGGAACTACTTTTAATTCCAAAGTCGAATTTGCATATAACTTTAATTTAAAAGCAGCCAGCAAGGTAGGCCTGCCTTTAAAATGACACTGGGCACCTCAGCAGTGCACCTATGGGTGCACTACCTATGATGTGGTCCCTAAACCTACATGCCCTACCATATACTAGGGACTTATAGGTAGGTTAACTTAGCCAATTATAATTAGCCTAATTTGCATATTGATTTTACACAGAGCACAGGCCCTGGGACTGGTTAGCAGTACCCAGGGCACCATCAGAGTCAGGAAAACACCAGCAAAAAGTGGAAAATGGGGGCAAAAAGTTAGGGGGCCTCTGCAATCAGCCCTGTTTTCTCACAGTTCTCAAATGTCCAACCCATCCATTTCAGTAAAAGGTAATGATATGCAGAGTGAAACGTACTTCAACACCAACAACAGCCTGTCAGTTAATCCCAAGTATTGAACTGCATTTTCTCATAGAGTTCTAAGGAAAAACTAAAGTGTTAACATTCTGTCTGTATGACAAACATTTTAACATCTGAAGCCACCTCAAAGTAATAAAAGCTGTAAAAACCAAAGTATTCCCTTTAGAAATTAGCAAAATGAGGGGCTGGGGGTCTTTTTGTCTTACACATTATAGGTAGTTTTCTAGAAAGCTAAAATTAGGGCATATTTTCTATGAGTTCTCAAATATCTTCCATATCCATTTTCAGCAAAATATTCTGACATGAGGAGTGAAACATACTTCCAACACTAGCAGTAGTCTTTCAGGTAACTCTTTAATAATCAAGTGTAGTTTCCTGCAAGTGATCTAATGAATACCTAGAGTGTTAACTTTCTGTATTTATGACATAACTGTGACACACTTGATGCTATCTTGATGGAAAAAAGCTCTCAAAGGGAAAGTAATTCCTTCAGAGATTAACAAAATGAGGAGGTTCCTTTCGCCAAATAAGTTATGGCTAGTGCTCTAGAAAGTCTGAGGGAGACCAGATCCTCGGGCCTGCACACGTTCCCAACATGTCCACCTCTAGACAGCTCCAAAGCTCCGATAGAAATATCACAGAGTCTGAGAGAGTCCAAGTGGGGGAAAAGGGGATTAGGTAGGGAACAGCTGGGAAGGAGACCTGTAGGAAGCAAAAGGTTAAACAACACAATATCAAGATGCAATGGCGGCCGGCCGGCGGTCCGATCTTGGTGGGCGGCTTCAGCTGCCCACCAAGGTCGTAATGAGGGCCATAATGTCTAGAAATACATGAACCTTCTAGAATACTGTTTCAGAACAAACACTGCATTTTTAACATGAGGACAAGACAATCTGAAACATTCCCTGGAAAACAATTGGAATTGTACTAGGGACTTAATATGCACAAAGAAATTTCACATTTTGAATTTATCATCTTCACAGGAAATCCATAGGCTCAAGATAAATGTGTGCACTTCAACAAACATTACACCTCAAAGTTTGTACTTGCCATGAAATGATTGCACACACTGTTGCCAATCTGAACACTAAGGGGGTCAATATGACCTCGACTGTCTTTTTAAAAGACCGCTGAGGGACCGCCGTGCTGAAGACCACCACTGGTGGCGGTTTTCCGCTTGGCGTATTATGACTGTTGGCAGCTCTCTGTCCTTTTTCGGACGGAGAGCCGCCAACAGCCATAGCCGCCAACAGCCATACTGGCGGGCGGCGGGGAAGTGGAGGTTGCTCCACCTCCACCGCCACGCCAACAGAACACCACCCACCGAATCATGTCCTGTGATTCAGCGTGGCGGTGTTCTGTTGGCGGTGTGGTGTCAGCGGAGCAGCCCCCATGGCTCCCGTCCCCTCCTGGAGGATCGACGGACCAGGTAAGTCGATAGTCCGTTAGGGGAGGGGGGTGGAGGGGTGTTGTGTGTTGTGTGCGTGCATGGGGGTGTGCGTGTGTGTATGTAGAGAGGGTGTGTGAGTGCGTGTATGCTTGCGGGGTGTTGCGTGTTTGGGAATGAGTGCATGTATGTCTGTGGGTATGTCTATATGGATGTGTGCATGTATGTTTGAATGTGGGTGTGCGTATCTGACAGTGTGTGTGGATGTTGGCATGTATGTCAGTGTGTGTGCATGTATGTGTGTTGGTGGTGCCTACATGCGTGTCATGTGTGAGTGAGTAATGTGATGTTGGGGGTCGGGGTGGGGAGGGGGCCCTGCCACCTTTGGAGGGTGGCAGTGGTGGTGGGGGGTGTAGGGGTGGCAGTCGGGGTGGGTGTGGGGGGTGGGGGAGACCCCTATCAGTGCCAGGGAAGGAATTCCCTGGCACTGATAGTGCTTACCCCCATGGATTTCATGGCGGTTTCAAACCGCATGAAATCCATGGCGGTCAGCCGGGTCCAGATACCGTCGGCGGTATAGTGACAGCCGCCGGGCTGGAGACCCTGGTCTCCAGTTCGGCGGGCGGAACGGAGGGCCGGCGGATTACCATGGCGGTAACCGCCATGGCCATAATTACCAAAAAAAGATCACCAACCTGTTGGCAGTCTTACCGCTGCTTCGCGGCCTTCCGCCAGGGTCATAATGACCCCCTAAGTTTTACATGTGGGAAATGAACTGCGCACACTGCCGATTCTAACAAGAATATGTAAATGCCATGAAATGATTGCGCAAGCCTTAGCCGATCTGAACACCAAGTTTTACATGCGGGAAATGAATCGCCACACTGCCGATTCTAACAAGAATATGTAAATGCCGTGAAATAATCGTGCAAACCTTTGCTGATCGTGCTTACTGACGATTCTTTCAAGAATATGCAAATGCCATGAAATGATCGCGCAAGCCTTTACCGATCTGAACACCAAGATTTACATGCAGTAAATGAATCGCGCTCACTGCCGATTCTAACAAGAATATGGAAATGCCATGAAATTATCGCGCAAGGCTTTGCCGACCTGAACACCAAGATTTATATGCAGTAAATGAATTGCGCACACTTCCCATTCTAACAAGAATATGTAAATGCCATGAAATGATGGCGCAAACCTTTGCCGATCTGAACACCAAGATTTACATGCGGTAAATGAATCGCGCTCACTGCCGATTCTAACAAGAATATGCAAATGCCATGAAATGATTGCGCAAGCCGTTGCCGATCTGAACACCAAGATTTACATCAGAGCAATGATTCGCGTACTCTGAAAGTTTCACAAGTAGGCCCAAAACTCAAGAGTCTTTTAGAACAGGGTCGGGGCCCAGCCCGACCTATGTCTTACCACCCTGCTAAAGGATCACCAAGATAATGCAGGGCAGGCCTGGAACGTCAAGGTAGGCCTCCGGAACAGGAGCTCAGGAAACTGCTGCTGCTCTGCACCGGGACCTCTGAATAGTGAGCACGTGGAGCTGGGCTGGCTCCCCTATATAGAGTCTGGCCCAGCCCACAAACCACACCCAGTCATGCTGCAGGGAAAGCTTCTAGAAGGTCCTAGAAAGGGACTACACCCTGATACACTCTGTAAGCCTGCAGCAATACCTTTCAAATGAACATTATTTGCAAACATCATTAATAGTGGTTTCAAGGTAAAACTCTGCAATGCAAAAGGTTAACAAGCTGCATATAAACACAATGCATGAATTATGCTCTTGCATAAAGACTGGGTTTTTGCATTTTAGTTGCCCGTAGAGTGCACACTGTCCTGATGCTGACAGAAAGTTAAAATAAGGATAACTTTTATAGGTTCTCAAATATCCTCCTAATCCATTTCAGTAAAACGTTTTGATATGCAAACTGAAACATGCACTTTCAGTACCAGCAGCAGCCTGTCAAATAAGCCATAGAAGCAACTGTAGTTTTACCAGAGAGTTCTATGCAGCAACAAACGTGCTAACATTCTGAATACAGGACACAAGCGTGGCCCACCTGAGCACCATCTTGGAATCAGAGCTGTAAAACTGAATGGACTTTCCAGCAGAAGATTCTACATTAAATTGACGCAATACATGTGTGTTTTTTGTCGTAGATATTATAGTTTGTTCTCCTGAAAGCTAAAAGGAGGTTACAGTTTCTAAGTTCTCAAATATCTTCCTCATCAATTTCAGTAAGAGATTCTGACATGCAGGGTCAAAGATGTACTTCTAGCACCAGCAGTAGTTAGTCAGTTAAATCCCTTGTAGTCAACTGCAGTCTCACAACAAAGATCTAGCGAACAACTAGAGTTCTGATATCTAGTGAGGCACTCTTGAAACACATTTTGTTGATTAAGAGCTGTTAGGTTTAAAGCCTTTCCTGAAGAGATAGCTCAAGTAAATGAGCATTGAGATGTTAACGCAGGCATGAAATCAGAGGGTTTGAATGTACATGTAAAGATTAGGAAAAAATAAAGATAGAGATTTTCAAACCATAGTCCAAGGATATATTTTTCCCATGGACTTGTATTGAACTGGGGGCCATTTTAGATAGAGGGATGCTAAATTAAGGGCAAGTGTAGCTTTAAAAATCAGCATCTTCTGCCTGAATCAGGTCTGTTGGCATGTATAAAAAAGCAAAGTGAAGTGACTCATAATGTATTTTTAAATGGGTTAAAAATAGTTCAAAAGACCGATGTCTGCATAAGCACAGCATCCAATTTTCACATTTGTTTATTCAGCCTATCCATCCATCTTGTCAGTCACTTAACAGATCCCTAATTTGTGTGTGTGTGTGAGTGTGTGTGTATATATATATATATATATATGTACATATATATATATATATATATTTATTTATATATATATATATATATATATATATATATATATATATATATATATTACATATATATTACCTGGTGGCGGTCGCCACTAGGTAGTTATTGTTAGGACCAGTATTCCAGAGAATTATTTTTTTAACTTGCCTATATCTTTAACACAGTTTCACGAATCTTCACAAAATGTTCGCAAAGAAAGTGCATCTGTTGCCGCAATTTCATGGCATTGCTGTAAATGTGCTGTAAAAAAACATGCGCTGTCTCCCGTGCTTGTTTTTTTAAAGCCCCTAGCTGGGCCAGGTCTCGGGGGGCATATAAAAAAATTAGGATGGTGGTGCATGAGGCCTCCCACCTGGGCTTATGACTGCCCCGGGGATGGCCAACTCTCCGGTGCTTATAATTTCTAATATAGGGGAGCACGTGACCCTCCTGAACTGGGGACCACCGCCTCCCCAGGACTTTATTGAAAAAGAATGCAGGGGGTTGTGTGGTTTCCCCGAAGCCCTGGGGACCGCCACCTCCATGGTACTTTAATGATAGAGAAAGTGGGGTGCACGCCCCTCCTGGAACCCAGGGACTACCACCTCTCTGGGGACTGAAACTAAATGGACGTAAGGGGACTGCCACCTCCCCGGGTCTAATTTTTAAAAAGATAGAGGGTCTGTTGCAAACTATTTACGTTGGAGGGGGGATGTGTGGCCCCCCCCTTGAGATGCCATTGATGGCTCTGGGGACCCCATTCCCCCAGTCAGCTCCTGTTATGTTCCAGGATGCTCACCTCGGGACACAGCTGTTTGTTCTGAACTGGCAGAAGCTTTGAAAGAAAGTGAAGTTTTTCGCTGTTTACCTGCATGCAAATATGCGTGCAAGGAAGCAGATGAAAATATTTATGCCCGCTCCCGCAGGATGTGGGGAGCTGGCTATGACTGGGGGAGTCTTGAGGCTCACCCCGCGGTCCTGTTACTTATCTGCAATATTAAATCTGCAATTGGCGAATGCATCCATGAGTGTCTGTGAATTATTTTCATGTGAGGAGAGATTATTTGGGACATATTTGGGCTACCGGAGCCCTTCTCGGACCACCTCAACAGAAAGCCTCCCAAACTCTGGGTGAAGGTTGGAAAAAAAAATACATATATATACACACATAAACATATTTACCTAAAAACAAAGGCTAAATTGATGTAATAGTTAAGTATGCCAAATAGATCTTAGTATACATTATCTTAGCTAATTTTGCCCAGATTTGCATGTTTACAGTACATTTTGAATGCAATAGCATCTAACTACCAAAGTAGCATAAGGACGTTATTTCGGGTTTTGATATAAGAAGCCTAAGACAAAATTTCTGAAATAACATGAATTACGAAGGTGTCATTTAAATTTCACCAAGGTCTAGCTTTAACGCCATGCATTGTTACAACTGATATTCTTCAAAAAATATCCATTTTACATATTTCACTACTGGCCCAGTTATGAGTGAATATGAGGAGGATCCGCCTTTCCAATAAATATTCTAAAACTTGTAAGACTACAGTAAGCTAAAACAACAGTTACCTAAATGCTCTCTGTTCTTATGCGGTAAAATAGAACTTGCTGAACATTACCATAATTGCATGAACTGCAGTACAAAGACCAATCACTGCACGCATTTAGCCCAGTACTGGAGAAGGCAACGAAGGACAGCACTGAATAATGCTGTGCAGTGGCAGCAAAGATATCACTTCACCTCAAGGCACATCAGTTCTTTAAGTGATATACTTTAAACACAGCAATAATCCTTAGTTTTCCTTTGGCTTTGGTAGCGGTTGAATCATTCATGTGCTCTACCCAAACTAAAGCCTTACAATACAATTGCACTGAAAGAAGCTACAGTGCTTGCAAGTTCAAACAAAAAAGTATTGCCAAATTCAATGAGTTGGCTTTTACATGGTGCCTAGACTCATTTACCATCTAGGCTCGCATTCACATAGATGGCGCATGCATGTATATGCAACCAAACCACAATCAATCAGAAGTCAAACAGCTACCAATGAGCACAGACCTACACACACCCATACACAGATCACTCAACATGCAGTCACCCATCATATAAACCAAGAGACATGTCCTCTGTTGGTTGCATGTACAGTTCTTTGTGCTGCTCCAAGGCCATCTCGAAGGTCCAGAAGTTACAGGAGCCGCCCGCCAGAGTTAGAATGACCCCCTTAGTCTCTTTTTCGGAGATTTTTCTTTACCGGGACGAACCAGCAAATCAGGCCGGGTCGCGGTTGAGGCAAGCCGGCAAGAGTTGCCGCGGCGGGTCGGTCCCTCTATGGAGCTTTTTTACAAAAATTCTCCAAACTTCTCCAAACTTCTGGGGCTTCACCCAGATGTCCTTTTAAGGTTCTTTTGGGGTCCACAGCTCACCCCAAGTGTCCAGAAGTTCTGAGATGGTCCTTGGGGGGTGCGGACTACAACTCCCAGAATGCACCTGGCGCAAACTCCTTTTTGGCCACTGGGCAGTGGTCAGCTGGTCGCTTTCTTCAGGAGTTGGTGCAGGGGACTCTGGTTAGCAATTTTTCACCTGTAGCAAACAGGGAGTCCCTCCTTGAACCAGTTGAAGCCAGGCAAAGTCCTTCTTGTGGTGAAGCCCAAGTGTGCAGCTGGTGCAGTCCTTCTGAGTGCAGGTTCCAGGTGCAGGCCAGGGGTCCAGCAGGGCAGTCCTTCTTCTCCTTTAGTTCTTCCTTGTTGGAATCTGATGGGGATCTGAGGTGTGGGTGCAGGTCTGCCAGTTTTATCCTTGCTCCTGGGTGAAAAGCAGGGGGGTCCTGGTTCTCCAATCAGGTACAGGGTCGTCCCCCTGTGATGACCACTTCCTGGGAAGTGTGGCAAAAATCCATCCCAGTGGGCAACATTCTCTAAAAATCCAACATGGCTGAATCTGATTTTTGGAGGTTACATCTGGCTGAGCCCACCCACTGGTGTGGCTAAAAATCATAAACACACCCCTCTCCTGCCCTCTCCTAATCTAATCAAGGGGGCACCTAGTTGTCTGGGGTTGCAGGATGTGGGGGTGTTGCTGGTTGCTCCAAATGTCCTTCTCTGCCTTTGAAGACCAGTTTGGCAGCCCTCCCCCTTCCTGCCTCACCATCTGCTGAGGGGAGATTCTCTCCCACAGGCACATTCCTTTGTGTGAAGCCAGGCCACTTCACACCTCATCAAGGCAGCTTGGCTAAGCTGCTACAGGCTGGCCAATCAGAGCACAGCAGCAAAAACAATGCAGGGCTGAAATTGGCAACTTTTTAGGTAAAGTCTAAAACTCTTTACCTGAACAAGTTATATTAAATCCAACAACTGGAAGTTGTGGGATTTATTACAACAATTAATTTGATACCAAATTCTTGGTATGCATCATTTAAGGAGACTTTAAAATTTAAAACAAAGTCTCCCCATTCTAGCCTATGAAGGCCATTTACTACAATGAGGGAAAAACGAATTTGGCTGTTTTTACCTCACCAGGGCTTATAAAACTATTTTTATAAAGTCCCTGCTTATAGTTACATGGCACCCAGCCCTAGGGGCACATAGGGCACACCTTAGGGGTGACTTATATGTAAAAATAAGGTAGTTTAAGACTTTGGAACTACTTTTAATTCCAAAGTCGAATTTGCATATAACTTTAATTTAAAAGCAGCCAGCAAGGCAGGCCTGCCTTTAAAATGACACTGGGCACCTCAGCAGTGCACCTATGGGTGCACTACCTATGATGTGGTCCCTAAACCTACATGCCCTACCATATACTAGGGACTTATAGGTAGGTTAACTTAGCCAATTATAATTAGCCTAATTTGCATATTGATTTTACACAGAGCACAGGCCCTGGGACTGGTTAGCAGTACCCAGGGCACCATCAGAGTCAGGAAAACACCAGCAAAAAGTGGAAAATGGGGGCAAAAAGTTAGGGGGCCTCTGCAATCAGCCCTGTTTTCTCACAGTTCTCAAATGTCCAACCCATCCATTTCAGTAAAAGGTAATGATATGCAGAGTGAAACGTACTTCAACACCAACAACAGCCTGTCAGTTAATCCCAAGTATTGAACTGCATTTTCTCATAGAGTTCTAAGGAAAAACTAAAGTGTTAACATTCTGTCTGTATGACAAACATTTTAACATCTGAAGCCACCTCAAAGTAATAAAAGCTGTAAAAACCAAAGTATTCCCTTTAGAAATTAGCAAAATGAGGGGCTGGGGGTCTTTTTGTCTTACACATTATAGGTAGTTTTCTAGAAAGCTAAAATTAGGGCATATTTTCTATGAGTTCTCAAATATCTTCCATATCCATTTTCAGCAAAATATTCTGACATGAGGAGTGAAACATACTTCCAACACTAGCAGTAGTCTTTCAGGTAACTCGTTAATAATCAAGTGTAGTTTCCTGCAAGTGATCTAATGAATACCTAGAGTGTTAACTTTCTGTATTTATGACATAACTGTGACACACTTGATGCTATCTTGATGGAAAAAAGCTCTCAAAGGGAAAGCAATTCCTTCAGAGATTAACAAAATGAGGAGGTTCCTTTCGCCAAATAAGTTATGGCTAGTGCTCTAGAAAGTCTGAGGGAGACCAGATCCTCGGGCCTGCACACGTTCCCAACATGTCCACCTCTAGACAGCTCCAAAGCTCCGATAGAAATATCACAGAGTCTGAGAGAGTCCAAGTGGGGGAAAAGGGGATTAGGTAGGGAACAGCTGGGAAGGAGACCTGTAGGAAGCAAAAGGTTAAACAACACAATATCAAGATGCAATGGCGGCCGGCCGGCGGTCCGATCTTGGTGGGCGGCTTCAGCTGCCCACCAAGGTCGTAATGAGGGCCATAATGTCTAGAAATACATGAACCTTCTAGAATACTGTTTCAGAACAAACACTGCATTTTTAACATGAGGACAAGACAATCTGAAACATTCCCTGGAAAACAATTGGAATTGTACTAGGGACTTAATATGCACAAAGAAATTTCACATTTTGAATTTATCATCTTCACAGGAAATCCATAGGCTCAAGATAAATGTGTGCACTTCAACAAACATTACACCTCAAAGTTTGTACTTGCCATGAAATGATTGCACACACTGTTGCCAATCTGAACACTAAGGGGGTCAATATGACCTCGACTGTCTTTTTAAAAGACCGCTGAGGGACCGCCGTGCTGAAGACCACCACTGGTGGCGGTTTTCCGCTTGGCGTATTATGACTGTTGGCAGCTCTCTGTCCTTTTTCGGACGGAGAGCCGCCAACAGCCATAGCCGCCAACAGCCATACTGGCGGGCGGCGGGGAAGTGGAGGTTGCTCCACCTCCACCGCCACGCCAACAGAACACCACCCACCGAATCATGTCCTGTGATTCAGCGTGGCGGTGTTCTGTTGGCGGTGTGGTGTCAGCGGAGCAGCCCCCATGGCTCCCGTCCCCTCCTGGAGGATCGACGGACCAGGTAAGTCGATAGTCCGTTAGGGGAGGGGGGTGGAGGGGTGTTGTGTGTTGTGTGCGTGCATGGGGGTGTGCGTGTGTGTATGTAGAGAGGGTGTGTGAGTGCGTGTATGCTTGCGGGGTGTTGCGTGTTTGGGAATGAGTGCATGTATGTCTGTGGGTATGTCTATATGGATGTGTGCATGTATGTTTGAATGTGGGTGTGCGTATCTGACAGTGTGTGTGGATGTTGGCATGTATGTCAGTGTGTGTGCATGTATGTGTGTTGGTGGTGCCTACATGCGTGTCATGTGTGAGTGAGTAATGTGATGTTGGGGGTCGGGGTGGGGAGGGGGCCCTGCCACCTTTGGAGGGTGGCAGTGGTGGTGGGGGGTGTAGGGGTGGCAGTCGGGGTGGGTGTGGGGGGTGGGGGAGACCCCTATCAGTGCCAGGGAAGGAATTCCCTGGCACTGATAGTGCTTACCCCCATGGATTTCATGGCGGTTTCAAACCGCATGAAATCCATGGCGGTCAGCCGGGTCCAGATACCGTCGGCGGTATAGTGACAGCCGCCGGGCTGGAGACCCTGGTCTCCAGTTCGGCGGGCGGAACGGAGGGCCGGCGGATTACCATGGCGGTAACCGCCATGGCCATAATTACCAAAAAAAGATCACCAACCTGTTGGCAGTCTTACCGCTGCTTCGCGGCCTTCCGCCAGGGTCATAATGACCCCCTAAGTTTTACATGTGGGAAATGAACTGCGCACACTGCCGATTCTAACAAGAATATGTAAATGCCATGAAATGATTGCGCAAGCCTTAGCCGATCTGAACACCAAGTTTTACATGCGGGAAATGAATCGCCACACTGCCGATTCTAACAAGAATATGTAAATGCCGTGAAATAATCGTGCAAACCTTTGCTGATCGTGCTTACTGACGATTCTTTCAAGAATATGCAAATGCCATGAAATGATCGCGCAAGCCTTTACCGATCTGAACACCAAGATTTACATGCAGTAAATGAATCGCGCTCACTGCCGATTCTAACAAGAATATGGAAATGCCATGAAATTATCGCGCAAGGCTTTGCCGACCTGAACACCAAGATTTATATGCAGTAAATGAATTGCGCACACTTCCCATTCTAACAAGAATATGTAAATGCCATGAAATGATGGCGCAAACCTTTGCCGATCTGAACACCAAGATTTACATGCGGTAAATGAATCGCGCTCACTGCCGATTCTAACAAGAATATGCAAATGCCATGAAATGATTGCGCAAGCCGTTGCCGATCTGAACACCAAGATTTACATCAGAGCAATGATTCGCGTACTCTGAAAGTTTCACAAGTAGGCCCAAAACTCAAGAGTCTTTTAGAACAGGGTCGGGGCCCAGCCCGACCTATGTCTTACCACCCTGCTAAAGGATCACCAAGATAATGCAGGGCAGGCCTGGAACGTCAAGGTAGGCCTCCGGAACAGGAGCTCAGGAAACTGCTGCTGCTCTGCACCGGGACCTCTGAATAGTGAGCACGTGGAGCTGGGCTGGCTCCCCTATATAGAGTCTGGCCCAGCCCACAAACCACACCCAGTCATGCTGCAGGGAAAGCTTCTAGAAGGTCCTAGAAAGGGACTACACCCTGATACACTCTGTAAGCCTGCAGCAATACCTTTCAAATGAACATTATTTGCAAACATCATTAATAGTGGTTTCAAGGTAAAACTCTGCAATGCAAAAGGTTAACAAGCTGCATATAAACACAATGCATGAATTATGCTCTTGCATAAAGACTGGGTTTTTGCATTTTAGTTGCCCGTAGAGTGCACACTGTCCTGATGCTGACAGAAAGTTAAAATAAGGATAACTTTTATAGGTTCTCAAATATCCTCCTAATCCATTTCAGTAAAACGTTTTGATATGCAAACTGAAACATGCACTTTCAGTACCAGCAGCAGCCTGTCAAATAAGCCATAGAAGCAACTGTAGTTTTACCAGAGAGTTCTATGCAGCAACAAACGTGCTAACATTCTGAATACAGGACACAAGCGTGGCCCACCTGAGCACCATCTTGGAATCAGAGCTGTAAAACTGAATGGACTTTCCAGCAGAAGATTCTACATTAAATTGACGCAATACATGTGTGTTTTTTGTCGTAGATATTATAGTTGGTTCTCCTGAAAGCTAAAAGGAGGTTACAGTTTCTAAGTTCTCAAATATCTTCCTCATCAATTTCAGTAAGAGATTCTGACATGCAGGGTCAAAGATGTACTTCTAGCACCAGCAGTAGTTAGTCAGTTAAATCCCTTGTAGTCAACTGCAGTCTCACAACAAAGATCTAGCGAACAACTAGAGTTCTGATATCTAGTGAGGCACTCTTGAAACACATTTTGTTGATTAAGAGCTGTTAGGTTTAAAGCCTTTCCTGAAGAGATAGCTCAAGTAAATGAGCATTGAGATGTTAACGCAGGCATGAAATCAGAGGGTTTGAATGTACATGTAAAGATTAGGAAAAAATAAAGATAGAGATTTTCAAACCATAGTCCAAGGATATATTTTTCCCATGGACTTGTATTGAACTGGGGGCCATTTTAGATAGAGGGATGCTAAATTAAGGGCAAGTGTAGCTTTAAAAATCAGCATCTTCTGCCTGAATCAGGTCTGTTGGCATGTATAAAAAAGCAAAGTGAAGTGACTCATAATGTATTTTTAAATGGGTTAAAAATAGTTCAAAAGACCGATGTCTGCATAAGCACAGCATCCAATTTTCACATTTGTTTATTCAGCCTATCCATCCATCTTGTCAGTCACTTAACAGATCCCTAATTTGTGTGTGTGTGTGAGTGTGTGTGTATATATATATATATATATATGTACATATATATATATATATATATTTATTTATATATATATATATATATATATATATATATATATATATATATATATATATATATTACATATACATTACCTGGTGGCGGTCGCCACTAGGTAGTTATTGTTAGGACCAGTATTCCAGAGAATTATTTTTTTAACTTGCCTATATCTTTAACACAGTTTCACGAATCTTCACAAAATGTTCGCAAAGAAAGTGCATCTGTTGCCGCAATTTCATGGCATTGCTGTAAATGTGCTGTAAAAAAACATGCGCTGTCTCCCGTGCTTGTTTTTTTAAAGCCCCTAGCTGGGCCAGGTCTCGGGGGGCATATAAAAAAATTAGGATGGTGGTGCATGAGGCCTCCCACCTGGGCTTATGACTGCCCCGGGGATGGCCAACTCTCCGGTGCTTATAATTTCTAATATAGGGGAGCACGTGACCCTCCTGAACTGGGGACCACCGCCTCCCCAGGACTTTATTGAAAAAGAATGCAGGGGGTTGTGTGGTTTCCCCGAAGCCCTGGGGACCGCCACCTCCATGGTACTTTAATGATAGAGAAAGTGGGGTGCACGCCCCTCCTGGAACCCAGGGACTACCACCTCTCTGGGGACTGAAACTAAATGGACGTAAGGGGACTGCCACCTCCCCGGGTCTAATTTTTAAAAAGATAGAGGGTCTGTTGCAAACTATTTACGTTGGAGGGGGGATGTGTGGCCCCCCCCTTGAGATGCCATTGATGGCTCTGGGGACCCCATTCCCCCAGTCAGCTCCTGTTATGTTCCAGGATGCTCACCTCGGGACACAGCTGTTTGTTCTGAACTGGCAGAAGCTTTGAAAGAAAGTGAAGTTTTTCGCTGTTTACCTGCATGCAAATATGCGTGCAAGGAAGCAGATGAAAATATTTATGCCCGCTCCCGCAGGATGTGGGGAGCTGGCTATGACTGGGGGAGTCTTGAGGCTCACCCCGCGGTCCTGTTACTTATCTGCAATATTAAATCTGCAATTGGCGAATGCATCCATGAGTGTCTGTGAATTATTTTCATGTGAGGAGAGATTATTTGGGACATATTTGGGCTACCGGAGCCCTTCTCGGACCACCTCAACAGAAAGCCTCCCAAACTCTGGGTGAAGGTTGGAAAAAAAAATACATATATATACACACATAAACATATTTACCTAAAAACAAAGGCTAAATTGATGTAATAGTTAAGTATGCCAAATAGATCTTAGTATACATTATCTTAGCTAATTTTGCCCAGATTTGCATGTTTACAGTACATTTTGAATGCAATAGCATCTAACTACCAAAGTAGCATAAGGACGTTATTTCGGGTTTTGATATAAGAAGCCTAAGACAAAATTTCTGAAATAACATGAATTACGAAGGTGTCATTTAAATTTCACCAAGGTCTAGCTTTAACGCCATGCATTGTTACAACTGATATTCTTCAAAAAATATCCATTTTACATATTTCACTACTGGCCCAGTTATGAGTGAATATGAGGAGGATCCGCCTTTCCAATAAATATTCTAAAACTTGTAAGACTACAGTAAGCTAAAACAACAGTTACCTAAATGCTCTCTGTTCTTATGCGGTAAAATAGAACTTGCTGAACATTACCATAATTGCATGAACTGCAGTACAAAGACCAATCACTGCACGCATTTAGCCCAGTACTGGAGAAGGCAACGAAGGACAGCACTGAATAATGCTGTGCAGTGGCAGCAAAGATATCACTTCACCTCAAGGCACATCAGTTCTTTAAGTGATATACTTTAAACACAGCAATAATCCTTAGTTTTCCTTTGGCTTTGGTAGCGGTTGAATCATTCATGTGCTCTACCCAAACTAAAGCCTTACAATACAATTGCACTGAAAGAAGCTACAGTGCTTGCAAGTTCAAACAAAAAAGTATTGCCAAATTCAATGAGTTGGCTTTTACATGGTGCCTAGACTCATTTACCATCTAGGCTCGCATTCACATAGATGGCGCATGCATGTATATGCAACCAAACCACAATCAATCAGAAGTCAAACAGCTACCAATGAGCACAGACCTACACACACCCATACACAGATCACTCAACATGCAGTCACCCATCATATAAACCAAGAGACATGTCCTCTGTTGGTTGCATGTACAGTTCTTTGTGCTGCTCCAAGGCCATCTCGAAGGTCCAGAAGTTACAGGAGCCGCCCGCCAGAGTTAGAATGACCCCCTTAGTCTCTTTTTCGGAGATTTTTCTTTACCGGGACGAACCAGCAAATCAGGCCGGGTCGCGGTTGAGGCAAGCCGGCAAGAGTTGCCGCGGCGGGTCGGTCCCTCTATGGAGCTTTTTTACAAAAATTCTCCAAACTTCTCCAAACTTCTGGGGCTTCACCCAGATGTCCTTTTAAGGTTCTTTTGGGGTCCACAGCTCACCCCAAGTGTCCAGAAGTTCTGAGATGGTCCTTGGGGGGTGCGGACTACAACTCCCAGAATGCACCTGGCGCAAACTCCTTTTTGGCCACTGGGCAGTGGTCAGCTGGTCGCTTTCTTCAGGAGTTGGTGCAGGGGACTCTGGTTAGCAATTTTTCACCTGTAGCAAACAGGGAGTCCCTCCTTGAACCAGTTGAAGCCAGGCAAAGTCCTTCTTGTGGTGAAGCCCAAGTGTGCAGCTGGTGCAGTCCTTCTGAGTGCAGGTTCCAGGTGCAGGCCAGGGGTCCAGCAGGGCAGTCCTTCTTCTCCTTTAGTTCTTCCTTGTTGGAATCTGATGGGGATCTGAGGTGTGGGTGCAGGTCTGCCAGTTTTATCCTTGCTCCTGGGTGAAAAGCAGGGGGGTCCTGGTTCTCCAATCAGGTACAGGGTCGTCCCCCTGTGATGACCACTTCCTGGGAAGTGTGGCAAAAATCCATCCCAGTGGGCAACATTCTCTAAAAATCCAACATGGCTGAATCTGATTTTTGGAGGTTACATCTGGCTGAGCCCACCCACTGGTGTGGCTAAAAATCATAAACACACCCCTCTCCTGCCCTCTCCTAATCTAATCAAGGGGGCACCTAGTTGTCTGGGGTTGCAGGATGTGGGGGTGTTGCTGGTTGCTCCAAATGTCCTTCTCTGCCTTTGAAGACCAGTTTGGCAGCCCTCCCCCTTCCTGCCTCACCATCTGCTGAGGGGAGATTCTCTCCCACAGGCACATTCCTTTGTGTGAAGCCAGGCCACTTCACACCTCATCAAGGCAGCTTGGCTAAGCTGCTACAGGCTGGCCAATCAGAGCACAGCAGCAAAAACAATGCAGGGCTGAAATTGGCAACTTTTTAGGTAAAGTCTAAAACTCTTTACCTGAACAAGTTATATTAAATCCAACAACTGGAAGTTGTGGGATTTATTACAACAATTAATTTGATACCAAATTCTTGGTATGCATCATTTAAGGAGACTTTAAAATTTAAAACAAAGTCTCCCCATTCTAGCCTATGAAGGCCATTTACTACAATGAGGGAAAAACGAATTTGGCTGTTTTTACCTCACCAGGGCTTATAAAACTATTTTTATAAAGTCCCTGCTTATAGTTACATGGCACCCAGCCCTAGGGGCACATAGGGCACACCTTAGGGGTGACTTATATGTAAAAATAAGGTAGTTTAAGACTTTGGAACTACTTTTAATTCCAAAGTCGAATTTGCATATAACTTTAATTTAAAAGCAGCCAGCAAGGCAGGCCTGCCTTTAAAATGACACTGGGCACCTCAGCAGTGCACCTATGGGTGCACTACCTATGATGTGGTCCCTAAACCTACATGCCCTACCATATACTAGGGACTTATAGGTAGGTTAACTTAGCCAATTATAATTAGCCTAATTTGCATATTGATTTTACACAGAGCACAGGCCCTGGGACTGGTTAGCAGTACCCAGGGCACCATCAGAGTCAGGAAAACACCAGCAAAAAGTGGAAAATGGGGGCAAAAAGTTAGGGGGCCTCTGCAATCAGCCCTGTTTTCTCACAGTTCTCAAATGTCCAACCCATCCATTTCAGTAAAAGGTAATGATATGCAGAGTGAAACGTACTTCAACACCAACAACAGCCTGTCAGTTAATCCCAAGTATTGAACTGCATTTTCTCATAGAGTTCTAAGGAAAAACTAAAGTGTTAACATTCTGTCTGTATGACAAACATTTTAACATCTGAAGCCACCTCAAAGTAATAAAAGCTGTAAAAACCAAAGTATTCCCTTTAGAAATTAGCAAAATGAGGGGCTGGGGGTCTTTTTGTCTTACACATTATAGGTAGTTTTCTAGAAAGCTAAAATTAGGGCATATTTTCTATGAGTTCTCAAATATCTTCCATATCCATTTTCAGCAAAATATTCTGACATGAGGAGTGAAACATACTTCCAACACTAGCAGTAGTCTTTCAGGTAACTCGTTAATAATCAAGTGTAGTTTCCTGCAAGTGATCTAATGAATACCTAGAGTGTTAACTTTCTGTATTTATGACATAACTGTGACACACTTGATGCTATCTTGATGGAAAAAAGCTCTCAAAGGGAAAGCAATTCCTTCAGAGATTAACAAAATGAGGAGGTTCCTTTCGCCAAATAAGTTATGGCTAGTGCTCTAGAAAGTCTGAGGGAGACCAGATCCTCGGGCCTGCACACGTTCCCAACATGTCCACCTCTAGACAGCTCCAAAGCTCCGATAGAAATATCACAGAGTCTGAGAGAGTCCAAGTGGGGGAAAAGGGGATTAGGTAGGGAACAGCTGGGAAGGAGACCTGTAGGAAGCAAAAGGTTAAACAACACAATATCAAGATGCAATGGCGGCCGGCCGGCGGTCCGATCTTGGTGGGCGGCTTCAGCTGCCCACCAAGGTCGTAATGAGGGCCATAATGTCTAGAAATACATGAACCTTCTAGAATACTGTTTCAGAACAAACACTGCATTTTTAACATGAGGACAAGACAATCTGAAACATTCCCTGGAAAACAATTGGAATTGTACTAGGGACTTAATATGCACAAAGAAATTTCACATTTTTAATTTATCATCTTCACAGGAAATCCATAGGCTCAAGATAAATGTGTGCACTTCAACAAACATTACACCTCAAAGTTTGTACTTGCCATGAAATGATTGCACACACTGTTGCCAATCTGAACACTAAGGGGGTCAATATGACCTCGACTGTCTTTTTAAAAGACCGCTGAGGGACCGCCGTGCTGAAGACCACCACTGGTGGCGGTTTTCCGCTTGGCGTATTATGACTGTTGGCAGCTCTCTGTCCTTTTTCGGACGGAGAGCCGCCAACAGCCATAGCCGCCAACAGCCATACTGGCGGGCGGCGGGGAAGTGGAGGTTGCTCCACCTCCACCGCCACGGCAACAGAACACCACCCACCGAATCATGTCCTGTGATTCAGCGTGGCGGTGTTCTGTTGGCGGTGTGGTGTCAGCGGAGCAGCCCCCATGGCTCCCGTCCCCTCCTGGAGGATCGACGGACCAGGTAAGTCGATAGTCCGTTAGGGGAGGGGGGTGGAGGGGTGTTGTGTGTTGTGTGCGTGCATGGGGGTGTGCGTGTGTGTATGTAGAGAGGGTGTGTGAGTGCGTGTATGCTTGCGGGGTGTTGCGTGTTTGGGAATGAGTGCATGTATGTCTGTGGGTATGTCTATATGGATGTGTGCATGTATGTTTGAATGTGGGTGTGCGTATCTGACAGTGTGTGTGGATGTTGGCATGTATGTCAGTGTGTGTGCATGTATGTGTATTGGTGGTGCCTACATGCGTGTCATGTGTGAGTGAGTAATGTGATGTTGGGGGTCGGGGTGGGGAGGGGGCCCTGCCACCTTTGGAGGGTGGCAGTGGTGGTGGGGGGTGTAGGGGTGGCAGTCGGGGTGGGTGTGGGGGGTGGGGGAGACCCCTATCAGTGCCAGGGAAGGAATTCCCTGGCATTGATAGTGCTTACCCCCATGGATTTCATGGCGGTTTCAAACCGCATGAAATCCATGGCGGTCAGCCGGGTCCAGATACCGTCGGCGGTATAGTGACAGCCGCCGGGCTGGAGACCCTGGTCTCCAGTTCGGCGGGCGGAACGGAGGGCCGGCGGATTACCATGGCGGTAACCGCCATGGCCATAATTACCAAAAAAAGATCACCAACCTGTTGGCAGTCTTACCGCTGCTTCGCGGCCTTCCGCCAGGGTCATAATGACCCCCTAAGTTTTACATGTGGGAAATGAACTGCGCACACTGCCGATTCTAACAAGAATATGTAAATGCCATGAAATGATTGCGCAAGCCTTAGCCGATCTGAACACCAAGTTTTACATGCGGGAAATGAATCGCCACACTGCCGATTCTAACAAGAATATGTAAATGCCGTGAAATAATCGTGCAAACCTTTGCTGATCGTGCTTACTGACGATTCTTTCAAGAATATGCAAATGCCATGAAATGATCGCGCAAGCCTTTACCGATCTGAACACCAAGATTTACATGCAGTAAATGAATCGCGCTCACTGCCGATTCTAACAAGAATATGGAAATGCCATGAAATTATCGCGCAAGGCTTTGCCGACCTGAACACCAAGATTTATATGCAGTAAATGAATTGCGCACACTTCCCATTCTAACAAGAATATGTAAATGCCATGAAATGATGGCGCAAACCTTTGCCGATCTGAACACCAAGATTTACATGCGGTAAATGAATCGCGCTCACTGCCGATTCTAACAAGAATATGCAAATGCCATGAAATGATTGCGCAAGCCGTTGCCGATCTGAACACCAAGATTTACATCAGAGCAATGATTCGCGTACTCTGAAAGTTTCACAAGTAGGCCCAAAACTCAAGAGTCTTTTAGAACAGGGTCGGGGCCCAGCCCGACCTATGTCTTACCACCCTGCTAAAGGATCACCAAGATAATGCAGGGCAGGCCTGGAACGTCAAGGTAGGCCTCCGGAACAGGAGCTCAGGAAACTGCTGCTGCTCTGCACCGGGACCTCTGAATAGTGAGCACGTGGAGCTGGGCTGGCTCCCCTATATAGAGTCTGGCCCAGCCCACAAACCACACCCAGTCATGCTGCAGGGAAAGCTTCTAGAAGGTCCTAGAAAGGGACTACACCCTGATACACTCTGTAAGCCTGCAGCAATACCTTTCAAATGAACATTATTTGCAAACATCATTAATAGTGGTTTCAAGGTAAAACTCTGCAATGCAAAAGGTTAACAAGCTGCATATAAACACAATGCATGAATTATGCTCTTGCATAAAGACTGGGTTTTTGCATTTTAGTTGCCCGTAGAGTGCACACTGTCCTGATGCTGACAGAAAGTTAAAATAAGGATAACTTTTATAGGTTCTCAAATATCCTCCTAATCCATTTCAGTAAAACGTTTTGATATGCAAACTGAAACATGCACTTTCAGTACCAGCAGCAGCCTGTCAAATAAGCCATAGAAGCAACTGTAGTTTTACCAGAGAGTTCTATGCAGCAACAAACGTGCTAACATTCTGAATACAGGACACAAGCGTGGCCCACCTGAGCACCATCTTGGAATCAGAGCTGTAAAACTGAATGGACTTTCCAGCAGAAGATTCTACATTAAATTGACGCAATACATGTGTGTTTTTTGTCGTAGATATTATAGTTGGTTCTCCTGAAAGCTAAAAGGAGGTTACAGTTTCTAAGTTCTCAAATATCTTCCTCATCAATTTCAGTAAGAGATTCTGACATGCAGGGTCAAAGATGTACTTCTAGCACCAGCAGTAGTTAGTCAGTTAAATCCCTTGTAGTCAACTGCAGTCTCACAACAAAGATCTAGCGAACAACTAGAGTTCTGATATCTAGTGAGGCACTCTTGAAACACATTTTGTTGATTAAGAGCTGTTAGGTTTAAAGCCTTTCCTGAAGAGATAGCTGAAGTAAATGAGCATTGAGATGTTAACGCAGGCATGAAATCAGAGGGTTTGAATGTACATGTAAAGATTAGGAAAAAATAAAGATAGAGATTTTCAAACCATAGTCCAAGGATATATTTTTCCCATGGACTTGTATTGAACTGGGGGCCATTTTAGATAGAGGGATGCTAAATTAAGGGCAAGTGTAGCTTTAAAAATCAGCATCTTCTGCCTGAATCAGGTCTGTTGGCATGTATAAAAAAGCAAAGTGAAGTGACTCATAATGTATTTTTAAATGGGTTAAAAATAGTTCAAAAGACCGATGTCTGCATAAGCACAGCATCCAATTTTCACATTTGTTTATTCAGCCTATCCATCCATCTTGTCAGTCACTTAACAGATCCCTAATTTGTGTGTGTGTGTGAGTGTGTGTGTATATATATATATATATATATGTACATATATATATATATATATATTTATTTATATATATATATATATATATATATATATATATATATATATATATATATTACATATATATTACCTGGTGGCGGTCGCCACTAGGTAGTTATTGTTAGGACCAGTATTCCAGAGAATTATTTTTTTAACTTGCCTATATCTTTAACACAGTTTCACGAATCTTCACAAAATGTTCGCAAAGAAAGTGCATCTGTTGCCGCAATTTCATGGCATTGCTGTAAATGTGCTGTAAAAAAACATGCGCTGTCTCCCGTGCTTGTTTTTTTAAAGCCCCTAGCTGGGCCAGGTCTCGGGGGGCATATAAAAAAATTAGGATGGTGGTGCATGAGGCCTCCCACCTGGGCTTATGACTGCCCCGGGGATGGCCAACTCTCCGGTGCTTATAATTTCTAATATAGGGGAGCACGTGACCCTCCTGAACTGGGGACCACCGCCTCCCCAGGACTTTATTGAAAAAGAATGCAGGGGGTTGTGTGGTTTCCCCGAAGCCCTGGGGACCGCCACCTCCATGGTACTTTAATGATAGAGAAAGTGGGGTGCACGCCCCCTCCTGGAACCCAGGGACTACCACCTCTCTGGGGACTGAAACTAAATGGACGTAAGGGGACTGCCACCTCCCCGGGTCTAATTTTTAAAAAGATAGAGGGTCTGTTGCAAACTATTTACGTTGGAGGGGGGATGTGTGGCCCCCCCCTTGAGATGCCATTGATGGCTCTGGGGACCCCATTCCCCCAGTCAGCTCCTGTTATGTTCCAGGATGCTCACCTCGGGACACAGCTGTTTGTTCTGAACTGGCAGAAGCTTTGAAAGAAAGTGAAGTTTTTCGCTGTTTACCTGCATGCAAATATGCGTGCAAGGAAGCAGATGAAAATATTTATGCCCGCTCCCGCAGGATGTGGGGAGCTGGCTATGACTGGGGGAGTCTTGAGGCTCACCCCGCGGTCCTGTTACTTATCTGCAATATTAAATCTGCAATTGGCGAATGCATCCATGAGTGTCTGTGAATTATTTTCATGTGAGGAGAGATTATTTGGGGACATATTTGGGCTACCGGAGCCCTTCTCGGACCACCTCAACAGAAAGCCTCCCAAACTCTGGGTGAAGGTTGGAAAAAAAAATACATATATATACACACATAAACATATTTACCTAAAAACAAAGGCTAAATTGATGTAATAGTTAAGTATGCCAAATAGATCTTAGTATACATTATCTTAGCTAATTTTGCCCAGATTTGCATGTTTACAGTACATTTTGAATGCAATAGCATCTAACTACCAAAGTAGCATAAGGACGTTATTTCGGGTTTTGATATAAGAAGCCTAAGACAAAATTTCTGAAATAACATGAATTACGAAGGTGTCATTTAAATTTCACCAAGGTCTAGCTTTAACGCCATGCATTGTTACAACTGATATTCTTCAAAAAATATCCATTTTACATATTTCACTACTGGCCCAGTTATGAGTGAATATGAGGAGGATCCGCCTTTCCAATAAATATTCTAAAACTTGTAAGACTACAGTAAGCTAAAACAACAGTTACCTAAATGCTCTCTGTTCTTATGCGGTAAAATAGAACTTGCTGAACATTACCATAATTGCATGAACTGCAGTACAAAGACCAATCACTGCACGCATTTAGCCCAGTACTGGAGAAGGCAACGAAGGACAGCACTGAATAATGCTGTGCAGTGGCAGCAAAGATATCACTTCACCTCAAGGCACATCAGTTCTTTAAGTGATATACTTTATACACCGCAATAATCCTTAGTTTTCCTTTGGCTTTGGTAGCGGTTGAATCATTCATGTGCTCTACCCAAACTAAAGCCTTACAATACAATTGCACTGAAAGAAGCTACAGTGCTTGCAAGTTCAAACAAAAAAGTATTGCCAAATTCAATGAGTTGGCTTTTACATGGTGCCTAGACTCATTTACCATCTAGGCTCGCATTCACATAGATGGCGCATGCATGTATATGCAACCAAACCACAATCAATCAGAAGTCAAACAGCTACCAATGAGCACAGACCTACACACACCCATACACAGATCACTCAACATGCAGTCACCCATCATATAAACCAAGAGACATGTCCTCTGTTGGTTGCATGTACAGTCCTTTGTGCTGCTCCAAGGCCATCTCGAAGGTCCAGAAGTTACAGGAGCCGCCCGCCAGAGTTAGAATGACCCCCTTAGTCTCTTTTTCGGAGATTTTTCTTTACCGGGACGAACCAGCAAATCAGGCCGGGTCGCGGTTGAGGCAAGCCGGCAAGAGTTGCCGCGGCGGGTCGGTCCCTCTATGGAGCTTTTTTACAAAAATTCTCCAAACTTCTCCAAACTTCTGGGGCTTCACCCAGATGTCCTTTTAAGGTTCTTTTGGGGTCCACAGCTCACCCCAAGTGTCCAGAAGTTCTGAGATGGTCCTTGGGGGGTGCGGACTACAACTCCCAGAATGCACCTGGCGCAAACTCCTTTTTGGCCACTGGGCAGTGGTCAGCTGGTCGCTTTCTTCAGGAGTTGGTGCAGGGGACTCTGGTTAGCAATTTTTCACCTGTAGCAAACAGGGAGTCCCTCCTTGAACCAGTTGAAGCCAGGCAAAGTCCTTCGTGTGGTGAAGCCCAAGTGTGCAGCTGGTGCAGTCCTTCTGAGTGCAGGTTCCAGGTGCAGGCCAGGGGTCCAGCAGGGCAGTCCTTCTTCTCCTTTAGTTCTTCCTTGTTGGAATCTGATGGGGATCTGAGGTGTGGGTGCAGGTCTGCCAGTTTTATCCTTGCTCCTGGGTGAAAAGCAGGGGGGTCCTGGTTCTCCAATCAGGTACAGGGTCGTCCCCCTGTGATGACCACTTCCTGGGAAGTGTGGCAAAAATCCATCCCAGTGGGCAACATTCTCTAAAAATCCAACATGGCTGAATCTGATTTTTGGAGGTTACATCTGGCTGAGCCCACCCACTGGTGTGGCTAAAAATCATAAACACACCCCTCTCCTGCCCTCTCTTAATCTAATCAAGGGGGCACCTAGTTGTCTGGGGTTGCAGGATGTGGGGGTGTTGCTGGTTGCTCCAAATGTCCTTCTCTGCCTTTGAAGACCAGTTTGGCAGCCCTCCCCCTTCCTGCCTCACCATCTGCTGAGGGGAGATTCTCTCCCACAGGCACATTCCTTTGTGTGAAGCCAGGCCACTTCACACCTCATAAAGGCAGCTTGGCTAAGCTGCTACAGGCTGGCCAATCAGAGCACAGCAGCAAAAACAATGCAGGGCTGAAATTGGCAACTTTTTAGGTAAAGTCTAAAACTCTTTACCTGAACAAGTTATATTAAATCCAACAACTGGAAGTTGTGGGATTTATTACAACAATTAATTTGATACCAAATTCTTGGTATGCATCATTTAAGGAGACTTTAAAATTTAAAACAAAGTCTCCCCATTCTAGCCTATGAAGGCCATTTACTACAATGAGGGAAAAACGAATTTGGCTGTTTTTACCTCACCAGGGCTTATAAAACTATTTTTATAAAGTCCCTGCTTATAGTTACATGGCACCCAGCCCTAGGGGCACATAGGGCACACCTTAGGGGTGACTTATATGTAAAAATAAGGTAGTTTAAGACTTTGGAACTACTTTTAATTCCAAAGTCGAATTTGCATATAACTTTAATTTAAAAGCAGCCAGCAAGGCAGGCCTGCCTTTAAAATGACACTGGGCACCTCAGCAGTGCACCTATGGGTGCACTACCTATGATGTGGTCCCTAAACCTACATGTCCTACCATATACTAGGGACTTATAGGTAGGTTAACTTAGCCAATTATAAATTAGCCTAATTTGCATATTGATTTTACACAGAGCACAGGCCCTGGGACTGGTTAGCAGTACCCAGGGAACCATCAGAGTCAGGAAAACACCAGCAAAAAGTGGAAAATGGGGGCAAAAAGTTAGGGGGCCTCTGCAATCAGCCCTGTTTTCTCACAGTTCTCAAATGTCCAACCCATCCATTTCAGTAAAAGGTAATGATATGCAGAGTGAAACGTACTTCAACACCAACAACAGCCTGTCAGTTAATCCCAAGTATTGAACTGCATTTTCTCATAGAGTTCTAAGGAAAAACTAAAGTGTTAACATTCTGTCTGTATGACAAACATTTTAACATCTGAAGCCACCTCAAAGTAATAAAAGCTGTAAAAACCAAAGTATTCCCTTTAGAAATTAGCAAAATGAGGGGCTGGGGGTCTTTTTGTCTTACACATTATAGGTAGTTTTCTAGAAAGCTAAAATTAGGGCATATTTTCTATGAGTTCTCAAATATCTTCCATATCCATTTTCAGCAAAATATTCTGACATGAGGAGTGAAACATACTTCCAACACTAGCAGTAGTCTTTCAGGTAACTCTTTAATAATCAAGTGTAGTTTCCTGCAAGTGATCTAATGAATACCTAGAGTGTTAACTTTCTGTATTTATGACATAACTGTGACACACTTGATGCTATCTTGATGGAAAAAAGCTCTCAAAGGGAAAGCAATTCCTTCAGAGATTAACAAAATGAGGAGGTTCCTTTCGCCAAATAAGTTATGGTTAGTGCTCTAGAAAGTCTGAGGGAGACCAGATCCTCGGGCCTGCACACGTTCCCAACATGTCCACCTCTAGACAGCTCCAAAGCTCCGATAGAAATATCACAGAGCCTGAGAGAGTCCAAGTGGGGGAAAAGGGGATTAGGTAGGGAACAGCTGGGAAGGAGACCTGTAGGAAGCAAAAGGTTAAACAACACAATATCAAGATGCAATGGCGGCCGGCCGGCGGTCCGATCTTGGTGGGCGGCTTCAGCTGCCCACCAAGGTCGTAATGAGGGCCATAATGTCTAGAAATACATGAACCTTCTAGAATACTGTTTCAGAACAAACACTGCATTTTTAACATGAGGACAAGACAATCTGAAACATTCCCTGGAAAACAATTGGAATTGTACTAGGGACTTAATATGCACAAAGAAATTTCACATTTTGAATTTATCATCTTCACAGGAAATCCATAGGCTCAAGATAAATGTGTGCACTTCAACAAACATTACACCTCAAAGTTTGTACTTGCCATGAAATGATTGCGCACACTGTTGCCAATCTGAACACTAAGGGGGTCAATATGACCTCGACTGTCTTTTTAAAAGACCGCTGAGGGACCGCCGTGCTGAAGACCACCACTGGTGGCGGTTTTCCGCTTGGCGTATTATGACTGTTGGCAGCTCTCTGTCCTTTTTCGGACGGAGAGCCGCCAACAGCCATAGCCGCCAACAGCCATACTGGCGGGCGGCGGGGAAGTGGAGGTTGTTCCACCTCCACCGCAACGCCAACAGAACACCACCCACCGAATCATGTCCTGTGATTCAGCGTGGCGGTGTTCTGTTGGCGGTGTGATGTCAGCGGAGCAGCCCCCATGGCTCCCGTCCCCTCCTGGAGGATCGACGGACCAGGTAAGTCGATCGTCCGTTAGGGGAGGGGGTGGAGGGGTGTTGTGTGTTGTGTGCGTGCATGGGGGTGTGCGTGTGTGTATGTAGAGAGGGTGTGTGAGTGCGTGTATGCTTGCGGGGTGTTGCGTGTTTGGGAATGAGTGCATGTATGTCTGTGGGTATGTCTGTATGGATGTGTGCGTGTATGTTTGAATGTGGGTGTGCGTATCTGACTGTGTGTGTGGATGTTGGCATGTATGTCAGTGTGTGTGCATGTATGTGTGTTGGTGGTGCCTGCATGCGTGTCATGTGTGAGTGAGTAATGTGATGTTGGGGGTCGGGGTGGGGAGGGGGCCCTGCCACCTTTGGAGGGTGGCAGTGGTGGTGGGGGGTGTAGGGGTGGGAGTCGGGGTGGGTGTGGGGGGTGGGGGAGACCCCTATCAGTGCCAGGGAAGGAATTCCCTGGCACTGATAGTGCTTACCCCCATGGATTTCATGGCGGTTTCAAACCGCATGAAATCCATGGCGGTCAGCCGGGTCCAGATACCGTCGGCGGTATAGTGACAGCCGCCGGGCTGGAGACCCTGGTCTCCAGTCCGGCGGGCGGAACGGATGGCCGGCGGATTAACATGGCGGTAACCGCCATGGCCATAATTACCAAAAAAAGATCACCAACCTGTTGGCAGTCTTACCGCTGCTTCGCGGCCTTCCGCCAGGGTCATAATGACCCCCTAAGTTTTACATGTGGGAAATGAATTGCGCACACTGCCGATTCTAACAAGAATATGTAAATGCCATGAAATGATTGCGCAAGCCTTAGCCGATCTGAACACCAAGTTTTACATGCGGGAAATGAATCGCCACACTGCCGATTCTAACAAGAATATGTAAATGCCGTGAAATAATCGTGCAAACCTTTGCTGATCGCGCTTACTGACGATTCTTTCAAGAATATGCAAATGCCATGAAATGATCGCGCAAGCCTTTACCGATCTGAACACCAAGATTTACATGCAGTAAATGAATCGCGCTCACTGCCGATTCTAACAAGAATATGCAAATGCCATGAAATTATCGCGCAAGGCTTTGCCGACCTGAACACCAAGATTTATATGCAGTAAATGAATTGCGCACACTTCCCATTCTAACAAGAATATGTAAATGCCATGAAATGATGGCGCAAACCTTTGCCGATCTGAACACCAAGATTTACATGCGGTAAATGAATCGCGCTCACTGCCGATTCTAACAAGAATATGCAAATGCCATGAAATGATTGCGCAAGCCGTTGCCGATCTGAACACCAAGATTTACATCAGAGCAATGATTCGCGTACTCTGAAAGTTTCACAAGTAGGCCCAAAACTCAAGAGTCTTTTAGAACAGGGTCGGGGCCCAGCCCGACCTATGTCTTACCACCCTGCTAAAGGATCACCAAGATAATGCAGGGCAGGCCTGGAACGTCAAGGTAGGCCTCCGGAACAGGAGCTCAGGAAACTGCTGCTGCTCTGCACCGGGACCTCTGAATAGTGAGCACGTGGAGCTGGGCTGGCTCCCCTATATAGAGTCTGGCCCAGCCCACAAACCACACCCAGTCATGCTGCAGGGAAAGCTTCTAGAAGGTCCTAGAAAGGGACTACACCCTGATACACTCTGTAAGCCTGCAGCAATACCTTTCAAATGAACATTATTTGCAAACATCATTAATAGTGGTTTCAAGGTAAAACTCTGCAATGCAAAAGGTTAACAAGCTGCATATAAACACAATGCATGAATTATGCTCTTGCATAAAGACTGGGTTTTTGCATTTTAGTTGCCCGTAGAGTGCACACTGTCCTGATGCTGACAGAAAGTTAAAATAAGGATAACTTTTATAGGTTCTCAAATATCCTCCTAATCCATTTCAGTAAAACGTTTTGATATGCAAACTGAAACATGCACTTTCAGTACCAGCAGCAGCCTGTCAAATAAGCCATAGAAGCAACTGTAGTTTTACCAGAGAGTTCTATGCAGCAACAAACGTGCTAACATTCTGAATACAGGACACAAGCGTGGCCCACCTGAGCACCATCTTGGAATCAGAGCTGTAAAACTGAATGGACTTTCCAGCAGAAGATTCTACATTAAATTAACGCAATACATGTGTGTTTTTTGTTGTAGATATTATAGTTGGTTCTCCTGAAAGCTAAAAGGAGGTTACAGTTTCTAAGTTCTCAAATATCTTCCTCATCAATTTCAGTAAGAGATTCTGACATGCAGGGTCAAAGATGTACTTCTAGCACCAGCAGTAGTTAGTCAGTTAAATCCCTTGTAGTCAACTGCAGTCTCACAACAAAGATCTAGCGAACAACTAGAGTTCTGATATCTAGTGAGGCACTCTTGAAACACATTTTGTTGATTAAGAGCTGTTAGGTTTAAAGCCTTTCCTGAAGAGATAGCTGAAGTAAATGAGCATTGAGATGTTAACGCAGGCATGAAATCAGAGGGTTTGAATGTACACGTAAAGATTAGGAAAAAATAAAGATAGAGATTTTCAAACCATAGTCCAAGGATATATTTTTCCCATGGACTTGTATTGAACTGGGGGCCATTTTAGATAGAGGGATGCTAAATTAAGGGCAAGTGTAGCTTTAAAAATCAGCATCTTCTGCCTGAATCAGGTCTGTTGGCATGTATAAAAAAGCAAAGTGAAGTGACTCATAATGTATTTTTAAATGGGTTAAAAATTGTTCAAAAGACCGATGTCTGCATAAGCACAGCATCCAATTTTCACATATGTTTATTCAGCCTATCCATCCATCTTGTCAGTCACTTAACAGATCCCTAATTTGTGTGTGTGTGTGAGTGTGTGTGTATATATATATATATATATATATGTACATATATATATATATATATATATATATATATATATATATATATATATATATTTATTTATATATATATATATATTACATATATATTACCTGGTGGCGGTCGCCACTAGGTAGTTATTGTTAGGACCAGTTTTCCAGAGAATTATTTTTTTAACTTGCCTATATCTTTAACACAGTTTCACGAATCTTCACAAAATGTTCGCAAAGAAAGTGCATCTGTTGCCGCAATTTCATGGCATTGCTGTAAATGTGCTGTAAAAAAACATGCGCTGTCTCCCGTGCTTGTTTTTTTAAAGCCCCTAGCTGGGCCAGGTCTCGGGGGGCATATAAAAAAATTAGGATGGTGGTGCATGAGGCCTCCCACCTGGGCTTATGACTGCCCCGGGGATGGCCAACTCTCCGGTGCTTATAATTTCTAATATAGGGGAGCACGTGACCCTCCTGAACTGGGGACCACCGCCTCCCCAGGACTTTATTGAAAAAGAATGCAGGGGGTTGTGTGGTTTCCCCGAAGCCCTGGGGACCGCCACCTCCATGGTACTTTAATGATAGAGAAAGTGGGGTGCACGCCCCTCCTGGAACCCAGGGACTACCACCTCTCTGGGGACTGAAACTAAATGGACGTAAGGGGACTGCCACCTCCCCGGGTCTAATTTTTAAAAAGATAGAGGGTCTGTTGCAAACTATTTACGTTGGAGGGGGGATGTGTGGCCCCCCCCTTGAGATGCCATTGATGGCTCTGGGGACCCCATTCCCCCAGTCAGCTCCTGTTATGTTCCAGGATGCTCACCTCGGGACACAGCTGTTTGTTCTGAACTGGCAGAAGCTTTGAAAGAAAGTGAAGTTTTTCGCTGTTTACCTGCATGCAAATATGCGTGCAAGGAAGCAGATGAAAATATTTATGCCCGCTCCCGCAGGATGTGGGGAGCTGGCTATGACTGGGGGAGTCTTGAGGCTCACCCCGCGGTCCTGTTACTTATCTGCAATATTAAATCTGCAATTGGCGAATGCATCCATGAGTGTCTGTGAATTATTTTCATGTGAGGAGAGATTATTTGGGACATATTTGGGCTACCGGAGCCCTTCTCGGACCACCTCAACAGAAAGCCTCCCAAACTCTGGGTGAAGGTTGGAAAAAAAAATACATATATATACACACATAAACATATTTACCTAAAAACAAAGGCTAAATTGATGTAATAGTTAAGTATGCCAAATAGATCTTAGTATACATTATCTTAGCTAATTTTGCCCAGATTTGCATGTTTACAGTACATTTTGAATGCAATAGCATCTAACTACCAAAGTAGCATAAGGACGTTATTTCGGGTTTTGATATAAGAAGCCTAAGACAAAATTTCTGAAATAACATGAATTACGAAGGTGTCATTTAAATTTCACCAAGGTCTAGCTTTAACGCCATGCATTGTTACAACTGATATTCTTCAAAAAATATCCATTTTACATATTTCACTACTGGCCCAGTTATGAGTGAATATGAGGAGGATCCGCCTTTCCAATAAATATTCTAAAACTTGTAGGACTACAGTAAGCTAAAACAACAGTTACCTAAATGCTCTCTGTTCTTATGCGGTAAAATAGAACTTGCTGAACATTACCATAATTGCATGAACTGCAGTACAAAGACCAATCACTGCACGCATTTAGCCCAGTACTGGAGAAGGCAACGAAGGACAGCACTGAATAATGCTGTGCAGTGGCAGCAAAGATATCACTTAACCTCAAGGCACATCAGTTCTTTAAGTGATATACTTTATACACAGCAATAATCCTTAGTTTTCCTTTGGCTTTGGTAGCGGTTGAATCATTCATGTGCTCTACCCAAACTAAAGCCTTACAATACAATTGCACTGAAAGAAGCTACAGTGCTTGCAAGTTCAAACAAAAAAGTATTGCCAAATTCAATGAGTTGGCTTTTACATGGTGCCTAGACTCATTTACCATCTAGGCTCGCATTCACATAGATGGCGCATGCATGTATATGCAACCAAACCACAATCAATCAGAAGTCAAACAGCTACCAATGAGCACAGACCTACACACACCCATACACAGATCACTCAACATGCAGTCACCCATCATATAAACCAAGAGACATGTCCTCTGTTGGTTGCATGTACAGTTCTTTGTGCTGCTCCAAGGCCATCTCGAAGGTCCAGAAGTTACAGGAGCCGCCCGCCAGAGTTAGAATGACCCCCTTAGTCTCTGTTTCGGAGATTTTTCTTTACCGGGACGAACCAGCAAATCAGGCCGGGTCGCGGTTGAGGCAAGCCGGCAAGAGTTGCCGCGGCGGGTCGGTCCCTCTTTGGAGCTTTTTTACAAAAATTCTCCAAACTTCTCCAAACTTCTGGGGCTTCGCCCAGATGTCCTTTTAAGGTTCTTTTGGGGTCCACAGCTCACCCCAAGGGTCCAGAAGTTCTGAGATGGTCCTTGGGGGGTGCGGACTACAACTCCCAGAATGCACCTGGCGCAAACTCCTTTTTGGCCACTGGGCAGTGGTCAGCTGGTCGCTTTCTTCAGGAGTTGGTGCAGGGGACTCTGGTTAGCAATTTTTCACCTGTAGCAAACAGGGAGTCCCTCCTTGAACCAGTTGAAGCCAGGCAAAGTCCTTCTTGTGGTGAAGCCCAAGTGTGCAGCTGGTGCAGTCCTTCTGAGTGCAGGTTCCAGGTGCAGGCCAGGGGTCCAGCAGGGCAGTCCTTCTTCTCCTTTAGTTCTTCCTTGTTGGAATCTGATGGGGATCTGAGGAGTGGGTGCAGGTCTGCCAGTTTTATCCTTGCTCCTGGGTGAAAAGCAGGGGGGTCCTGGTTCTCCAATCAGGTACAGGGTCGTCCCCCTGTGATGACCACTTCCTGGGAAGTGTGGCAAAAATCCATCCCAGTGGGCAACATTCTCTAAAAATCCAACATGGCTGAATCTGATTTTTGGAGGTTACATCTGGCTGAGCCCACCCACTGGTGTGGCTAAAAATCATAAACACACCCCTCTCCTGCCCTCTCCTAATCTAATCAAGGGGGCACCTAGTTGTCTGGGGTTGCAGGATGTGGGGGTGTTGCTGGTTGCTCCAAATGTCCTTCTCTGCCTTTGAAGACCAGTTTGGCAGCCCTCCCCCTTCCTGCCTCACCATCTGCTGAGGGGAGATTCTCTCCCACAGGCACATTCCTTTGTGTGAAGCCAGGCCACTTCACACCTCATCAAGGCAGCTTGGCTAAGCTGCTACAGGCTGGCCAATCAGAGCACAGCAGCAAAAACAATGCAGGGCTGAAATTGGCAACTTTTAAGGTAAAGTCTAAAACTCTTTACCTGAACAAGTTATATTAAATCCAACAACTGGAAGTTGTGGGATTTATTACAACAATTAATTTGATACCAAATTCTTGGTATGCATCATTTAAGGAGACTTTAAAATTTAAAACAAAGTCTCCCCATTCTAGCCTATGAAGGCCATTTACTACAATGAGGGAAAAACGAATTTGGCTGTTTTTACCTCACCAGGGCTTATAAAACTATTTTTATAAAGTCCCTGCTTATAGTTACATGGCACCCAGCCCTAGGGGCACATAGGGCACACCTTAGGGGTGACTTATATGTAAAAATAAGGTAGTTTAAGACTTTGGAACTACTTTTAATTCCAAAGTCGAATTTGCATATAACTTTAATTTAAAAGCAGCCAGCAAGGCAGGCCTGCCTTTAAAATGACACTGGGCACCTCAGCAGTGCACCTATGGGTGCACTACCTATGATGTGGTCCCTAAACCTACATGCCCTACCATATACTAGGGACTTATAGGTAGGTTAACTTAGCCAATTATAATTAGCCTAATTTGCATATTGATTTTACACAGAGCACAGGCCCTGGGACTGGTTAGCAGTACCCAGGGCACCATCAGAGTCAGGAAAACACCAGCAAAAAGTGGAAAATGGGGGCAAAAAGTTAGGGGGCCTCTGCAATCAGCCCTGTTTTCTCACAGTTCTCAAATGTCCAACCCATCCATTTCAGTAAAAGGTAATGATATGCAGAGTGAAACGTACTTCAACACCAACAACAGCCTGTCAGTTAATCCCAAGTATTGAACTGCATTTTCTCATAGAGTTCTAAGGAAAAACTAAAGTGTTAACATTCTGTCTGTATGACAAACATTTTAACATCTGAAGCCACCTCAAAGTAATAAAAGCTGTAAAAACCAAAGTATTCCCTTTAGAAATTAGCAAAATGAGGGGCTGGGGGTCTTTTTGTCTTACACATTATAGGTAGTTTTCTAGAAAGCTAAAATTAGGGCATATTTTCTATGAGTTCTCAAATATCTTCCATATCCATTTTCAGCAAAATATTCTGACATGAGGAGTGAAACATACTTCCAACACTAGCAGTAGTCTTTCAGGTAACTCTTTAATAATCAAGTGTAGTTTCCTGCAAGTGATCTAATGAATACCTAGAGTGTTAACTTTCTGTATTTATGACATAACTGTGACACACTTGATGCTATCTTGATGGAAAAAAGCTCTCAAAGGGAAAGCAATTCCTTCAGAGATTAACAAAATGAGGAGGTTCCTTTCGCCAAATAAGTTATGGCTAGTGCTCTAGAAAGTCTGAGGGAGACCAGATCCTCGGGCCTGCACACGTTCCCAACATGTCCACCTCTAGACAGCTCCAAAGCTCCGATAGAAATATCACAGAGTCTGAGAGAGTCCAAGTGGGGGAAAAGGGGATTAGGTAGGGAACAGCTGGGAAGGAGACCTGTAGGAAGCAAAAGGTTAAACAACACAATATCAAGATGCAATGGCGGCCGGCCGGCGGTCCGATCTTGGTGGGCGGCTTCAGCTGCCCACCAAGGTCGTAATGAGGGCCATAATGTCTAGAAATACATGAACCTTCTAGAATACTGTTTCAGAACAAACACTGCATTTTTAACATGAGGACAAGACAATCTGAAACATTCCCTGGAAAACAATTGGAATTGTACTAGGGACTTAATATGCACAAAGAAATTTCACATTTTGAATTTATCATCTTCACAGGAAATCCATAGGCTCAAGATAAATGTGTGCACTTCAACAAACATTACACCTCAAAGTTTGTACTTGCCATGAAATGATTGCACACACTGTTGCCAATCTGAACACTAAGGGGGTCAATATGACCTCGACTGTCTTTTTAAAAGACTGCTGAGGGACCGCCGTGCTGAAGACCACCACTGGTGGCGGTTTTCCGCTTGGCGTATTATGACTGTTGGCAGCTCTCTGTCCTTTTTCGGACGGAGAGCCGCCAACAGCCATAGCCGCCAACAGCCATACTGGCGGGCGGCGGGGAAGTGGAGGTTGCTCCACCTCCACCGCCACGCCAACAGAACACCACCCACCGAATCATGTCCTGTGATTCAGCGTGGCAGTGTTCTGTTGGCGGTGTGGTGTCAGCGGAGCAGCCCCCATGGCTCCCGTCCCCTCCTGGAGGATCGACGGACCAGGTAAGTCGATCGTCCGTTAGGGGAGGGGGGTGGAGGGGTGTTGTGTGTTGTGTGCGTGCATGGGGGTGTGCGTGTGTGTATGTACAGAGGGTGTGTGAGTGCGTGTATGCTTGCGGGGTGTTGCGTGTTTGGGAATGAGTGCATGTATGTCTGTGGGTATGTCTGTATGGATGTGTGCGTGTATGTTTGAATGTGGGTGTGCGTATCTGACAGTGTGTGTGGATGTTGGCATGTATGTCAGTGTGTGTGCATGTATGTGTGTTGGTGGTGCCTACATGCGTGTCATGTGTGAGTGAGTAATGTGATGTTGGGGGTCGGGGTGGGGAGGGGGCCCTGCCACCTTTGGAGGGTGGCAGTGGTGGTGGGGGGTGTAGGGGTGGGAGTCGGGGTGGGTGTGGGGGGTGGGGGAGACCACTATCAGTGCCAGGGAATTCCTTCCCTGGCACTGATAGTGCTTACCCCCATGGATTTCATGGCGGTTTCAAACCGCATGAAATCCATGGCGGTCAGCCGGGTCCAGATACCGTCGGCGGTATAGTGACAGCCGCCGGGCTGGAGACCCTGGTCTCCAGTCCGGCGGGCGGAACGGAGGGCCGGCGGATTACCATGGCGGTAACCGCCATGGCCATAATTACCAAAAAAAGATCACCAACCTGTTGGCAGTCTTACCGCTGCTTCGCGGCCTTCCGCCAGGGTCATAATGACCCCCTAAGTTTTACATGTGGGAAATGAATTGCGCACACTGCCGATTCTAACAAGAATATGTAAATGCCATGAAATGATTGCGCAAGCCTTAGCCGATCTGAACACCAAGTTTTACATGCGGGAAATGAATCGCCACACTGCCGATTCTAACAAGAATATGTAAATGCCGTGAAATAATCGTGCAAACCTTTGCTGATCGCGCTTACTGACGATTCTTTCAAGAATATGCAAATGCCATGAAATGATCGCGCAAGCCTTTACCGTTCTGAACACCAAGATTTACATGCAGTAAATGAATCGCGCTCACTGCCGATTCTAACAAGAATATGGAAATGCCATGAAATTATCGCTCAAGGCTTTGCCGACCTGAACACCAAGATTTATATGCAGTAAATGAATTGCGCACACTTCCCATTCTAACAAGAATATGTAAATGCCATGAAATGATGGCGCAAACCTTTGCCGATCTGAACACCAAGATTTACATGCTGTAAATGAATCGCGCTCACTGCCGATTCTAACAAGAATATGCAAATGCCATGAAATGATTGCGCAAGCCGTTGCCGATCTGAACACCAAGATTTACATCAGAGCAATGATTCGCGTACTCTGAAAGTTTCACAAGTAGGCCCAAAACTCAAGAGTCTTTTAGAACAGGGTCGGGGCCCAGCCCGACCTATGTCTTACCACCCTGCTAAAGGATCACCAAGATAATGCAGGGCAGGCCTGGAACGTCAAGGTAGGCCTCCGGAACAGGAGCTCAGGAAACTGCTGCTGCTCTGCACCGGGACCTCTGAATAGTGAGCACGTGGAGCTGGGCTGGCTCCCCTATATAGAGTCTGGCCCAGCCCACAAACCACACCCAGTCATGCTGCAGGGAAAGCTTCTAGAAGGTCCTAGAAAGGGACTACACCCTGATACACTCTGTAAGCCTGCAGCAATACCTTTCAAATGAACATTATTTGCAAACATCATTAATAGTGGTTTCAAGGTAAAACTCTGCAATGCAAAAGGTTAACAAGCTGCATATAAACACAATGCATGAATTATGCTCTTGCATAAAGACTGGGTTTTTGCATTTTAGTTGCCCGTAGAGTGCACACTGTCCTGATGCTGACAGAAAGTTAAAATAAGGATAACTTTTATAGGTTCTCAAATATCCTCCTAATCCATTTCAGTAAAACGTTTTGATATGCAAACTGAAGCATGCACTTTCAGTACCAGCAGCAGCCTGTCAAATAAGCCATAGAAGCAACTGTAGTTTTACCAGAGAGTTCTATGCAGCAACAAACGTGCTAACATTCTGAATACAGGACACAAGCGTGGCCCACCTGAGCACCATCTTGGAATCAGAGCTGTAAAACTGAATGGACTTTCCAGCAGAAGATTCTACATTAAATTGACGCAATACATGTGTGTTTTTTGTCGTAGATATTATAGTTGGTTCTCCTGAAAGCTAAAAGGAGGTTACAGTTTCTAAGTTCTCAAATATCTTCCTCATCAATTTCAGTAAGAGATTCTGACATGCAGGGTCAAAGATGTACTTCTAGCACCAGCAGTAGTTAGTCAGTTAAATCCCTTGTAGTCAACTGCAGTCTCACAACAAAGATCTAGCGAACAACTAGAGTTCTGATATCTAGTGAGGCACTCTTGAAACACATTTTGTTGATTAAGAGCTGTTAGGTTTAAAGCCTTTCCTGAAGAGATAGCTGAAGTAAATGAGCATTGAGATGTTAACGCAGGCATGAAATCAGAGGGTTTGAATGTACACGTAAAGATTAGGAAAAAATAAAGATAGAGATTTTCAAACCATAGTCCAAGGATATATTTTTCCCATGGACTTGTATTGAACTGGGGGCCATTTTAGATAGAGGGATGCTAAATTAAGGGCAAGTGTAGCTTTAAAAATCAGCATCTTCTGCCTGAATCAGGTCTGTTGGCATGTATAAAAAAGCAAAGTGAAGTGACTCATAATGTATTTTTAAATGGGTTAAAAATAGTTCAAAAGACCGATGTCTGCATAAGCACAGCATCCAATTTTCACATTTGTTTATTCAGCCTATCCATCCATCTTGTCAGTCACTTAACAGATCCCTAATTTGTGTGTGTGTGTGAGTGTGTGTGTATATATATATATATATATATATGTACATATATATATATATATATTTATTTATATATATATATATATATATATATATATATATATATTACATATATATTACCTGGAGGCGGTCGCCACTAGGTAGTTATTGTTAGGACCAGTTTTCAAGAGAATTATTTTTTTAACTTGCCTATATCTTTAACACAGTTTCACGAATCTTCACAAAATGTTCGCAAAGAAAGTGCATCTGATGCCGCAATTTCATGGCATTGCTGTAAATGTGCTGTAAAAAAACATGCGCTGTCTCCCGTGCTTGTTTTTTTAAAGCCCCTAGCTGGGCCAGGTCTCGGGGGGCATATAAAAAAATTAGGATGGTGGTGCACGAGGCCTCCCACCTTTGCTTATGACTGCCCCGGGGATGGCCAACTCTCCGGTGCTTATAATTTCTAATATAGGGGAGCACGTGACCCTCCTGAACTGGGGACCACCGCCTCCCCAGGACTTTATTGAAAAAGAATGCAGGGGGTTGTGTGGTTTCCCCGAAGCCCTGGGGACCGCCACCTCCATGGTACTTTAATGATAGAGAAAGTGGGGTGCACGCCCCTCCTGGAACCCAGGGACTACCACCTCTCTGGGGACTGAAACTAAATGGACGTAAGGGGACTGCCACCTCCCCGGGTCTAATTTTTAAAAAGATAGAGGGTCTGTTGCAAACTATTTACGTTGGAGGGGGGATGTGTGGCCCCCCCCTTGAGATGCCATTGATGGCTCTGGGGACCCCATTCCCCCAGTCAGCTCCTGTTATGTTCCAGGATGCTCACCTCGGGACACAGCTGTTTGTTCTGAACTGGCAGAAGCTTTGAAAGAAAGTGAAGTTTTTCGCTGTTTACCTGCATGCAAATATGCGTGCAAGGAAGCAGATGAAAATATTTATGCCCGCTCCCGCAGGATGTGGGGAGCTGGCTATGACTGGGGGAGTCTTGAGGCTCACCCCGCGGTCCTGTTACTTATCTGCAATATTAAATCTGCAATTGGCGAATGCATCCATGAGTGTCTGTGAATTATTTTCATGTGAGGAGAGATTATTTGGGACATATTTGGGCTACCGGAGCCCTTCTCGGACCACCTCAACAGAAAGCCTCCCAAACTCTGGGTGAAGGTTGGAAAAAAAAATACATATATATACACACATAAACATATTTACCTAAAAACAAAGGCTAAATTGATGTAATAGTTAAGTATGCCAAATAGATCTTAGTATACATTATCTTAGCTAATTTTGCCCAGATTTGCATGTTTACAGTACATTTTGAATGCAATAGCATCTAACTACCAAAGTAGCATAAGGACGTTATTTCGGGTTTTGATATAAGAAGCCTAAGACAAAATTTCTGAAATAACATGAATTACGAAGGTGTCATTTAAATTTCACCAAGGTCTAGCTTTAACGCCATGCATTGTTACAACTGATATTCTTCAAAAAATATCCATTTTACATATTTCACTACTGGCCCAGTTATGAGTGAATATGAGGAGGATCCGCCTTTCCAATAAATATTCTAAAACTTGTAAGACTACAGTAAGCTAAAACAACAGTTACCTAAATGCTCTCTGTTCTTATGCGGTAAAATAGAACTTGCTGAACATTACCATAATTGCATGAACTGCAGTACAAAGACCAATCACTGCACGCATTTAGCCCAGTACTGGAGAAGGCAACGAAGGACAGCACTGAATAATGCTGTGCAGTGGCAGCAAAGATATCACTTCACCTCAAGGCACATCAGTTCTTTAAGTGATATACTTTATACACAGCAATAATCCTTAGTTTTCCTTTGGCTTTGGTAGCGGTTGAATCATTCATGTGCTCTACCCAAACTAAAGCCTTACAATACAATTGCACTGAAAGAAGCTACAGTGCTTGCAAGTTCAAACAAAAAAGTATTGCCAAATTCAATGAGTTGGCTTTTACATGGTGCCTAGACTCATTTACCATCTAGGCTCGCATTCACATAGATGGCGCATGCATGTATATGCAACCAAACCACAATCAATCAGAAGTCAAACAGCTACCAATGAGCACAGACCTACACACACCCATACACAGATCACTCAACATGCAGTCACCCATCATATAAACCAAGAGACATGTCCTCTGTTGGTTGCATGTACAGTTCTTTGTGCTGCTCCAAGGCCATCTCAAAGGTCCAGAAGTTACAGGAGAGAGAGAGGAAAGAAAGATAAAGTGGAGAGGAAATGGAACGTTAGGTGGGAGTCAACCTTAGGCATTTTTTGCAAGGAACAATAATGGAGAAAACTAGGACACAGAACAGAAAATGAAGAAGCCGAAGAGAATAGATGCTATAAATCATAAGTGGGCTAACTGTGGAAGGATGTGGGGTATGACAAAGGGTTAGGAAGTGTAAACAGTTTGAGGCATAGCGAGGTAAGTCACTAACAACCAGGGACCGATATCCACAAAGCAGCACACTGAGGTTTAAAAACAGAGACAACAAACATATAGACACACAGACCCACAGAAGACAGATACGGTCAGACAGCACAGAAGCTGGCACCTATTGGCCTTGATTATAAGTTGTTTGGAGCAGAATTCCATTGTACAATTCCAATCTGCAGAACAATAACGGCCTAGTTTTCCTGCAGCAAGATTTTCAGGATGCAGGAATCCCCGGCCCTGATTTTTTTCAAACAACTCCATTTTGAGATGTACACATGTGGGAAGACTTCACAAGTGGAAGAGGCACACTTTCTCGCTGTGCACATTGGTTCGGAAAAGGAATTGACTTGACAATGTTACCCACCACATCGTTGTACGTTCACAGAGACCAATTTACAATGGACAGGGAGATAATATCATAGTATCGTAAGAATACTATAAGTAGAACTCATTTAAAAAAGTCTGATGTCATCCAAGCTTTCATCTTTAGAGCGGGTCATGTCCCAGAAGCCTGTACTGCACAGAGTCTTAGACAGTATTCCAATTGTGTGACCCCCTGCCTCTGTTCTCTCTTCATGTGGGTTGAAAAGGGATGCCATATCTTCTCTAACTTATTCATGCAGTCACGGATCATTGCTGACAATTTCTCAGTGACGTAAATGGACCCCCTCCCTCCACAAACACGTTAAGCGAAGGTGCACTTGACAGTTTCCACATTTGGGCTATTCTGAGCCGAGAAGCCAGTTGTAGATGGGAGATCAGTTTTCCTATTGGAGTGGTCATGGGGTATAGTTTCTACTCTCTTGGGTTTCCTAGTAATATTACTAAGGGCTACTGGGAGAGAGAAATATTCATTATGGCCTTCTTATGTGAGAGGACATTGTGCCAAAAGGCTTGGATGTGAGGACATGACCACCATGTGTGTAGTATATTGCCTTGCTCTCCACAGCCTTTTGAACATGCGTCTGGGCTGCTGAACATCATAAGCAACACGTGAGGGGTAAAGTAGCATCTTGTTCATAGTTTATACGCATTCTTTATGTGTTGTATGCATATTTAGGCCCTTCGGCTCTCTTCCAGTTAGCTTTCTGAGTATGCTCCGAAGTTTCAGCTTCTAAGTCCTTCTCAAAGCTAGCAACAGAGGCATATTTAGTGTGGGGACCTAGCTTTAACAATATAGTGATAAAGCCAAAAAATACTCTTGTGTCAAAAGTTATTGGTTAAATGGGATTCTGGGTGTGTCTCATCCCGGCAGTTTTCTATTGCAGGGTGTTCTCCCATCAAATTAGTGTAGAGCCTGTGTGAGACGATAGTTGTCCCTTCTTCCCATGCTGAGCTTCTCAGTCAAAACCTTGTAGTATGAAGGTCACAGTCTTCAAAAATGTCCATTAGGAGAGGGTGGCACTCCATTGTTCCAGGAACAAAGCTCTGGATCAGTTGTGATGGAGGGTAGAGTGGGGGTGGCTGGTGGATAGGGGAGGAATTCGGGTTATTGGGCAGTGTGTTTAGAGGGAAGGGGTATGGGAGAAACACTCTCTTGAGCAACTCATGGTGCCAATGGTCAAGCAGCTTTATCTTATGGGGAGTGAGGTGAGGCCCTAGGCTAGTCCTACAATGGTAGGCAAAGTATCTCTGAGTAGGATAATCAAAAAGGTCTACTCAACCTGCACCCTGGGTTCATTGTCCAGGTTATAATTCCAATCTAGGGCCGGGCACAGCTGAGCTTCCCAAGTAAAAGTAGCAACATTGGGTAACTCTAAGCTTCCCCTCATCTACTGCGCAGGAAAGGGTTGAGTGTGCCACTCTTGGGGATTTGCCCTACCACATGAAGCTGAGCATTTTCTGTCAGATTAATGTCAGTGTTACTCTGGTATCGTGAGAGGAAGTGTCTGTATTGTGTAGGGCAAGTGGGGCAGACAATTCAGAAATTTCGATTTTGCCCCACAGGTATAAGTCTTTGAACAAAGCTTGAAGTAGGGAGTATGTTACTATCATACAGTGCCCGTGTATGACCTACAGGTTAACTCTCAGATGCCTGATGGCCGTCCTGGCACATGAAAAGATGCCCCATTGCAATAGCTTCTGTATCTGTTTCTGCAGGTCCATCCCATCCATTCCCTGTGAATTTAATTAATTTTAAACAAGAGACTGATGCAAAGTGATCCCGTTCCACCTGTAGGGCATGAATCAGTATCTCCGGGTCGGTTACAAAACAGAGGATATCATCATCAAACAAGGCTAGTTTATGTTCCTTACTTCCCACCCTCATTAAGTGGATGTTGAGATTTCTTACATGGCTTGTGGGTATTCCTGGGGAGGTGAGGGAGGGGGCGGTGAGAATTAAGAACATTAAAAAAAAAAAAAACCTTACCACCGCTCCCGCACCGCGCATTGCACCTCTGCTCCTCTGCTGCACGCAAGAACAGGCTCCCAGCCTGCAGCCAATCCTGATGCTGCTTAAAGCAGCATCAGGATTGGCTGGGAGCATCCATCCAGGGCGTTCCCAGGCAGTCTAGGAGCCTGTGCCTGCTCTCTCCAGCCCATCAACTGTGCTGCTGGGCTGGAGAGAGCCCTATGCACATGTGTGTTTGGCTGGCCCAAGGCGGCCGGCCAAGCACACATGCACTCTGAGGGGAGTGCACAGTGCACTCCCCTCTGCTCATCATCCCCAGTGGCCTGCCCCTTTCACAAGGAAGCGATAATAAACACAGTTTATTATCGCTTCCTTGTGAAAGGATTTGCAGTGGTTGCTGCTGGCGGGGGTGGTGACGCTCCTCCGCCCTTATGGAGCAGCTGCCCCTGTTGTCCAGTGGTGATTACATCAATAAGGCACAATTTGGGGAGAGAGGGGCCAGTCCTGTCTTATTCCTCTGGATATGGGTATATTTGTTGTTCATTCCTCAATTATCTTAATTTTGGTAAACTTTTTTGATAGTTTCCTTCATAAATATTGTTATTTTGGGACCAAGGTGGCTCTTATCAAGTGTCTTAAATAAGTAAGGCCAGTCTACTATATCAAAGTACTTCTCTGCATCAATTAAGAGAAGGGACATAAGCTGATTTTGTCCTTCAGCCACTTCCATCAAGGCCACCGCTAGTCATGTGTTATTGTTAGCCTGACGGTTTTTAATCAACCCCAAGGTTGAGTGGAAATTAAATGGGGCCAAATGTGGTAGAGCCTTTAAACCAATATGGATATAAATATTTTCACATCGCAGCTGAGAAGTGTGATCAGCCTGTACGATGTCTAAAGGTAAACTTTTTTCTGGTTTGAGAAGGAGTGTAAAACCAAAACACGCCACAGTGGCTGTGATCATCTTATTGGTCAAAAAGTAGTTGAAAACTTTTTTGAGGAGCTAAGTGAGGCGTATGCGTAATAGAATGAAGCTGAGAAGCTGCCTGGGCCCGGGGATTTACGGGTAGGCAGTTTTTAACTGCTTCCCGCACCTTCCTCTGGAAATATCTTCCTCAAGTGAGTGTATGCCACCCACCAGATTTGTGGGGGATATAGCTTCTAAACGGAGTCAACTTGAGATGTCTCATCCAGTTCTTAAAATCTTTGATATTTCCTTTACTGTGTGGCCTTCATCATCCTTATTTGATTGTATGGAATTCTGTGCTGAGGCCTTTCAGAGTTAGAAGGCTATTAGCCTATTTGCCATGTCACTATTTTCTTAATAAGTTTGTTTAGTGTAAATTAGAACATTGGAATGTTGGGAGCTTCTTTGAAGACAATGGAGTGCTCCGGGCTTTTAATGGCTGGTAAAAGCCTGTAGCTCCAACATTCTCATGTTTGTCTCACAGCAATAGCTGTGAACAAAGGCCTCACCAAGCCTGAGGGGATTTCAATCACCTTGGGCTCCTTGAGGCCTTTGATTTATTTATTAGAACATTCTGCATTCTAGTGGTGGAATGTTCACACATAGCTGGGGTATACCGACCATTAAAAGCCCGCTCCCTTGTAAAAGGTCCTCACCTTTGGCTCAGGACTTTTTTGGTATAGCAATATGGCAGGATAAAGTAGTTTTTTAGCAGTGCCTTTCATTTGTAATTCTTATAGCTCCTCTCTGATTCTTTGTAGGTCCCTCATAGTTCTAATGGAACCCCCTTGCTTGAGTCCAGAATCAGCTTGGGAGAGGTGTAGTCTGAGGACTGCTCTTTGTTTGGATAGGTGTTCATATGCATTTGTGTGGGAAATTAGTGAGAGAGCGTATATTTATATAATCTATGTTAGAGCAGAATATCTATATTAATGTGTGACGATACTGCATAGAAAACTGTAAAAATAGCGAATTTGCTTAAACGCACACCTGAATTGTGACCACGGTAATTGGCCACCAATGTATACGCAAACTAATGATGATGAATAAAATGTTTATGTTAGATTCAATTAAGCTTATATTAACGTTCGTATCAATGAAACTGTATTGGAAATTCCTCGTAGGCCTTAAGTTAGCGTGAGCTGCAGTTTAGTTGCTTAGCTCTCATATTAAATGTATTTTTCTGTTTTTCCAGTTTGCTGACTCGCAAAGGGCCATGACCCTGCAAATGTTGTTTTTCTTCAGCTTCGAAGATGAATGTATCTATGTTAACACCGTTCCCAAGCGCATACTCGGTGCCTTGGTTTAAAAAGTATGAGCGTATTGAAACAAGTGTAGATTAATGTTATGTACAAGGTCATTTAGACCGACGGACAATGAAAACTGCTGACCAAAGGACGTGCCAAGAGATGCCAAAGGATGAAGTAACTCCGGATGTGCCACCTCTGAAGACGTCAATTATGAAGACCAATCAAAGAATAACGAATTAATGTGGGGTGACAATTGGGATTACGAAATGCTAAATTTGATAGGCTCAAGATAGTGGGGTATAGTAAGTGTCCAATAGAATTTTGGGGGAATGTACTACGAAAAAGGGATAAAAACCCATGTCACAGAAGGGTCATTAGAATTAGGTAGGGAATGCTATTGATTTTATCCAGAAACTCTGTCACTCTGTTTGGTGATTTGAGATTTATTAGAAACCGTCCTCACCCATAGACTGCCCTTTTCACTTGTCCTCCTTATGAGGGAAGGGTCCAACTTTGCCCTTTAGTTGAGTCCTGATTGATGGTGCTTTGACTGATGTCCTGAAGACGAAGACTGAACCTGTGCGCTGACCTAACCTTTGGAGGGTAATTATGACAATGCAATTTGTAATTTGTCTGTTTGCTTTTCCTTTCTAGGTACCAACTGCTAAATTTTGACAGAGACCATAGCTAGGTGTTTTCCAAATTGGTGTTCTAAATTGTTTTGCATGAAGCACAACATGCTAATGGTAATCAGTGGTTAGGATAGGTGATCACTAAATTGACACAAATAGACAAACGACTGACGATATGCTATGTTGAACTGACGTGTATTTGACACCTTGCTGTATTCAGATCTATGATTGCGCCGTGTTACACTTTGATGTTTATGATTCTTGCCTTATTGAAATCTTACCAAAGTTGCGATATCGTAACTATGCTATTGTGTTTCTTGGCTTTGAGATTGACGCATCTAATTCTAGCTTGTAACTAATAGGGAATAAAATTAATAAAATTCTATCAAAGGTGTGGTTATTCATGGCTGAAAGGTCATGGTTGCGTCGTCAATTTGATTAATGACTTCGACCAAAGTGAAATGTATTGTGGTAATAAATATTGATAACATTGTTGATATATTGATTGACATATTGATCAGCTATCTCGTCTTACGGTGTCTCTCAACTGGGTCAAAAGATTCATTGGCCTAAAACGAGTCCTAATGTGTAATAAATTAACATAAAAGGACATGTTACCATTAGCTCACCCTTAAACACAACCTTGACCCATACCATAGGGTAGAGAGGTTATCTTCGCAGTGAAGTAATGTAAAGTTCAGTAGGTTCTCTAATACTGCCCCTTAGGCTTGGGTATCTCAGGGACACCTCATTTATTAGCCAGGGCTGCAGGAATAGTTTCTGTGGTGGGAGGGAGCTTACTATAAACTAGATGGAGGGCATGATCTCACAAGGGTTTGGCCTCTCCTTGGAGAAAGAGCTTTAAATTGTTGATGGAATACTTCAGTCTTCATGACCTCTGAATCACTGCCCTCTTTGGAATTATTATTTGTCAGCAACAATTCAGTGGTCTTTTCATGCCCATTCTGCCCTTTACCTCTTTGCTGCAATCATATATTCATAGAACTGCAATTTAATAATTGCATTTCTTAAATACTAACATATGACACATGCAGCTTAACTAGATGAACATCAAACATTCATTTTCAGTTCTGGACTTTGCCTTTACAAATTATTCTTTACAATCACATTGGCTAATTGAGGCAAATGGAGAATATAACTCCACAATGCACTAATCTAGTGCGTAAAAGTCCAGGACAAAGCATATTGTACAACCGTAATAAAGCATACCAGTTTAAAAGTAACTTACCTTCATATTTTTGACTTCAAATAAAATATATCTTGGCTTTTGACAAAATGAACATTTCCAAGACAAAGCTACACATTCATTTGAGTTATCTTACTATGTTAAATATATACCTCGTGTTTATGATATCTTAATTGTGTGTCTTTGCTTTCACGTGTTACATGTTTTGACATTCGCTACTACTCCATTCCAACCCAGCTAACAGCGCCAGTTTATTTTACTTGAAGGTAATTATTTCCACTGAATCAATCACTCTAACAGCAGAAGTATGGTTCTGCATTAAAAAGTACTGATAGGGGACAAAGCTATCACATAGAGATTCCTGAATAAAAGAACTCTGTACAGACGCACTTTGTTGCTACCAGCTAAATAACAAATATGCATGTAGGAGCTGTACCATTGCTGAGTCATGAAGCTTTCCTACCTCTCTTTCTTAACCAGTAGCAGTAAAATAATACAACAGACCAGTCACACAAGGTGGTTCTTCTTCTATATTGTTGATAAAGTGCCAATACTTGAAGTCTCAAAAGTGCTCCCCACACAGCTTTGCAAGCCTATAATTGATGGCTTTTAATGCATGAGTGGGGGCCCATCATCCTTCCCTCTTTTGAAGATTCTGTGGGCCTTCTATGTGTCTGAAACTTCAGGAAATAATAGAAAACCTATAGGTAAGTTAAAAAATGTCTAGCTTGTGGTGGAAAGTCCCCAAGTTTTTGAAACTTTGCAAGAAATGTCGTAGTTTTAGACCTAGTGCTGGAAATCGACAAATCTGCGTGTTCTGCAGAATAGGTGCAAAATGCGTTTGGAGTGTCTCAAATTACTGTATGTCACTGCCAATCTTCAACTATTGTGCTTTATGAAAGTGGTTTATTAGAAGGTCACAAACAAGGTCTAGTGAAGTTATCAATAAATGAATCCTCGCTCAACCTTTGGTAGCTGGCTGCGAGCAGACAGGCTTAACTTAGGAGACAGGTGTGTAACACATTTAGGGCCAGATTTACAAGGCCCTAGCACCTCTTACCGCCACACTAGAGTAATTTTGAGTGACGCTATTGTGGCGTTAAGGAGGCCATTCTCCTCTGCCGTATTTAGAAAGTGGCACAATGCTTGCAGTGCACCACTTTGCTCCCCCTTGCGCCACTCTATGCCTGCGCCAGTCATATTGTATGCAAGGGTGGTGTTCCCCAGTAGGTAGGCATGTGAAATGCCGCAGTGAAATTTACAGCATTTCACTGCACCATTTTTAGCATAATTTTCAATGCCTGCTCACGGTAGGTGTTAAATTGACATGCCCATTACTTTCAATGGACCTCCTTTTACTTTGCAGGATTAGTGCCACAATTTATGGCGCTAATCCTGCAAAAGTACCACAATAGTGTCATAAATTATGATGCTATTGTCCTAACTTATGTCATGGTGCGCCACATTGTAAACATAGGTCACACATGGTGTTGTTAAATGGGTGGGGGGGTGCAAGAAAAGTGGCGCATCACAGCTGATGCGCCACTTTCCTGTGAATCTGACCCTTATTATCGCCAAAACAGTAAATAAGTAAGGCGCAAGACGCAATAAAAATCCAACACCAACTTATAAAAATAGGCAATACTTTTATCTCTAAAACTACAACAAAACCACAAAAATCCAATGTAGGCAACTGGAGATATGATTTTTTAAAGATTAAGGGGGTTATTACAACTTTGGAGGAGGTGTTAATCCGTCCCAAAAGTGACGGTAAAGTGACGGATATACCACCAGCCGTATTACGAGTCCATTATATCCTATGGAACTCGTAATACGGCTGGTGGTATATCCGTCACATTTGGGACAGATTAACACCTCCTCCAAAGTTGTAATAACCCCCTAAATGTAAATTTTTGCTTTTTAGTGGCAAAATAATGAAAAGCACCAACCACTGCTTTTGGAGCGCACCTGACTAGGGCAAAGTCAAAAGTTAAGCCCGACTCTCGTCATCGAGCGAGGCTCCTTGGCAGGCCAGGTTGCAAATCATTGTCATTGGCTTGGATCAGCACAAGACCTTGGTGAAATCCTGGAGGTCTTGGTTCTCATCATCGACGGGCAAGTCTCCAGAGGTTTCAGTGAGGCGAACATGAATTTCAGACCAAATCGCAGTTTGACATGACCGGATTGACTCTTGATGATGGGTTAGTCGGTTTATGAAATAAAAATTCTTAAAATGGTCCAAATCTCCTACAGTTTCTTCCAGAAGGTCTTTTAGGGGTTCTGAAAATGCGCACCACCAGTCAATGTTCCGGAAAATCTGTGTTACTACAATTCCCACAATGTACCAGGTCAAATGTTTAAAAGTCCACTGTACACTGGTCAGTCGGGATCTTCTGGGAGGAGCTGATACAGGTGAGTCTTGGCCTGGGCAGAGTTCGTGGAGTTCTGCAACGCGGAACTCTGCAAAGTGACCAAAAAACTCCGCCACACTATGCAGAGTTTCTCAAATGGCAGAGTGCGTTAGGTTGTGCCATTCAAACTGATTTTTGGCGCCAGGCGTCCTGTGCTGTAAACTCAGTGCTAACTGTACCATGTGCAATGCAAGAGGGCACTGCTTCTTTTCTGCCACTCAAGTAGATTTTCTACTTGAGCTGCAGCTTTCTGAATGTAAACGAAAGGTTTCTCAATGACCATCCTGTAGTGAAATATGTGTTTTTGACCACTGACGTTGTGTTGCACCACTTTGCACCTGGATTAGCTGTCTAGCGTTCACCAGTTGCAGACTACATTTTGTGTTCAGTTTAGCTGCCTATTGACTTTATCATAGCATTAGACACTGCCAAGTTAAATCTGCTCATATTTTTCCACATTGTAAACTCTGCTTGTTTTTGTGCTCTTTCTCACCAAAGGGCTAGGACATATTATCACCAAAGAGCTAGTACATATTAGTCAGTCAGCATGATAAGGACAGCATGGAACGGCTTAGGCTTGGGAGAGACACCTGGGGAAACTGGCCAGTTCCAAACTGTTTCTTTCAACCCTGACCTAAACTAGCCAGCATGTTTGAATTACGAAATGAGGGGGGGAGGTTCAGAAAGCTCCTTTTGTTTTTTTTTTAACACATAAAAAGACCCAGTGCGACAGTGAGAGAAAGAGTGGCCTCAATCAGGATTCTTGACATCGGATGCCTGATATCTGCCCTGTGAGGGTGGAGATCTCTTTCTCGCAGTTGAACGGTGTCATCGTCTTGCTGGCATGAGAAAGATGAAGACCTTGGCAGGCCCTATAGTGATGAATTTTTACTTCATTATTTGCTTTGCAGTATAATATAATATAATATAAATACATATATTTTCTGTGTACATTTCAGTGGAGAATCATTTTGGTATATCTTCCTTTCATTGCTACGACTATTTTTAAATGTGTGCTACCAACATGCTAATCTCCCTAGGAACCTCACAGTGAAATAATAATAAATGTCTTCTTTGAGCTGAGAAGTGCATTCCAGAGATTTTTGTCAGCTCGGTCATTAGTGAAAGCAAAACACATCCCTGACCACCTGGGTTGAGAAATCTAGCTGGGAGGTGGTCTGGAGTAAGATTTTCCTCACTCGGCATTGCCAACTTAACGTTGGCGAGTGCCAACAAGGAAGAAACTCTGCTCTTCAGAGTTTTTTGCAACTGCATGCTCTAAGCAGAGTGCGGAGTGGGAAAACTCTTCAAACTTCACGAACGGAGCAGAGTTCACCACCCACCCCTACTTTGTAGCTGTTGCTTACAAGCAGTCCACTTCTATGTCCTTTGGAAATGAGACAAAGTTATTTTTTGTGAAGCCCAAAGTGTGCAGCTGGTGCAGTCCTTCAGAGTGCAGTCCTTCTTGGAGCAAGCCAGGGGTTCAGCAGGACATCCCTTCTTTTTCTTGTATCTAGGCAGGGATCTGAGTTGCTTGGCAGCTCTCCCATGTTTATCTAGGTCTCTGGGCTGGAAAGCAGGGGGCAACTCTTGACCAATGGGATACAGGGACCCACTCTATGAGATGACCACTTCCTGGGACGTGTGCACATTTTTGCCAAAGAAAGCACTATTTCACAACAATCCAAAATGGAGAAAATCTCTCCTGGAGGTTCAGGTCTGGCTAAGCCCACCCACAGATGTGGCTCACGTTCCCCTATGCTCCCCTTTCAGCCCATCTCCTATTCTAATTAAAGAGGTTCCCACTTGGCTGGGGGTAGAGGAAGTGGGGGTGGGCCTGGTTTCTTTCCCAAATGTTTTTCTCCCTTTGAAGACCAGTTTGGCTACCCATACCCCTTTGTTGTTCTGGCATCTGCTGCTGCAGATCTCCTCCCACCAGATGTCTCCTTTGTCTTAGCCTATAGAGCTAGCAGTGCTACAATGGGGAAAAATGAAATCAACATTTTTACCTCACTGGGGCATATAAAACATTTTTTATAAAGTCCCTGATTATTATTACAATGCACCCTGTCCTTCGGATACCTAAAGTATACCTTAAGGGAGACATGTATAAGAAATTAAGGGGGTCATTACAACCCTGGCGGACGGTGTTAAAGCAGCAGAAATACTGCAAACAGGCCGGCGGACATAAAAGGGAATTATGACCCTGGCGGAAACCGCCAACAAAGACAGCCACTTTAACACTTCACCCGCCACGGCGGTACAGACAAGCAGCGCGGCGGTCACCGCCAACAGACAGGCGGAAGACAATGTACCGCCCACAGTATTACAACCCGCCAATCCGCCACCTTTTCCGGGGCGGATTCACCGTGGATAAAAACACGGCGGAAACAGCTTTTGCTATGGGAAAACGCTCACCTGAACATATCCCACGAGGAACGAGGAATCCATGGAGCCGGAACTCCAAATACTCCCTGCCCTTGTCTTTCTGCTCCTCTACGACCAACAGCTACGTAGGCACCGTAGACAACGGTGAGTACTGCACCTACGACATGGGGGAGTGGGGAGGCAAAAGTTAGGGGACACACACCAAACACCCCCACAAAAAATCACAGTAACAACCCACAATCCCCCCAGAAGAATGAATACACAAAGCGAAAATCGGTCAAACAATGTAATGTGCCAATATACATGTCATACAAAAATATACAGATATATATTTGAAAATCAGTCATAATTATATACAATACGAGAAGTAGTGCAGTTATCTACATAACAATGTCCGTGCACCAACAGTCCAAAAATGCATGGGCGAGGCCCACAAACGATACCTGACCACAATCAGAGAGAACACTGCCGGGGCATCAGATAGAAATACTACAGGCACCTCAGGGGGAAGGAGAGGGGGGGCACCTCAGCTGGATGACTGCAAAGCCAGATCCACGACGGGGCTCCATGCCCATTTATGCCATCCTGGGGAGTGCAAAGCCACAGTCTCTCAAGTCCATACAGTGGGTGGTTTGCCCACTGTGCCATCCTGGGGAGTGCAAAGCCACAGTCTCTCAAGTCAATACAGTGGGTGGTTTGCCCACTGTGCCATCCTGGGGAGTGCAAAGCCACAGTCTCTCAAGTCAATACAGTGGGTGGGTTGCCCACTGTACCATCCTGGGGAGTGCAAAGCCACAGTCTCTCAAGTCCATACAGTGGGTGGATTGCCCACTGTGCCATCCTGGGGAGTGCAAAGCCACAGTCTTTCAAGTTGATGCAGGTCTCTACTGGTACTGGGGGGGACTGGTGCCCAGACTGGATGAGTCTCCCCGTGAAAGGTCGTGTCCTGTCACTGTCCCAGCTGCACATGGGATAAGGATGCCTGAAGTGGCGTTCCATTCATTCCTACTGGGGGCATTGCCCTGTTCAGCGGTGCTTTACCATGGCGGTCTTTGCCCTGTTCAGCGGTGCTTTGCCATGGCGGTCTTTGCCCTGTTCAGCGGTGCTTTTCCATGGAGTTTCAGGACTGTTTAGCGGTGCTTTGCCATGGCGGTCTTTGCCCTGTTCAGCGGTGCTTTGCCATGGCGGTTCAGGACTGTTCAGCGGTGCTTTGCCATGGCGGTCTTTGCCCTGTTCAGCGGTGCTTTGCCATGGCGGTTCAGGACTGTTCAGCGGTGCTTTGCCATGGCGGTCTTTGCCCTGTTCAGCTGTGCTTTGCCATGGCGGTTCTGATAAGGACATTGGCGTGTGGCATGATGTTCTCTACACTGGACATTGGTGTGTGGCATGACGTCTTCTACACTGGACATTGGTGTATAGCATGACGTTTCATCATTGCCCAGCGGGGCTGTGGCAGCCAGGGCCCTCCAGGACACCGACTCCGGCGGTGGCGGTGGTCACCTGACCAGTGACGATACTTGGGCCCTCCTGGGCACTGACTCCGGCGGTGGTCTCCTGACCGGTGACGATACTTGGGCCCTCCTGGGCACTGACTCCGGCGGTGGTCTCCTGACCAGTGACAATACTTGGGCCCTCCTGGGCTGTGACTCCGGCGGTGGTCTCCTGACCAGTGACGATACTTGGGCCCTCCTGGGCTGTGACTCCGGCAGTGGTCTCCTGACCAGTGACGATACTTGGGCCCTCTTGGGCACTGACTCCGGCGGTGGTCTCCTGACCAGTGACGATACTTGGGCCCTCCTGGGCACTGACTCCGGCGGTGGTCTCCTGACCAGTGACGATACTTGGGCCCTCCTGGGCAATGTCAATGGCGGTGGTCTCTGGACCAGTAACGACGGTGCTGGCGGTTGTGTCTCGACCGCCGGAAATGATGGCGCACTTCTCCGCCATGACACTCACAACAGGCTGGGGAGACTTCCTCTGGCCCTTCCCCACCTTTGGTGGAGTCACTGCTGACTCTCCAATCCCCTTGGAACCTATGTCAGTTGTTTTCCCACCAGGAGTCTTAACACGGTCCCGTCGTCCACTCTCCAATTTTAGAGCCTTTACAGGGGGTGGGCTGCCAGTGCCTTGGCTCCGAGTCCTACTGCCTGCCCTGGTGGCAGGTGCACTCCAAAAACCTTGAACAGGCACAACTGGTATTGGAGGCTTTTTGGCTGAGGCGCTACGACGGGACTGATGAATTGGAGGGGGGGTGGGGGCAATAAGGTCAACTTTACAGAGGGACAGTTTCTGACGAACACTGGGATGGGTAGCTGGAGGGGGTCTAGGAGTGGAGGAAGAGGAGGTGGTTGTAGGAGGTGTCCCTTTAGCTGTTTTGGGTGCAGGTGCAGGTACTGGAGGCTGTCGTGAGGTGGATGGATGTTGGGTGAGTGATTGCAGGCGTTTGGGTACTTTGGGAGGGGGCGTCACATACACACTGGGAGAGGACACAGGGGACGTGTAAATGGCAGTGGAGGTGGTGAGTGCAGGTGAGCGGCTTGTGGTGCTGGGTGTCCTGGTGCGATTCATGGTGCCTGTAGATGTGGTGCATGCAGGTGTGTGTGTAGACGAGACTGGGAGGGAGGAGGGAGAAGAGGAGGAGGGGGACACAGTGGAGGCAGTGGATGTTGTTGTGTCTGTATGTGGCTGAGGCTTGCGTGAGTGCCTGTGGTGTGTGTGGTGCCTATGCTTGCTTGAGCTACTTGGGTGTGTTGACTTGTGTGCATGCTGGTCTGTAGGTGTGCTTGGGATGGGCTGGGGTACAGGAGATTGGGTCTGGGTGGAGGAAGTTGGAGGGGGGAGGCTAGACACAGGGACAATGGCTGCCATCAGTGCTGAGGCCAAAGATTGCAGGGTTCGCTGAAGGACAGCCTGACCAGAATGAATGCCTTCCAGGAATGTATTACTGTGTTGCAACTCTCGTTCTACACACTGGATGGCATTCACAAAGGTAGACTGCCCAACAGTGAGTGACCTGAGGAGGTCAATGGCCTCCTCACTGAGGGCAGCAGGGGTGACGGGGGCAAAGGTGATGCCCACCCTCCTGGGTGAGCGGGCACGGGGCGAACTCTGAGGGGCTGCTGGGAGGGTGGTGCTGGTAGGGGAGGTGGCGGCTTTACCTGTAGAGGTGGGGGGCACAGATGGTGCTGCCACCACAAGGAAGCCCACATCGTCGAACGGGCTTGTGTCGCTGCTTGGTGATCCGGTGGCCGCCGTGAAGCTCCCCTCGCCCTCCGTCCCACTGGTGCATTCTGAGTCCGTGGTGTGGCCTTCCATGGCCATGTGGGGTGCAGCTCCCTCGTGCTCCGGTGCCACTGTACCTCCGCCTGTTGATGCTGATGTACAAAAGGACAGGGAGAGCAGAAAAAGGGGGGGAGACAGAAGAAAGAGGGTTTTAGTGCATGGCATACCGCTACCGTTGGCGGACAAGACAAACGCAGCTGCCCCCCGCATTACGCCGTGCTCCTGCCCTCTGCACATGCAATTTCTGGGAAATGGCCTACATGGCAATGGTGGACATCTGCGCACATGGATGCCACAGGGGCAACTATACCTCGACTTGGCACTCTGCTGAGGTGGGGTAGAGTGCCACATGGCCTACATTACGGAGGGACCTTGCCTACCGAACTCGCCTTGGCCTAGGGACACCCACAGCCCACCTCCCCCACCCAGACACCTCCACTGCACGCAAAGTCCGCAGAATGATTGTGTGGGATACTCACCCCCTTGTGTCTGCTGTGATGCCCTCGAGCGCCCATCCAACTCCCGGTAGGCCACCGCCAGGATCCGGAACATCAGGGGGGTCATGGTGCGACAGGCACCCCTCCCACGTTGGGAGGCCATCCCCAGCTGAGCCTCCGCCGTCTTCTTGCTGCAGCGGCGAATGTCCTCCCATCTCTTACGTATGTTGGTGCCCCGTCTCTGGTGGGCCCCCAGGGTCCGGACCTCCTTGGCGATGGCACGCCAAATGTCCTTCTTCTGGTGGGTGCTGACCTACATGACATGCACAAGGAAAGAGGAACAGTCATTACCAACTGCACCGTCGTTGTGAGTGCTCCCCTCCCTACTCTGGCCATGTGGCCCATTCATTCCCATGCATTAATGTTCTATGAACTCTGCCCCTTCCCTCTTCCAACCAGCCCTCTCCACCCAGGCCTAGCCCATACAACGTGCTCCCTGTGTACTAACCTGTTGGTCTGGAGGACCGTAGAGTAGCGTGTACTGGGGGAGGACCCCGTCTACCAGTTTCTCCAACTCCTGTGCAGTGAAGGCAGGGGCCCTTTCCCCAGACGCAGCAGCCATTGTCGCTTCCAGACCGAGGTCACAGCAGCACTTGCAGTGTAGGTCCTCTCCTGTCGAAGGTCAGATATCTAGTGATTGAAGAGATAGAAAATGGCGGTGACGTCCGCGGCGGTGCGCATCATCACCGCCAGCGCACCTGTTCATTGGCTCCTGGGACCCATAGGGTCCAATGTTAACCAATGCAGCATTGCGCCGCGGTGTACGACCGCCTACCGCGACGGTGTGCAACGCCAGCGCAGTTACCCCACAATCCCATTGTCCCACTTTAGAGGTCAGGCAGCCGCCATTTCAGGGGCCCACATGGCTTCATTTACTACTGCGTCACACATAGCTAGGCCTACAATCAACACACATACAGGAAGAGTTTTGTGAGTGGTGTAGTCTTGTGTGTGACTGTGGGTACATACCTAGAGGAATAATGACTGGTTCTCCGCTGTTGTCCTTCGTAGGCACCGTCTGCTGGGACATATGAGAAGATGGCGGAATCCTGCAGTGTACCGACCGCTGGTGGACCTGTTGACAATGGAAGAGCGACATGTCATCGTAACCTACCGGTTTGACCGTGCCACAATCCAGGAACTATGCACCCAGTTGGAGGCAGACCCGATGTCACCAATCCGCCATCTGACGTGCAGGTGCTGTCAGTGCTCCATTTCCTTGCAAGTGGGTCTTTTCAGACAACTGTGGCCATGGCATCAGGGATGTCCCAGCCTATGTTTTCCAATGTGTTGTCCAGAGTGTTGGCTGCCCTGCTGAAACACGTAAGGAGATACATCATTTTCCCTGAGGTGGAGGATTTGCCTACAGTGAAAGGTGACTTCTATGCCCTTGGACATATCCCCAACGTCATAGGTGCTATTGATGGGACCCATGTAGCTCTGGTCCCCCCCCCCACAGGAGTGAACAGGTGTACAGGAACCGGAAGAGTTATCATTCGATGAATGTCCAGATGGTCTGTTTGGCAGACCAGTACATCTCGAAGGTAAATGCTATGTTCCCTGGCTCAGTGCATGACGCCTACATCCTGCGGAATAGCAGCATCCCTGATATGATGGGTCAACTCCAGAGGCACCGTGTATGGCTATTGGGGGACTCTGGTTACCCCAACCTGTCCTGGCTATTGACCCCAGTGAGGAATCCCAGGACCAGGGCAGAGGAACACTACAATGAGGCCTATGGGCGGACTAGGAGGGTGATCAAACGCACCTTTGGCCTCTTGAAGGCCAGGTTCAGGTGCCTCCATATGACAGGTGGATCCCTATTCTACTCACCGAAGAAGGTGTGCAACATCATCATCGCCTGCTCCATGCTCCATAATTTGGCTTTGCGACGCCAGGTGCCTTTTCTGCAGGAGGATGATCCTGATGACGGTGTTGTAGCAGCTGTGGAGCCTGTGGACAGTGATGAGGATGAAGCTGATGAAGAAGAGAACGACAACAGGGAGTCAGTCATACAGCAATATTTCCAGTGAGACACAGGTGAGAAAATTTTCATTTTTAGCATTACATTAACTTTCACACGTCTACCTCTATCCTGTTTTTCGAATTAAATCACTATTTGGTAACTGAGTTGTACCCTCCCATGACGGTTTCACAGGTGTGGTTACCTACGTGTCAACTGCTTGCATCCTTCAAGGGCTGTGATGTATGGCATAGGTATGTTAGCTTTACAATGGTACACACATTATGATACTGTCATTGATACTACATTTTTACTAAATCACAGACTGACTCCAGATTGTTTTGTGTTTCAAGGGTGTTTATTGAAGTGCTCAGAAATGGGAGGTGGTTGTAAAATGAGGATGGGTGATGGCGGAGGAATGTCCATGGCAGAGTCCAGTCTATTAGTCTCACAGGTGCACTGCCCATCTGGGCATAGGAAGTGGAGCTGGGGCAGTTTAAGTATGGGCAGGGTAACAAAGTGGGACAGTGGGGTGACAATCAGGGTGGTCTCATTTCCTGGCGGGGGTCTTGCCATCTTGCTCTGTTCTGTTCCTGGATCTCAGGGACCGCTTGCGTGGTGGTTGTCCGTCTGCAGGGGGTGGAGTGCTGGTGAGGTGGTTTTGTGGCGGGCGTCCTGTCCTCTAGCGCCGGCGGAAGTGGTGGGCAGTTCATCGTCCTGGCTAGTGTCAGGGGCCCCTTGGAGTGCCACGGTGTCCCTCAAGGTCTGCTGTATGTCCTTCAGCACCCCTATGATGGTGCCCAGGGCGGAGCTGATGGTCCTCAGCTCCTCCCTGAACCCCAAATACAGTTCGTCCTGCAGGCGCAGGGTCTCCTGCAACTTGTCCAGGACCGTCTCCATTGTCTCCTGGGAGTGGTGGTATGCTCCCATGATGGAGGAGAGGGCCTCATGGAGAGTGGGTTCCCTTGGCCTGTCCGCCCCCTGTCGCACAGCAGCCCTCCCAGTTCCCCTGTGTTCCTGTGCCTCCGTCCCCTGGACCGTGTGCCCTCTACCACTGCCCCCAGGTCCCGGTTGTTGTTGGGGTGGTGGGTTACCCTGGGTGCCCTGTAATGGTGGACACACCGCTGATTGGCATGTCCTGGGTAGGGAGGTTTGGGCCGCTGGGTGGGTGCTGTGCTGGTGTTACCAGAGGGTGGAAGGTCGGTGTTGGGCTGTGCCTGTGCAAGGGGAACCGACTGTCCCGAGGCCCACGATGGTCCGGGCTGGTCATCAGGATCCAGTAGGGCAGAGCTGCTCTCGTCACTGTGGGCCTCTTCTGGGGGTGGAGTGGTGTTGTCTGGACCCTCTGGTGTGGTGACGGTCCTTCGGGTTCCTGCAGGGGCATAAGTGCATGATTATTGCATGTGTGTGTGTAATGGTGTGCAATGGGTGGGTGTTTGTGTACCCCAGTGCAAGCATTCCTGTGTGTGGGTTTGTGTGGTGATGGTTGGGGGGGTGTACTGGGTATGTGCAGTGGGCATGCTTTAGTGATGGGTGTCCATGCTTAGTTGTGTCATGCAGGGCTTGGTGTTGGGATGGTTGGTCGGTGTCATGGGTACATTAGTGAGGAGTTGTAGTGATAGGGGAGGGGGTGAGGGAGGGGGTGTATGATAGCATGCAGGTAGGATGGGGGATATGATAGTTAAGAATTGACTTACCAGTGTCCCATCCTCCACCGACTCCTGCGAGGCCCTCAGGATGAAAGATGGTCAAGACTTGCTCCTCCCATGTTGTTAGTTGTGGGGGAGGAGGTGGGGGTCCGCCGCCAGTCCGCTGTACCACGATGTTGTGCCTGGAGACCGTTGAACACACCTTCCCCCGTAGGTCGTTCCACCTCTTCCTGATGTCCTCCCTATTTCTTGGGTGCTGTCCCACGGCGTTCACCCTGTCCACTATTCTGCGCCAGAACTCCATCTTCCTGGCTATTGATGTGTGCTGTACCTGTGAGCCAAATAGCTGTGGCTCTACCCGGATGATTTCCTCCACCATGACCCTGAGCTCCTCCTTGGAGAAGCGGGGGTGTCTTTGGCGTGCCATGGGGTGGTGTGGGTGATGTGTGGGATAGTGTATGTGGTGATGGTTGTGGTGAGTGTAGTGGTGTGTGGTGTTTTGTGCGTGGATGTTGTGTGGGTGATGGTGTTGTGTGCCTCTGTGTAGTGGGGTTGTCTATTCTGTGCTCTCTCTCTGTCGCCTTCGTCTCTAATTTTTGGTCGTAGGGGTTTGTGGGTGATGTGGGTGTGTGTTTTATATAGTGTTGGGTGTTTGGGAGTGGTGTTTGTATGTGTATCAGGTGTGTGTATTTGGAATTGTCCAATGTGGCGGTGTTTTGGAGATGTGTGTGTATTTTGAGGGCGGCGGTGTGTACCGCCAATGGAATACCGCGGTTGAAAGACCGCCGCATGGATTCGTGGGTCGTAATAGCATGGGCGTTTTCTGTTGGCGTGGAGGTGGAGGATTTGTTTCCGCCAGTTTATCACTGACCTTTGGTGTGGCGGTCTTGTGTGGGTGTCTGAATTTCGGCAGATTCCAAGATGTGTGTCATAATAGCTGTGGCGGAATGCCCCGGCGGTGGCGGTGTATTGGCGGTCTTCTGCACGGCGGTAAGTGCCTTTTACCGCCAATGTTGTGATGACCCCCTAAGTCATTTAAGACTTTGGAATTGCTTTTAATTGCAAAGACATATTTGGACATAGTATTATTTTAAAAACAGCCTGTAACGCACTGCTGACTTTTAAAATGACAGCAGGCAGAACAGCGGTGCACACTTAAACATCTAAACATACATGTCCTACCACATAATGGGGACTCACAGTTATGTTGCCAAAGCCAATTATAATGATAGCTAATTTCTGTATACCTTTTATGGTTCAAATTTCTTTATTGAGTATCAACAGCCGATATAAACAAGGGCAGAAACCCACCCTCCAACAGGTAAAGAAACAACTGAGGAAAACAGCCCGCAGCCATTAACCCCAACTACCCTACCCTTCCTCCCCCCAAGGTGCCTCTATGACCTACGAACATGGAAGAGTGCGTGCAATCATATTATTATGTCCCACTATCTCTTGTTGTTCTGTGGACTGTTACCTTCTGAGAGATGCAGGAGTCGTAGTTATTTAGGGCTGTTCAGCTCTCGGAATTCCCCAGTGAGTAAAGTAGGAAAGGGTGCAATAGTTCTCTAAATGAGTGGTCTCACGCCTGCAGAGTAAGATAAATCCATTCAATCCCAAGAATCTGCCATAGCTGATGTAGCCAGCCCAGCGGAGTGGGAACATATAGGGAGCCCCAGTGTGTTAAGATGTTCTGGAGTGCAGCGCGAAGTGCAAAGCTAATATGGCGGCCTTTTACTGATTTGAGTGGAAATGTCAAGGAGTTAGGTAGGCCCAGAGTGATGTGGGCCGGGAATCTCAGAAGTTGTGTAGTCATGTGAGGACAATATCATCCAGGATGCCCCCCAAGTATGTTCCCAGCTTTGGACATTCCCAAAGGATATGTGTCAGTGTACCTGGGTCCCCACAACCCCTCCAACACTGAGGAGAATGTGAGCTTTCACTCCTATGGTGCCGGGTCGGAGTGAGGTACCAATATGTGGCTATTTTCACTGCAGTCTCAGTGGCTGCCGTACTTTGCGCCGTGTCTGGACCTATAGTAGATCGTCTCCCACTCCAAGGGTTTTAATTGTCTCCCCAGTTCTGTCTCCCATCTCTTCTGGCTTGTGATTCTAGGCTGCTGGCCTTTGTTCTGTATCAAATCCCCATACAGTTCCGAGATCACATGTTTATCTGTTGTCTTAGTCAGTAACCATCTCTCAAACTTCAGGAGAGGTCGAGATGCTCCATCATGCATCATGGAGTTCATCACCCAGTGCCGTATCTGGAGATATCGCATTCTCTATGTCTCAGGCAGGGAATGTGCCTTCCTTAAGCTATCAAAGGATATCATGCCCTCTCTGTCAAATAGGTGTCCGATGGAACGACATTGTGGAGTGGACCAGAACCGGTAGGATCCCTGACTCTGGCCCAGCATGAATTCAGGGTTTCCCACTATGGGGGTCAGAGGAGACAGAAGGGTAGTAAGCTCCTTAGTGCGGGCCACTTGGTCCCATGCCTTTACTGTTGCTCCGGTGACGGGGGAGGAGTATAGACCCCATGGTCTATGACAGCGCTGGAGGAAAGGAATCTTCCACAGGATGGTCCCTGTAACTGCTCTATCCATGAAGAGTTTATCCATGAAGAGCGATCACTTATCGTATTCTGGTCGGGACCACTCAAAGAAGTATCAGAGTTGGGCTGCCCTATAATATTGCTGAAGGTCAGGAATACCCAGTCCGCCCTTTCACGGGTGTTGACAGGAAAGGTGTCTGGTCATTTTCGGCCACCACACCAGCCCAAATAAAGTGGCTAATATCACACTGTAGCATATGGAGGTCTCCAGGCGGTGGTTCCACCGGGTGCATCTGAAAGAGGAATAGAGCCCTTCGCAGGACCGACATTTTTATGGCCATTATTCTGCCCAGCCATGAGATGGGATGTGATCTCCACTGGGCCAGGTCTTGTCTGACACTCTGGAGGAGCAGCTGATAATTCAAATGTGAAGATTCCGCATCGGTCTTAGCTATCTGAATGCCTAAGTATGGAATGGATTGAGGTTGCCATTGAAATGGATACTGCCGGGCCAATAGTTCCATCGTATCCTTCAGGAGCGTGAGGTTAAGAGCTTGTGATTTTGAGAGGTTTATCTTAAAACCGGAAACCTCCCAAAGTTCTCCAGCAGGGCCCTCAGTGGGTCGTCCAAGGCCACTACCACATCATCTGCATAAAGTGCTATTACGTGTTCTTCCCCAACAAAAGTAGCCCCTGTGATCTCTGGGTGGTCCCTTATGCGCAGCACAAAGGGCTCCATATAAAGGGCGAACAGCAGTGGGGGAAGCGAGCACCCCTGCCGGGTCCCCCAGCCCACTGGGAATGAGGCAGATGCAGTCCTGTTGACTCTGACTGTGGCCTTTGGGTGACTATACACACTAGTAATCCATGTACAGAATCTGGGTCCCAGCCTGATGTGCTCCAAGGTTGCCTGTAGATGTGGCCAGTGAACCCGGTCAAATGCCTTTTCAGTTTCAATGCAGAGCAGCTTCTGTTCTCTTCCTAATCGCTGTGCTTTGTCTATGATGCGCATGATCCGTTTGGTGTTGTCCCTGCACTCTCTGAGTGGGATAAAGCTCCCTGGTCTGGGTCCACCAGTCCCGGCATCAGCAGATACAGGCAGAAAGCCAGGATGCCCATGAGCAGTTTGATGTCTACATTAAGTAGTGAGATGGGTCTATAAGACCTGCAAAGTGCGGGGTCTTTCTCTGGTTTTGGGATGACCACAATGGATGCATCTAGCATGGTTGGTGGAATTGTATCCGGACCAGAGATAGCGTTAAAAAGGCGCGTCAGTATTGGGGCAAGTTCGCCGCAAAAGGTTTTATAGAACAAGCCCGGGAAGCCGTCTGTTCCCGGCGACTACAGGGCGTCCAGCCTGGCTATTGCTGATACAACCTCCTCTATTTGTATAGGAGCCTCTAGAGGTGTTGCCTCATTGGCTGAGAGTCATGTCATGTGGGGGCCGTTGAGATATTGCTGTGTGGCATCTATGTTGGACCTATGGGGAGTGCGCAGGGCCCAGTAGAAATCTCAGAATGTGGCAGCTATCTGCGTGTCACCCATTGCCTCCGTTCCGTCCCCAGACCTCTCTGTCTCCACCAGCGCGGATTGCCCATGGGCACGAAGTCTGTTGGCCAAGAGGCACCTGCACCTGTTCCCTCCCACGTAAAAGGAATGGCATAGCCGTAGTGCTGCGTATTCTGCCCTATCGATGTCTAGGCTTGCTAGCTGTGCCCTGGCCACACTCAGTATCCTCCAGACTCTTGAGGCCCTAGTACATTTGTGAATCCTCTGTAGTTCCGTCACCTCCAGTTGTAACTGGGCCCTCTTCTCTCTTCGAGCCTTATTGCCTGCAGATGAGATGGCAATGAGCTTGTCCCTCACGACCTCCTTCATTTTTTCCCACAGAAGGGAGATTGAGGTGTCTGGCGTGTCATTAAAGTCTAATAAGTTGGAGATGGCCATCTATATCTGAGCAACCACTTCAGGCCTTGACAAGAGAGTAGTCCTGAGCCTCCAAGGCCGAAGGGCCCTGGGGCGGTCTGTAATAGTCAGTGTAAGGGAAACAGCTGCATGATCTAAGAGGGCGCATGGCTCCATGTCTATCTCCTTCAGACTCTGTTGGACGTCTCTACTATCCAAGAAAAGGTCAATGTGGGTGTAGGTTTTATGAGCATAGGAGTAGAAGGTGTAGTCCCTGGTTGTGGGGTGTCTGTTTCTCCAAAGGGCACACAAGCCTAATTTCTCCAATGTCTGTAGTTCCCTTGGTGACAAAGCTCCCGCCCCCGTATTTAGAAGCCAACCTCTCCCAGTCATTGTTGAGGACAATATTAAAGTCACCTCCAATGAGTACCTGTCTATCCTGCGCAGTCATGACCTTGACCAGTGCTCAACATATGAACCCTTCCTGTTTCTTATTAGGTGCGTAAAGGGAGGCCACGATAACCTGAGAGTCCCCTATGTGTGCCCTGAAGGCCAGTAGACAGCCCGCTATTTCCGCCACTTTGTCTGCCACCTTCCCCCAGAATGATTGTGACACTAGGAGTGCCACTCCTGCTACCTTGTTCTCTTGTGAGGAGAAGTGTTGTATTGGTAAGGTCCATGATAGTAATCTATGGTGATCTGCAGGACCTAGATGGGCCTCCTGCAAGAGACACAGTTCTGCTCTGGTATTTTCCAGGTAGGAAAGGACAGCCCTGCGCTTGGTTGGGTTATTCAGCCCTTTAACATTGAGTGTTATTACTTTGTATGTGCTTGGGGTTGTGCAATCGCTAAGTCATGGCGCCGTAGACCTCTACACCTTCTCCGTGTGCCTCTCCCCTTGTGTGGGTAAAGTGTTTGTGGTCCACTTCATCCCCATTGAGCTTTATATGCCTGTGTGTACGCTTTGTGGCACCTTCCCCCGGAAAAAACCCTTAAACAATAACAATCTTAACAGCCCATCAGGGGGAGCCGAAACATCCGGCGAATTACAAAAAGATGTTCCGTAGTCTGGAAGAAAAGAGCCCTGGTTACCATTCTACCATCAAGTGTCCCCCCGCCCCCCATCCCCTGCCACTCCAGTCTGTGTTTAGATGTCCGTAGGCCCCTCATTCACCCCCCAACAGGTGTCGATGAGTCCCAGGCGAGGGTCTCCAGGATGGCCCTTAGCTTGGACGGTATTGTCTCTGGGTCTGGCTTGGTGCTCCTCAGCGGGACAGTCTGCCATTGGTTGCGCTTCCGGCACCCACAGTCGGGTCTCATCAAGTGGAGATCATCCTCTGAGGGTGGCTCCAATTGCAGAAAAGTACAGGCTTCTAGCAGTGAGCGAGTGGAGATTGCTGTACCAGCGGAAGATCAGGTGAAAGGGATGGCCCCAGGAGTAGGGAACCCCTTTGAGGTATGAGGTGATCGGCATAAAGTCCCTCCTCTTCTGTAGGCTGATTGCTTCCAGGTCCTGAGAGAGGAGCAGCGAGTGCCTCGAAACTTCACTGGGTATTGCTTCCTTGCTAGGAAAAGAATGCACTCCTTAAGAAGAAAGTTGTGAACACAAATCAAAAAGTCCGATGGGGGTACATGGGCCGGTCTCGGTGAGCCCACTCTCTGAACTCTGTCTATTCGTACCTCCTTATCCATGTCCTCCCCTAAAATCTGGCAAAAGAGGGAGCCGACATACAGGGTAATGTCATCCTCTTGTGCCCCCGTAGGGGCCCCCTTGATGTGGATGTTATTTCGCCTTGAGCGGTTCTCCAGGTCCTCCGTGTGTGCTTAGAGAATGGTTTGTTGCTCCTGTAGGCGAATGGCTTCTTGTTGAAGTTGTTCTATCTCCTTGTCGTGGTTATGATCATGTTCCTCCAGGGTGTTAGCTCTCTCTCCAACTGCTTCTAGTTCGTATCTCACTTCCTTCAGGTCCCTGGACAAATCCCGATGTACCACCTGTAGGTCTTCTTTTAGGGACTGAAAGCGTTCCTCAAGAAAGGACCATGTGATAGGGCCCTCACCTTCTTTGTCACCATCTCTCCGGATTGTAGTGGGAGTGGGGGTATCTCCCTCTGGGTTGTCCTTCATAGTCTTGGCCAACATGTCCTTGACTGAGCTTTAACATTTTGTGGCGTGCCGCGGCAATTGCACCCCTCTTTGACCATCAGGCACTAGAGGACCCCCCCTTTCTCTTTTGGGTCCTCTCCGCACTTGCATGGGACCCCCAACATCATCTCACCTCTGGACTGGCGATGTGGTGCAGCTCCCTCTCTTCAGCCGTCTCACTCGGACGCTGATGGAGCCCATCCGGCAACCCGTCCTTGCCAAAGTCTCTGAAGGTCTCTCTTCGGGGGTATACTATGGGTCCCACCTGGCCCCGGAGACCCCAGGGCCGCCTCTCCCTTCCCCGGTGGCCCTCCCTGCAAAATGTTGGCGGGTCTTCCTCTTGCCTCTGTTGGGGCCCCCTTTAGCCTCTCTATTGCCGGTTCTGGCCTTCGCCCCCCTGGGGGGGATCCCCCGTCATGGCTCAGGCCTTCCCCAAGCTCCTCAATGACCTGCTCGGTCGGGCTGGCCCCACAGTGTTCTCTGCGTGGCCTTGACTACTGAGGGCCACCGCGAGGCCGCCGATCCGGCGCCCTTCCTTTCCTGCAGTCTTACCGCACAGACTCTTGGCCTGATGATGCTCTTTGCACCCACTGGTCCTTCTTTAGGGTCCGGGACCCGACTGACTCATACGCAGCCGATGTACTGCTATGTCCATGTGCCTACGTGCGAGGGGGGGATCTTCAGTGTCTCCCCAAGATGTCACCAGGCCTCTCTGTGCCGCTCTCCCCAGGCAGGCTCCACTTTTGTCTCCGCTGGACCCCGGGCGTCACCTCCTCAGCCACAGGGGTCACAGCCCCCTCTGCCGCCGTCTGACTGCCAAGCCGCTGCAGGGGCTGTCAATTTGGGAGCCGCGGGGTCGCGAGCTAGCAGGCTCACCCTCTGCTGCCTGCCGGCTCCCGCAGCCATTCTCTGCGCCCTTCTCCGTGTCCTGGGCCTCACCGCGGTGCACTACAGGCAGGCTTCGCTTCTATCCCTGCAGGGGCCCGGGCATTGCCTCCCTAGCCGCAGGGAGCCCCCTGCACCTTTGCTACCATCTCATGGCCAAGCTCCTGCGGGCGCTGCTATTTTGGGATCCGTGTGGCCGTAGGCTGTCAGGCTCACCTTCCGTCACCCGCGGCCACCCGCGGCCACTCCCTGAGCCTTTCTCTGGCTCCCGGTCCTCTCTGCCTCTTTGTGGCTGGGGGCCATTCTACTACTTCCCCAAGGGGGCCCACCCGCGGTGGGGGGCATATGCGGCGGGCAGAGAGAGACACAGGGCTCCATGTCATCCGTTCGCCATCTTAGGGTCATGTCCTGTGTATACCTTTTAAACAGAGCCCTGTCCCTAGGCCTGGTTAGCAGAGCCCAGGGCACAATTACAGTCAGTAACTACAAGTATCAGTTAAAAATAGGGGTGATCAGGGCAAAAAGAATGACTTTCTCATAGGTGCTTTCTACAAACTGTTGCTACTTTTGATTCATCACAGTCAGCCTTCAGACCAGCCCATCGAATGGATATGGGGTTGATGTGAAAAGATGATCACTGGATGGAGGCAGTGTCACCTACTTGATTCTTTTTCGATTTGATGCCTGCTTTTGACACTGTCAGTCACTCAGTGCTGATAACGAGGTACTGCTATATGCAGGGTTCTGATTCTTTGGGCTAAATCAGATATTTTTGGGACTCACCCACAGCAAATTTAGGGCAAAATTGACTGTGCATGCTTACTATCATACAAAGGTTTCTGTGATGCAATAAGTGTAGGAGACCCAGGGCTGGTTACACGTGATCACATGTGAACACTCATGTGCACCTGTGTGAGGGCTGTGTGGTGAGGATTTCTGGTGTGCACAGCCCAAGAACTCCACTTAGGTAGTCTGGCACAGAAGGGCTATGCAGAGTGGATGGTAACCTGGAGTAGGCCTTATAAGGTGGGTGTACACATGTGAGAGATAGGTAGTTAGTGTGCTTACTGCCTTTACATCGTAGGGACACTCCATTAAATGTCAATGGGAAATGCCGGCCTATGGTGCAAATCCAGTCCCCTAGGGTCAACAAACTCCAAAGTCACAGCAGTGTACACTGTAATATGTATGAAAAGAATGATAAAGTGGCTACATAATCATAGGTGTACAACTTATGGATCATCCAGGAATGTCATGTTTCTCTGACTCAGTGCAAGATAAGGACCCAGTACTGCTCTGTCCAGCTGCATGAGAAGGGCCTTGCATCAATCAGCCAGCTGTCATTCCATGCCAGGAAATGGCCTCAGAGGACTTGAAGGAATATCAGGGAGAAGGGGCTGAGAGTTTCAGAGCGCATGTGGCAACTAACTCCTAGACGCCGCCATTTTGAGCTATCCCAGAAGACTGGGCCAGATGGAGTGGACAGGGGCAAGGAAGTGATGTGGCACATCTGTATAGGTCAGAGGTGCAGGCCTCCTTTTGGCTGTGCTTCCCTCCAGGACACTGTGACTGCACACGGGCATCATGGACAACTGAAAAGAAGACCACTCTGACTCCGCATTTGGGACAGGGACTCTGTCCCTGAGTGAGCTCAGACCCAGCAAGGCACATGCCAGGGCCAGGTAAGCTGGCCTCCTTCCCCCCCACTGAGGACCAGATGGGAGAAAGACAGGCTAGTGCAAGGAAAGTACATTGCCCAGAAGAAAAGGAAGGCACCCAGATTAAAGGCTGGCACAGGGAGTCAGTGGGACTGGCTCCCTACCAATTTGGGAACCTTGTAGGCCAGGAGGCCTAAAGAAAGTGCTCCTGGTGGTAAGGGCTTGCCATCAGGAGCACAATGACACCAAGAGCATCCAAAACGGCCATTGGGGGCCTGAGATATTGAGATGAGAATGTCTGTGACCTTTGGCGTTTTAGGAGCCATTGCCGAAGCGCGTGGGGCTCAGCCACTGCTCTGGTCTGTGCCCCCCGGGTGGGCCAGGGCCCAGGGGCTACCTCCAAGAAGAAGAGTGGGAGGGAGTGTCGTCGCACTACCCCCATTGCCAAGAAGGGGGCCCTGGACACCATCCTGGGGACCAAAGGAGACTGGCCAGCTAATGAGAAAGGCGGAGCTCCATTGCACACCGTCTTTCCCACCACAATGGTGAAGGGGCCCCTAGACCCCATCCTGGGGCCCCATGAGGTTGAAGACAAGCCAGGGAGCGCTGTTGCGCTTCCCATGAAAATATGGGTGGGACTGTAGCCTCGAAGCAAAGCCGGGAAGAGCTGTCACACTCCCCCTGAATGTGGAAGAGGGGCCTTGCAAAGAGAAGAAGCCAGGGACACCATTGCGTCCCCTGCGAAGATGGCCACCAGCTGTGGGGGTGGGGGCAAACGGGTAAAGTAAAGCCAGTGAGCGCTGTTGAACTCCCCGTGAAGGTGACAAAAGGGGGCCCAAGACCAAATACGGGGCTCCACACAGAAGAAGAAGTTGGAGGGCGTCATTGGCCCCCATGCGAGGATGGAACAGACAGGCCCCGGATGCCATCCCAGGGCCCAGTTCAGAGAGGGAGTCAGGGAGTGCCAATGTGCTCCCAATTGAAGGTCTTAGCAAAGGAGGGGGTCCAGGACCCATCCCTGGGCCCCCGGAGCAGTAGGAAGGCTGGGGGGGAGTGCCACTGCACTCCCCTGGGTGGTCCGCCATCCCCGCTCCCATTGCTTGTCACTGGTGGTAGTGGGGAGAGTGGGGCCGCTGCACACTTCTGCCTGCAGGGGCAAGGCTGTTGGCTCCCATGGCAGCCTGTGAGTGCTGCACACCCAGGGAGCCGGCAAGGGCAGCCAGAGGTGGGCTCCATGAGCTGTCCCCCTATGGAGGCAGCACCTAATGCAGGTGTTTGGGTGGGACCGGACACCCCCAAAGATTAGGGCAGCCGAGGGTAGGCTCCCTGAGCTGCCCTCCAATGAAGTAGCATCATGGGGGTGCCTGGGTGGGACCGGACACCCCAGGGAAAGAGGAATGTGGCATGAGGCCACATGCAGAACATAAAAATATTCAACAGCAAAGCAGCTCTCCCTGGCACAGCGGGAGAACCGCCAATTAGATATGCAGTGCAGAGGGAGCGCTCCATAATACCCCACAGGGGCCTGCCCACATTCGGCTCGCGGTGGCCCCGGGAGCATGGGGTCTCCATAAATAGAAGCAAATGTGCAGGGGGAGCTGCAGGAGTGGCACAGTCTGCCCCTTTAAGAGAAAGTTGTCCCCACCCTAGGTCGGGTGGGACTTGACAAAGATTACCCCGCAAGGGTCCCAACATAAGTTAGCAGAGTCCCAGCTTGAACCTTTGTTCAGGAGTGATAGAACTGTGCCCTAAAGGGGCATTGATCATGGCTGCAACAGGATTGTTTTAATGGGGGTAGCATGTTATGCTAAATGTGTTTTGGAACAAATGTGGTTACAGTTTTTAGGCCAATAGAATGACTTGTGAAGGGTCATAGGACAAGGCATCCTCTAGGGGTGAAGGATGGTATTACACAATGTTTATCAAAAGTATTCTGAAAGTAGTCATTCAAACATGCCTATACATGTTTCTTTTCATGCCTATTTGAGAAATGAGACTGACAGCCACCAGTGATTAAGGTAGATGTACTTTATTTCCAGTATTAGGTGCTTTCACTCCAAGTTACAGACAAATGTTGCATTGGGATACAAGTAAATGTTTTGTCATTTGGGTTGTTGGATTATATTTCCCCTCGGGGGAGACAAGTGTGATTACGCACCGTCATCAAAAAGTTATTCCATCCACTTGTGTATATTTGTAAATTGTTGCATAGTATTGAGTGGCGTGTGTGTAATAAATGTACTTTACCAAAATAAAAAGCACAGACTGGACAATCATTTATTGAGTGTTGTTCTTGGGTGCTTGGGTATGGTGATTTTTAGCCCACACCACCTCCCTTGAGTAAGCCTTGAGCTGGTCTGCAACAATACCCTATGAGCGTCAAGTGCTACAACGGGGTGTTTGGTTCCCAGTGGTGGTGGAATGCGGACCCATTGCTTGTGCAAGCCACACAACTAACGACCTACTTTCCAACAATATCCCAATAAACTTGTCCCCCTACATTATTACAGCTGGGATGGCATGTAACCTATGTTTTCCTTATAACTCTATTTTCCTTTTACCCCCAGGTCAATAAAGTTACTTCCACCCGTATAGTAATTTTCAAAACCCTTCTTTTCTGAATCATGAAGAGCGTAGTTAAGTTAATCAATGTGTGATTTTTCTAGATGAATCTATGGGAGCATTATTTAATCTGGCCCCCCAATATACCTGATAGACAGATGCCAGATTACATAAATTATAATAGCAAATTTGGCAGCACTTTTTTTATTCAACCAGCCACATTTCTGTCTATGTGTCTAAACTTGATTGGATGCTGGTTGCTACATGGTTGTTCGCAGGAGACTCATATCTGCACCCTTTGGGTCCCTGTTTAAAAAATGTTTGGGGACCAAATCCCAGTTCTATCCTGCAGTAGCGCACGTGAAAAGACTAATGAGCCTTCTCCTTATTCAAGATACATTTTCTTTTAGTAAAGTTCTGAAAATGTATTTTCCTCCTTATAATCCTCTACTTGCAGATCATTAAGTCAAGCTTCAGGACACCCATAAGTAATCAACTACTATACCAACTCAATAATCAATCAACCAATCAATCAATCAAATAAAATGTTGCAATTTCGAAAAAAGTTAAGAAAATTGAAATTTTTGAAAAATGACCTCTTTGAAGGGTCACCCCAACCTTTTTGCCTCCTCTTCTTTTTCTGATCTAATTTTTGCTGGCTTTAGGACTGGAAGGAGTAGCCAGGTCATATTTGGTATGGCCAGAATGGTAATTGAAAATCCTGCTTACTGGTGAGATTGCATTTAATATTACTATTTTAGAAATGCCACTTTTAGAAAGTGAGCATTTCTCTGCACTTACTACCATCTGTGCCTTACAACCTGTTTCCAATCAATGTCTGATCTGTGCTGGTTGACAGCTCCATTGTGCATTCCACACAGACCACAACAAACACAGGATACTCAGTCACATATGCATTCATCTGCATACTGAATGGGTTATCCTGGGCTGGAAGGGTGCAGGGGGTTCACACCTACATTTCAAAGGCCAACATAAAGGACTGAAAATCCACCACAGGGACCCGGGCAGACAGGACTGGGCTGAAAGAGGAACTTGTGCACTTCAAAACAACTCTTTGAAGTTTCCCCCACTTCAAATTCATTTTTAGGTATAAAAACTGGGTCTCTGACCCCACCAAATCAGACACTTCTGGATCTACACCTGAACTGTGTTAGAAGACCTGCCTGGCTGCCCAAAAGACTCATCTGGACTACTTTGCTGAGAAGGACTGCTGCTCTGTTGTTGCCCTGCTACCTGCTGGCCCCTGACTGTGCTGGAAGGACTCTGTTTTCACAAAAGTGCTCTCCAAGGGCTGGATCTTCCCTTCTGTTCTGAAGTCTCAGGGACAGCAAAGACTCCATCTACTAGCTTTTAGATAGTTTTCCGACTTCAGCAATGCCTGGAACTACTTCAGCGACACCAGCACAGATGCTGCAGTCTGCTCCCACTCTGTGGACGTCGCTGAATCCAACGAACGAGGCCTGCAACACAAGTCTGACGTTGCTGAGACACCGCTGACATCACGCAGGGCAATTGCGACACTGCAAAGTCTACGCATCGCGTCTTGACCAACCGAATCCAGCAACCCCACCGGGTTACCAGGAATTGATGCATTGCTGATGCTGCATCAGCTCCCCTTGCAACCAGACGGAACAGACACCTCAACCCCACCTGCCTTACAGTGCGGAACTGACACCTCATCTCCTTGGATGCTGTAAGGGACTTACGCTGCACCATTAGTAGTGACTCCTCTTCTCCCCGACTCCGTCCGTCATCCTTGTTCCTCATTTTCCAAAGGTGCTGCACCTTGGGGTCCATGTGACTCCGTGACCGGCACTGGTGGTGTAAGATTGTTGGGAACAACTCCGTCAATGACGCTGTCATAGCTCCAGTTGGAGCTATTGTGTTTCTAAGCACTTTAGTGGGACTTAGAGGTTCATTATGACCCCGGCGGTCGGTGATAATGTGGCGATAGTACCACCAACAGCCTGGCGGTACATACCACCATATTATGTCATTGGTGGGTTGCCATTTTATCATTCCGACCATGGTGGTACTCCTTCCCTGTCACTGGCAGGAGGCTCAACCACCCCAAACACTCGCCAGACGCCCCCCACCCTGCCCTCCATCCACGCTCCCCTTTCCAATTCCCCTACCCCCATTCATGCACACTCGCAGACACGCACCCCGCATACACCCACTCACTTACACAGACATACACACATTCATTCATGCATGCATCAATTCATTCTTGCACACATCCGTACACACATTCACACTGACATGCAGGCACGCATTCACATTTCCATTCATACACGCATTTACACACATGCATACACACTCGCAAACAATATTACACACACATTCATATTCACGCACACACTTACACATCCATGCACACAACCCCCCCACACACACAATACCCCCCAGCAGAACACCGCCAGGCTGTATTAGTTTTCATAATAGGGCTGGTGGCGGTCTACTGGCGTGGTGCTGCTGGTGGTTGCAGCACCACCTTAACACCATCCGCCAGTATGGCTACTGCCAGATTTCCACCCTTCTTGTGGGCTGTGGTCAAAATTTGTCGAACGGATGTTAGCTGCGGGGACGGTCTTTTGGCGGTCGCCGCCACGGCGGTAGGCTGAATTTACCACCAATGTCTTAGGCCCTCATTACAACCTGGTGGTAAAGTCTGCTGACCGCCGTGCTCACGGCCGAAAACATACTGCGTCCGCGGCCGAAATCCGCTACGGGTATTATGACCCACATTTACAAAATCCTCCACAATACAGACACCCACACAAGTCCGCCACACCAAAGGTCAGTGATAAACTGGCGGTACCAAAACCCACACCGTCACGTCATCAGGAATACGCCCACACTATCACAACCCACGAATCAACGCGGCGGTCATTCAAGCGTGGTAAACCATTGGTGGTACACACCCCCGAGCTCAAAATACACACACATTTGCAAAACACAACCACATTGGACAATTCAAAATACACACACCTGACACACATACACACACCACACCCACACACTCACACCACTATAAAAACACACCCACATTGCCCACAACCCTTTACTATGACATTTTTGGAAGAAGCAGAGAGAGAGAAAAGCAAAGACAAAACCAGCATCCAGATGCACACAAAGCTATCACGCATACACCACCCACGCACAAACCACCACACACACCTCAAAACATCACCCCACACATCACATCACACATCACCTCACACATCACTCACACCACATCATGGCACCTCAAAGACACCCCAGGTTTTCTGAGGAGGAGCTCAGGGTCATGGTGGAGGAGATCGTCCTGATAGAGCCACAGCTATTCGTATCACAGGTGCAGCAGACATCCATTGCAAGGAAGATGGAGCTACCTACAGGGGAAGGTATGTTCTGTGGTATCTAGCCACCAGGTAGCCGTACAGAGGACTGGCGGTGTACCCCCATCTCCTCCCCCACAACTAACAACATGGGAGGAACAAGTCTTTGCGATCATGCATCCTGAGGGCCTCGCAGAAGTAGCAGGAGGACTGGACTCTGGTAAGTCATATCTTTCCTATTATATTCCCCCATCCTACCTGCATGCCATCACAAACCCCAGCCCCTACCCTCACACCCTTCACTCCAACACCTCACATATACCCCACTATCACAACCCACACATCCCAATACCAAGCCCTGCATGTGACAACAATGCATGGACACCCATCACAGACCTGCATGGACACCCATCACCAAAGCATGTCCAAGGAAGGGACTCACCCAGGGCACACAATCACCACTCACACAAGGGCCAAGGTGAAATTACAAGCACAGTAGTAGAGGAAAACACACCCATTGCACAAGATGGCACAAACAGAAACAATAACAATGCATTTACACCCCAACAATAACCCCTACACAATGTCACCGGACAGGAGGTACCAGCCATATCCAGTCCCCCCACAGAAGAGGCCCACAGTGATGACAGCAGCTGTGCATGCCTGGATCAAGATGACCAGCCAGGCCCATCAGGGACCTCTGGACAGTAGGTTCTCCTGCCACAGCCCCAAACCACCACTGAACCTCCCCCCTCAGAAAACACCACCACAGCACCCACCCAGCGGGCCCATGCCACTGTCCCCAGGACACATCAATCAGCAGTGTGTCCCCCACTACAAGGACCCCAGGCAACCCCACTAACACAGGACGATCAGAGACCTGGGGCCAGTGGTAGTGGGTACACGGTTCAGGGGACAGAGGCACAGGATAACAGGGTAGATGGGAGGACTGCTGTGCGACAGGGAGAGGACAGGCCTAGGGAACCCACTCTTAAAGAGGCACTCTCAAACATCATGGGCGCATACCACCATTCCCAGGAGACCATGGACACGGTACTGGCCAAGTTTCAGGAGACCCGGCAACTGCAGGAGGAACAGTACCTGGGGATCGGGGAGGACTTGAAGTCCATTAACACCACCCTGGTCACCATTGCAGGGTTGCTGGCAGATATGGCCAATACCATGAGGGAGACAGTGGCATACCAACGGGCCCCTGACACCAGCCTGAACGATGAACAGCCTTCCACATACGCCGGAGCTAGTGGACAGGAGGTCCCGCCACAGCACCTACAGGCCACCAGCACCCCACCCCCTGCAGAAGGAGAACTACCCCGCAAACGGTCCCTGTGATCCAGGCACAAGACAGAGAACATTGCCAAGACCTGCGCCAGGAAATAAGACTCTCCTGATTGTCACCCTTCTGTCCCACTATGTCACCCTGTCCACCTTGAACTGCCATTGCTCCACTTCCTATGCCCCCTTGGGCAATGCACCTGTGATACCAAGAGACTGGACTCTACCATGGACATTCCTCCACCATCACCCCAGCCCCTTCCACATACCCCTATACACATTAGCCCATAAATAAACACCCTTGAATCACAAAACAATCTGGAGTCAGTCTGTACTTTCACAAATGTATTATTAAAACTTCTTCGACAAATATCAATGTCAATGTTAATTTGCACATGTATGACAGTTGTTGGGCAGCAGTAAACATAGCAGAAGGCAGAATGAGGTACCCAGTTCTGTGAAATGGAAAGCCAAAGTGAACTGTCAGTGTCCATACACAAAGGTTAAGAGGCTGACTTATACAATGTCCTACAGTAGTCAGATATGAGATGAGCAGTGCCACTCGTTTGCCTGTGTCTCCCTGGAAGTACTGCATGGTGATGTTGTTTCAGTTGTCTATATCTTTTTCCTCTGCCTCCTCTTCCTCACTGTCCACTGTCCGCAGGCTCCAAAGCTGCCACAATACCATCATCAGGCCCATCCTCATGCGGAAAAGACACCTTGCGTCAACAAAGCCAGGTTGTGCAACATGCAGCATGCCACGATTATCTGGCACACCTTCTTCGGTGAGTAGTATAGGGAGCCACCTGTTAGATGGAGGCACCGGAATCTGGCCTTCAGGAGGCCGAAAGTCCGCTCAATAATACACCTAGTTTGACCATGTGCCTCATTGTAGCGTTCCTCTGCCCTTTTCCTGGCATTCCTCACAGGGTCAGTAGCCATGAGAGGCTGGGGTAATCAGAGTCACCTGCTAATGTCAGATATCTGTTAGACACACACTAACCCTTAGGGACTACTCCATACCCAGACACCTATTCATACTTGTGGGGACCTTGGGCTCACCTATTAGCCACACCCGGTGCCTCTGGAGTTGCCCCATCACATAAGGGATGCTGCTATTCCTCAAAATGTAAGTGTCATGAACAGAGCCAGGATACTTGGCATTCACATGAGAGATGTACTGGTCTGCCAAACACACCATCTGCACATTCATTGAACGGTAGCTTTTCGATTTCTGTACACCTGCTAATTCCTGCGTGGGGGGGGTGGACAAATGCCACATGTGTCCCATCAATGGCACCAATTATGTTGGGGATATGTCCCAGGGCATAGAAGTCAGCTTTCACTGTGGCCAAATCCTCCACCTGGGGGAAAACGATGTAGCTGCGCATGTGTTTCAGCAGGGCAGATAACACTCTGGTCAACACGTTAGAGAACATTGGCTGAGACATACGTGTTGCCATGGCCACTGTTGTTTGGAAGGAACCACTTGCCAGGAAATGGAGCACTGACAGGTCCTGCACTAGAGGGGGGATACCTGTGGGATGGCGGACAGCTGACATCAGGTCAGGCTCCAATTGGGCACACAGTTCTTGGATTGTGGCACAATCAAGTCTGTAGGTGATAATGATGTGTCTGTCTTCCATTGTCGACAGGTCCACCAGGGGTCTGTACACCGGGGGATGGCACCATCTCATCATCTGCCCCAGCGAATATGCCCTATGGAGGAGAATGGTGAGCAGAGGGTCATGTACCACATAGGTTGCACAAGTGTTATTGCAGTAATGTGAGTAAATCCGTGTGTGGCTTTGTCTGTCCATATTTCTGCCCAAATGTGCTGTGACGCAGTTAGGTGCCATGTCATGTGCCACCCTGAAATGGCGGCTGTCTGACCTGTAAGGAGGGTCAAGAGGAAATGAGGTAACTGCGCTGGCATTGTGCAGCGTCACAGTAGGCGGTCGAAGACCGCCATGCAATTCAGCATTGGTTATCATTGGGCCCTATGGGTTCCAGGAGCCAATGACGATGTACGCCGGCAGTGATGGTACGCACCTCCGTGGATGTGACCGCCATTTTCTATCTGTTCACTCACTTGATACCTGACCTTCAACAGGAGAGGACCTACACTGCAAGTGCTGCTGTGACCTGTGCCTGGAAGCGACAATGGCTCGAGTGTTTGGGGAAAGGGCCCCTGCCTTCACTTCGGAGGAGTTGGAGAGACTAGTGGATGGGGTCCTCCCCCAGTACACGCTACTCTGCGGTCCTCTAAACAAACAGGTAAGTACACTGTGAGCATGATGCGTGGGACATGAATGTATGGAGTGCTGTGGATGGAAGATACATGTGGGGTTGGGGGCTGAGGCCTGCATGAGAGGATGGTGAGTGTATGTGTGTCAGGGCATGGGTGGAAAGTGGTGGTCAATGAGTATGACGAACCGGATGGGCGAGTAATTACCTTTCATCTTATACCTTTCCTATGGGTCAGCACCCACCAGAAGAAGGGTATTTGGCGTGCCATCACCAAGGAAGTGCGGGCCCTGGGGGTCTATCATAGACGGAGCACCCACTGCGCAAAAGATGGTAGGACCTGCGCCACTGGAGGAAGAAGACGGCGGAGGCCCAGCTGGGGATGGCCTCCCAACGTGGAAGGGGTGCCCATCATACCATGACCCCCTGATGTTCCGGATCCTGGCGGTGGCATATCCGGAGTTGGATGGGCACTAGAGGGCATCACAGCAGCCACAAGGGAGTGAGTACAGTCTCATTCAGCTGACTCTGAGCGCTTTACGAGGTGTCTGGGTGGGGGATGTGGGCTGTGGGTTCCCCTAGGCCAGGGTGAACTTGGTAGGGTAGGTCCCTTGTTAGGCAGGGTCTGTGGCACTCCAACCCCAATAGTGGTAGTGGCCATCTACAACTAGTCAGCCTCCTGTGGGTTCCAGGTGTGCAGCAAATGGGGTTAAGCATAGTCCCCCATGGTCAGGTGTTTTTCCTACTAACTTCTAGTAAATGGCCTGGTGCATAGGGCTGCTCACTGTGCGTTGTGTACACCAACGGTAGTGGTTTTGCTGGCATTGACCATGTGTCTCCTCTGTCTTTCCCCCAATCTTGTTTTGTCACCCTGTCCTTGTGTGCATTAGCATCATCTGGCGGAGGAGCAGAGGCACAGGAGGGTGAATCTATGGAGTCTGAAGGCACCAGTGGGACGGAGGGTGAGGGGAGTTCCATGACGGGGACAGTAGGGGACACCAGCGACAGCGACGACTCCTCTGATGGGAGCTCCCTTGCGGTGGCGGGCACCTCTGTGCCCACCACAACAACAGGTACAGCCGCCATCCCCCTACCAGCACCGCCCTTCCAACAGCCCCTCAGCGTGTTTCCCGTGCCCGCTCACCCAGGAGGGTGGGCATCTCCTACACCCCAGGCACCTCAGGCCCTGCCCCAGTCAGCCCTGCTGCCCTCAGTGAGGAGGCTATTGACCTCCTGAGATCCCTCACTGTTGGGCAGTCAACCATTCTGAATGCCATCCAGGGTGTCGAGAGGCATTTGCAGCAAACAAACGCATACCTGGAGGGCATTCATTCTGGCGTGGCAGCCCAACAGAGAGCATTTCAGGCTCTGGCCTCACCACTGATGGCAGCCATTGTCCCTGTGTCAAGCCTCCCCCCCTCCAACTTCCTCTACCCAGACCCAATCCCACAGGTACTCACACAAGCACCATACCCATGCAGACACACCAACATCCACTTCCTCCACTGTGTCCCCCTCCTCCATGTTCTCCACCTCCCTCCCTGTCTCGTCTCCACTCACGCCTGCATGCACTACGTCCTCAGCCACTGCCTCCATCACCAGCACGCCCATCACAACACACCACTCACGAGCATTCACCACCCCCACAACCATGCACACGTCCCCTGTGTCCTCTCCCAGTGTGTCTGCGAGCCCTCCTCCCAAAGTACACAAACGCAGGCACACACCCACCCAACAGCCATCCACCTCACAAAAGCCTCCAGCCCATGCACCTTCACCCAAATTCAGCAGACGTACACCTCATGTAACCACTACCTCTTCCTCCACTCCTACAGCCCCTCCATCTTCCTGTCCCAGTGTGTCAAAGAAACTTTTCCTTGCTAACACTGACCTCTTCCCTACACCTCCCCCCGTCTTCCCGTAGGGCCAGGATGTCTAGAGCCCAGACCAGCACCTCAGCCACCAAATCAGCGTCCACTGTGGTCCCTGCAAGTCCGGGAGGATCGAAGGGGGCATCTATCAGGGCTGCCAGTGTGCCACCTACTGAAGCTAAGGACCACCCGATTCCGACATCTGCCAAGGTAAAGAAGGGGCCAGCATGCAGAAGTGAAAAGACATACCACCCACCCAGCAAGGCCTCATCCAGAACCAAAGAGGACAGTGCCAAGGTCCCAGCAGGGACTACCAAGGTGGGGAAGGGACAGACAAGCAAAGGAAAGTCACCTTAGGGCACGGAGCCTCCTGGTGAGGGACTGTTGACCCCCATTCTCATGACAGGCCAGCAATCTGACCACGGTGAGCACCGCCACAATGACCGCCACCTGAACTGCCACCTGCACCACCACCTGCACCACCAGCTGCACCGCCACCTGCACGGCAGCTGCCACAACTACAGTCACCAACATCATCCCCAGTGGGCAGCCGTCCAAGGCTGCTGGAGACGGCCTGGTGTCTCCCTCCACTACCACAGACACATGCACAACAGGCAGCACTGGCAGCACGTCCGCTGCAGACACTGCTGCAGCCACCACCACCTGCCCCGCCACGTGCCTAGCCAGTGCCACTACAGCGGACATCACCAGCATCCCAAGTGGGCAGCCATCCGAGGCTGCAGGAGACGTCCTGGACCCTGCACACACTACATGAGGCACCACCACCAGCACTGGCACTACCAGCAGTTTGCAGCCTAAGTCGCCACAGGGTGGAGTGTGGCTCTGCCTCCCTGGAGTATCATGCTACCTGTTCCCTGAAAATCTTGTGCCTCAGACAACCAGGTGAGGGAATGGGAACTGCCACACGCCAGGTGCAGCATCACTGGGCACCATGCCCCCTCCAGAACCAGTGGAGAGATGCATCCACTCACCCTATTCTTGGCAGGAAGAAGCACTCAGGGCAGAAAGCCCCCTCCAGAACCAGTGGAGAAAAGCATCCACTAACAAAGTCCTTGGAAGGATGAGGCACTCTAGGCACCAAGTCCCCTCCAGAACCAGTGGAAAAAAGCATCCACTCACCCTATCCTTGGCAGGATGAAGCACTCTGGGCCCAATGCCCCCCTCCAGAACCAGTGGAGAAAAGCATCCACTAACACAGTCCTTGGCAGGATGAGGCACTCTGGGCACAAATCCCCCTCCAGAACCAGTGCAGAAAAGCATCCACTAACACAGTCCTTGGCAGGATGAAGCACTCTGGGCACAAAGCCCCCTCCAGAACTAGTGGAACATGTCACTGACTTGAGAGGCTGTGGCTTTGCACTCCCCAGGACCAGGCAGTGGGCAAACCACCCACTTGAGTGACTTGAGAGGCTGTGGCTTTGCACTCCCCAGGAGCAAGCAGTGGGCAGTGGACCCACTTGATAGACTTGAGAGACTGTGGCTTTGCACTCCCGAGGACCAGGCAGTGGGCAAAGGACCCACTTGAGAGACGTGAGAGACTGTGGCTTTGCACTCCCCAGGATGAAGCAGTGGGCAACCCACCCACTTGAGAGACTTGAGAGACTGTGGCTTTGCACTCCCTATGATGGAGCAATGGGCAACCCACCCACTTGAGAGACTTGAGAGACTGTGGCTTTGCACTCCCCAGGACGAAGCAGTGGGCAACCCACCCCCTTGAGAGACTTGAGAGACTGTGGCTTTGCACTCCCCAGGACCAGGCAGTGGGCATGGAGGCCCCTTGAGGAGTAGTGGCGTCGTCCCATTATCTGGCTGAGGTGCCCCCTCTCCCCTTCCCCCTGAGATGCCTGTTTTTTTTTTACCTGATGCCCTTGCAGTGTTCTCTCCGTTTTGAGGCAGGTGTCATGTGTGGGCTTCGCCCATGCTTTTTAGGACCACTGGTCAACAGACATTTCATGGGACAGTGTACGGACTTGTGTACTTGCCGTAAATATTTGTGTATATTGATTATTTCCTGTTCTCTTTGGCTATCTGATTGTTCTAATATTACACTAATTAAACTCATTTTGTTTGGTCTTTGCGTTCTTCCCTGGGGTGACGGGGTGTATCTGGGATGTGATTGGATATGTGTGTGTGTGTTGTTGTGGGTGGGGGTGTTGTGTGCGTGTGTCACTCTCTTTTCCCTCCTCCCATCCCCTGTGTGCTAGGTGCAGTACTCACCCTGGTCATCGCCGCCACCATTCGTGCTCCTGGTAGATAGAAGATACACCAACATTGGTAACACCTGTAGTTCGGGCTCCATGGCGTCCTGGTTCCTTTTTGGGTGTCGAGAGGTGAGTGGTTTCCCTTCCAAAGACAGTTTCTGCTGTGCTTTTGATGGCGTTGGTACTGCCCCGGAAAAACTGGTGGATTGGTGCCTTGTAATAGTGTGGGCGGTACATTGTCTTCCGCCTGTCTGTTGGCGGTTACCGCCGCGGTGTTTGTTTCTACCACCGTGGCGGTTGGAGTGTTAAAGTGGCTGTCTGTGTGGGCCGTTTCCGCCATGGTCGTAGTTCCATTTTTTTGACCGCTGGCCTGTTAGCCGTCAGGGTTGTAATGAGAGCATTAATCTTTACAAAATCATAACTTTACTTGTGTACATTGGATTTTCATAATTTCAACAGTTTTCAATTCAGATAAATATTCTCTATTTTACTAAACATGTGTGGTGTATTTGTGTGGTGTTTTTACTGTGTTACTGTATGATTTATTGCACAAATACTTTACACATTGCCTTCTAAGTTAAGCCTGACTGCTCAGTGCCAAGCTACCAGAGGTGGGCATAGGATAATTTGGATTGTGTTGCGACTTACCCTGACTAGGACTGTGATCCCTACCTGGACAAATGTGTATATCTCTGCCAAATGTGAGACCCCATTTCTAACAGCAAACCTCACATTACCTGTAAGAAATGAGGACTAAGACACATTTTCATTTACAAAATGACTGGTTCAGCCGTCACTTGTGCAGTATCTGAAAATGAGGTGATGCACTGCACTCTTCAAAATGTGAGAGCTGGCCCATGCATCACATAAGGAAGTTACATAAACTGACATGAATGTGTCCCTATGAATGAGTTTCTGCCAGGGGCGGCTCCTCCGCAACTGCGGAGGTGCTTCAACCCCTGACAGCAGCAGCTGCAAAATGTTTACAGTAAAAGATAATAAGCTATGTTTATTATGTTTTTACTGCAAAAGGACAGGGCCACGGCCATGACAGGGACAGAGGGGGAGTGCTCAGCACTCCCTCTCAGTGCGCATGTATGTCTGGACCGCCGTCTCGGGCCGTCCAAACATACATGCAAACTAGGCTCTGTGCAACCCGGCAATGCAGTGCTGGATTTGAGAGAGCAGGCAGAGGCTGCCACTCTGCCTCGGAGTGCCCAGCCAGAGCTCTCCATCCAATCCTACTGCTGCTTTCATGATGACAACAGCATGAAAGCAGCATTAGGATTGGACGCATGGCAGGCTGGGATCCTGAGCCTGTGCCTGCAGCTGAGGAGCGGTGAGGGGGGTTTTATTTTTTATTTTTTTGGGGTCGCTCCACATCCCCCGTCCCCACCACCACACACCTCATCGCCGCACCCCTTTTCCCTCCCACGAGCCGCGACTGGTTGCTGCATGCAACATTAAAGGAAGTAAAATATGTTGAATAAGTCCGTTCATTAGATGAGATGCTGCATGAATCTTTTCAGTAAATGAAAGAAGAGATGTGAGATGTAATGAGAAAATGACATGCTGCATATGATATTTCCGTGAGTGGGTTGCTGCATGCAGTCGTTTATGAAAGATGCGGTACTGCTGGTGTCCTTCAATAAATGAGGTGACATGTGCCTCTCTGGAAAATCAGAGATGTTTGCATGTTTCCCTTCAGTGACCTAGTACTTGTATTCACTGGTCTGGGAAATCAGAGGTTCAGGATGCACCACTTTATTAAATGAGTCACTAAATAATTTCCTTTGGGGTAAGAGAGGAAAATCAAGCAGGAGTGTGTGAAATTTCTAGAATTTCCTTTTGTGTAATTCAAGAAATTTCAGAAAATTATTCAAAATTATGTGAAATGCAAATCTCTCATTTACCACTATATGCTAATGTGAAAGTAATTCTTGCATCCAGGCCACGTTTCACCCAAAAAAAAAAAACTTGCAAACAACAGTGTCTTACATTCTATTCATTCAAATTTTTCTCATGCTCCCATGATATGCTTTTTACCAGAACAGACTCAAATTTACATGGTATGGCGTAATTGCATAATTTGGGGACTTTTCATAACAAGCATAACTCAAAATGTCAGAAATTACTCAATATTGTGCTGGCATAAATTGTTTACCCAGGCCTATTGTCAAGGTGTCCATTAGAAAGAAAAAGGACAGGTGGAGGGTCAAACTTTTGACTTGGTGGGTGGCTATTCTTGCGTTGGGAGGAAGCCGTCTCTCTACACTCAGCAGTTTTTAGCCTGCCAGACCAGACGTGAGGTACAAAGCTTTATGATGAAGCTTAATGTTCTTCGGCCTCCATTTATACTTTTTGGTGCAAAACTGCACTAATGCAGTTTTGCACCAAAAAAATTAGCACGAGCCGGGCACCATATTTATGGAATGGTGCAAGATGGTGCAAAGGGTAGGCTAGCATTTAAAAAAATGACGTTAGCCGGGTGGGCTGGCAGTGTGGAAGAAGGGGGTTTTGCACCAAAAAATGACGTTAGGAAGGTTAGAGTAAAAAGAAATGACTCTAACCAGCCTAACATTATTTTCCATACCACAAGACCCCTGTCTTAAAAAAAGACAGGGGTCATGCCTACCACTCGAATGGCCAGCACAGTGGACCAGGGTCCCCTGGGCATGGCCATTGCACCCAGAGCCATGCAGGAGGGCCCATTTCACAGCCCCCAATGGCCATTTAAAAAAAGAATACTTACCTGTGCTTACCTATATTTACATGGGATGGAGTGCCCCATCCTCCGCTTTCCCTCTTGTGGGGGTGAGGGTGTCCTTGGGGCCTAGGGAGGGCACCAGTGGGCTTATTCAATGGTGTTCCATCATGGAAATAGGCCCACAGGTCCCCTAACGCCTGCCCTGACTCAGGCGTTAAATAATGGTGCAAACTTTGCACCATTATTTGACCCCTCGTTCCCTGTGTATGATTTTAGCACGGGGGATAAATATGGCGCTAATGCCATAGAGTCATTTTTTTAACTGGAATGCCTACTTTGCATCTCATTGACAGAAAGTAGGTTTTCACATCTAAAAAATGACTTTCACTCCATAAATTTGGTGCTAGATGGGTCTAGTGCCAAAGTATAAATTTGGATATAGTTTTGCACCAACTTTACGTAAAAAAAAAAAATGACGCAAATTCGATGCAAAACAAGTATAAATATGCCCCTTAGTAACTTAGGCTTTGGGGAAACACTTGAGCCCGTATGACTTTAAAAACCTCATTTTTTTACCAAGTTCATACCTAGGGCACCATGGTATCCCCACTGTAACAATGGGAGTATAAGGATGTCACAGAGGACCCAATCCACCCTCGGAGAGGAGACACCACACAGCACCTTCCACCGAATGAAAAGATTCCCACCAGGTTATTGTGTAGCCATTTTCGTTTTAGCTCCATGCACGTTATTTTAGCATACTATGCCTGCCGCTGTGCGCTTTAACCTAGATATATGTTATTCAGTTTCATTTATTATTTTAACAATAGCCACTTTTGCAGTCTTGTTTTATTTTTCTCTATCTAGCTGTTTTTGCCTAGGCCAGCACTACGTTCTCAAACAAGACATTCTTGTTCACTCTGTGCTTTTTTCAAGGCTGCAATAAGATAAGTTTCCAGTGAAAGTGGTAAATGTTTTGTCTCTGGTATTCATAGAAAAAATACATCCTTCCCTAGGGATATTTTGTCAGCTGTTTTATTATAAAAACACTTCCTTGTCCCTAACACATTAGAGGGAGATTCCAGCTAGAGAACCACAACTGTATGCTGATTGCTGAATGCTTCGCTACAGCTGCTTATGCAGACATCAGGCCTATGCTCAGGTATGGGGGATGATGTTTTCCCAGGGGAACCTGAAGGGCAGAATTAGAGCTTAACATGCTGTGCTCTATTGTAGCCTAGGTAGGAGTTAGTCTATTGACTCGAGTGACAAAATAGTAGCATTATTCCTACGCTTTACTTTCCTAGTCACAATTTTAATCTTGTCATGCTGTATCGTCCTAGTTATTGCAGTCCATGTTTTGCTATCTAAAATGCAGTTGCTTCATTAAAATCTTATTGAAACATATACTGCCTCTGTTTGTCATTGTGTATGTGAGACTAATGTAACTGAGAGAAACGGATGAGACCTGAGTGTCCACGGTTTCCCTGAGAAATCAACTATGTCATGTGCTCGACTGCCCAGTCATCCTTGCCCTTGGGTAGAGATGAGGCACTGCAAGTTAGCCGGAGCAAAACCGTGAATGAGAGCGACAGGCATCACCTGTAGTGGGTCAGACTCACATACCACAGGCGATCCTGACGCTCAAAATCCAGTAGCCTCATTAGAGTAATGAGTGCCCACGCAACAAGGTAATCCATCTGTCCACCAGCATGAATAGTGTGATGAGTAGAAAGTCTTTCACCTCTGTAGGCGCAGCAAGTGCTGTTTATCCCTGTACACGTGTTTCTGGGTTTAGCCCATCATCAGCAGGGAGCAGCATGGTATAGGGGCTTGCTTGAAATGCCGCCAAATTTTTTCTCAGGTTTATGTACCTCTCATGGCGCACAGGTGCCTCCCAAGGCTCGTAAGCCGTGGCTCAAGGGAGCTGTCCAAAGACAAAATTACATAGAAAGGGAGCACACTGCCTACACTCCAGCAACAAAGTCCAACCCCAATGCATCATGGTAAATGCAGTCGAATTCGTAGTCCATTCCGAAAGTAATAAAGTCTTTCACCTCTGTAGGCGCAGCAAGTGCTGTTTATCCCTGTACACGTGTTTCTGGGTTTAGCCCATCATCAGCAGGGAGCAGCATGGTATAGGGGCTTGCTTGAAATGCCGCCAAATGTTTTCTCAGGTTTATGTACCTCTCATGGCGCACAGGTGCCTCCCAAGGCTCGTCAGCCGTGGCTCAAGGGAGCCGTCCAAAGACAAAATTACAAAGAAAGGGAGCACACTGCCTACACTCCAGCAACAAAGTCCAACCCCAATGCATCATGGTAAATGCAGTCGAATTCGTAGTCCATTCCGAAAGTAATAAAGTCTTTCACCTCTGTAGGCGCAGCAAGTGCTGTTTATCCCTGTACACGTGTTTCTGGGTTTAGCCCATCATCAGCAGGGAGCAGCATGGTATAGGGGCTTGCTTGAAATGCCGCCAAATGTTTTCTCAGGTTTATGTTCCTCTCATGGCGCACAGGTGCCTCCCAAGGCTCGTCAGCCGTGGCTCAAGGGAGCCGTCCAAAGACAAAATTACAAAGAAAGGGAGCACACTGCCTACACTCCAGCAACAAAGTCCAACCCCAATGCATCATGGTAAATGCAGTCGAATTCGTAGTCCATTCCGAAAGTAATAAAGTCTTTCACCTCTGTAGGCGCAGCAAGTGCTGTTTATCCCTGTACACGTGTTTCTGGGTTTAGCCCATCATCAGCAGGGAGCAGCATGGTATAGGGGCTTGCTTGAAATGCCGCCAAATGTTTTCTCAGGTTTATGTACCTCTCATGGCGCACAGGTGCCTCCCAAGGCTCGTCAGCCGTGGCTCAAGGGAGCCGTCCAAAGACAAAATTACAAAGAAAGGGAGCACACTGCCTACACTCCAGCAACAAAGTCCAACCCCAATGCATCATGGTAAATGCAGTCGAATTTCTACAGCGTTACGGCACTTGCTGCACCTTCTAAGGGTGAATAATTTTTTGAAAAATTCTTGCTATTTATATTTAAATGACTGCATTTACCATGATGCCTTGGGGCTATTTTCTGCTTGAATGCAAGGCAGTGTGCTCCCTTTTTCTTTTGGATGTCTAAATGACGGCTCCCGTGAGCCTCTTGCTGACGAGCACTGGCGATGCACCTGTGTGCCTACTGAGTGGTACAAAAATCTGCAAAGACGTTTGGCGGCATTTCAAGCGACCCCTTCAGTTACATACGCTCTCTGCTGATGACGGCCGAAAGCCAGAAACACGTGTCCAGAGATACGGCACTCGCTGCACCTACCTTAGGTGAAAGACTTATTACAGCGATACGGCACTTGCTGCACCTACTAAGGGTGAATAATTTTTTGAAAAATTCTTGCTATTTATATTTAAATGACTGCATTTACCATGATGCCTTGGGGCTATTTTCCGCTTGAATGCAAGGCAGTGTGCTCCCTTTTTCTTTTTGGATGTCTAAATGACGGCTCCCGTGAGCCTCTTGCTGACGAGCACTGGCGATGCACCTGTGTGCCTACTGAGTGGTACAAAAACCTGTAAAGACGTTTGGCGGCATTTCAAGCGACCCCTTCAGTTACATACGCTCTCTGCTGATGACGGCCGAAAGCCAGAAACACGTGTCCAGAGATACGGCACTCGCTGCACCTACCTTAGGTGAAAGACTTTCTATAGCGATACGGCACTTGCTGCACCTACTAAGGATGAATAATTTTTTGAAAAATTCTTGCTATTTATATTTAAATGACTGCATTTACCATGATGCCTTGGGGCTATTTTCCGCTTGAATGCAAGGCAGTGTGCTCCCTTTTTCTTTTTGGATGTCTAAATGACGGCTCCCGTGAGCCTCTTGCTGACGAGCACTGGCGATGCACCTGTGTGCCTACTGAGTGGTACAAAAACCTGTAAAGACGTTTGGCGGCATTTCAAGCGACCCCTTCAGTTACATACGCTCTCTGCTGATGACGGCCGAAAGCCAGAAACACGTGTCCAGAGATACGGCACTCGCTGCACCTACCTTAGGTGAAAGACTTTCTACAGCGATACGGCACTTGCTGCACCTACTAAGGGTGAATAATTTTTTGAAAAATTCTTGCTATTTATATTTAAATGACTGCATTTACCCTGATGCCTTGGGGCTATTTTCCGCTTGAATGCAAGGCAGTGTGCTCCCTTTTTCTTTTTGGATGTCTAAATGACGGCTCCCGTGAGCCTCTTGCTGACGAGCACTGGCGATGCACCTGTGTGCCTACTGAGTGGTACAAAAACCTGTAAAGACGTTTGGTGGCATTTCAAGCGACCCCTTCAGTTACATACGCTCTCTGCTGATGACGGCCGAAAGCCAGAAACACGTGTCCAGAGATACGGCACTCGCTGCACCTACCTTAGGTGAAAGATTTTCTACAGCGATACGGCAGTTGCTGCACCTACTAAGGGTGAATAATTTTTTGAAAAATTCTTGCTATTTATATTTAAATGACTGCATTTACCATGATGCCTTGGGGCTATTTTCCGCTTGAATGCAAGGCAGTGTGCTCCCTTTTTCTTTTTGGATGTCTAAATGACGGCTCCCGTGAGCCTCTTGCTGACGAGCACTGGCGATGCACCTGTGTGCCTACTGAGTGGTACAAAAACCTGTAAAGACGTTTGGCGGCATTTCAAGCGACCCCTTCAGTTACATACGCTCTCTGCTGATGACGGCCGAAAGCCAGAAACACGTGTCCAGAGATACGGCACTCGCTGCACCTACCTTAGGTGAAAGACTTTCTACAGCGATACGGCACTTGCTGCACCTACTAAGGGTGAATAATTTTTTGAAAAATTCTTGCTATTTATATTTAAATGACTGCATTTACCATGATGCCTTGGGGCTATTTTCCGCTTGAATGCAAGGCAGTGTGCTCCCTTTTTCTTTTTGGATGTCTAAATGACGGCTCCCGTGAGCCTCTTGCTGACGAGCACTGGCGATGCACCTGTGTGCCTACTGAGTGGTACAAAAACCTGTAAAGACGTTTGGCGGCATTTCAAGCGACCCCTTCAGTTACATACGCTCTCTGCTGATGACGGCCGAAAGCCAGAAACACGTGTCCAGAGATACGGCACTCGCTGCACCTACCTTAGGTGAAAGACTTTCTACAGCGATACGGCACTTGCTGCACCTACTAAGGGTGAATAATTTTTTGAAAAATTCTTGCTATTTATATTTAAATGACTGCATTTACCATGATGCCTTGGGGCTATTTTCCGCTTGAATGCAAGGCAGTGTGCTCCCTTTTTCTTTTTGGATGTCTAAATGACGGCTCCCGTGAGCCTCTTGCTGACGAGCACTGGCGATGCACCTGTGTGCCTACTGAGTGGTACAAAAACCTGTAAAGACGTTTGGCGGCATTTCAAGCGACCCCTTCAGTTACATACGCTCTCTGCTGATGACGGCCGAAAGCCAGAAACACGTGTCCAGAGATACGGCACTCGCTGCACCTACCTTAGGTGAAAGACTTTCTACAGCGATACGGCACTTGCTGCACCTACTAAGGGTGAATAATTTTTTGAAAAATTCTTGCTATTTATATTTAAATGACTGCATTTACCATGATGCCTTGGGGCTATTTTCCGCTTGAATGCAAGGCAGTGTGCTCCCTTTTTCTTTTTAAAGTGTGCCAGCAGGCGGAGTCTGGGGGACGGATGGAGAGAACGGTGGAAATGACTGCTATCCTGCCGGCGAATAATCAAATCAACAGGGTGTTTGTGTCTTTTGTATGATCAGCGGCGATACTAAAACACAATATGGAATTACGACAACGGGTTAGTCCAGTACACCAAGAACACTACATCACACTACTCCGCCGTAGCGTCAAAAAAATATGATGCTCTGGTAGCTCAGTGTTTCTAGGGCTTCCCAAATGCGGCCGGTGTAATTTTGCAGTTTCGCCTTTCCACTCGCTGACATATTTATTCTAGTTATCAATTTGCAGCGTTGGTTTGCCTGTTTAGCCACAAAGTGGCGCTGTGGGGTTGTGCTGTAGCTGCATCGATCTCGGCAGAGATTGAGGTGGCTTCGAATGATTATATTGTTTACCGTAAGGAAAGCAGAACCAAGTATAACGTATACATTGTTTTTACACTTAGCTACGATTACACAATTTTAAAATATTTAGTCTGTGGCAAGTCCTTAAAAGTTGTTATACTCGGTTTTACTTTTTAAAAAGAACACGCACGAGTACGGTCAGAAAGAGCTTGGCCACTCCTATTCCATGTAAAACTAATGTTTGCAATTCCAATCAGGGTAATTTGGAGAGGAGATACTTGGAATCTTTATGTTCTATGGTTTAAGAGGTCATCTTGGCCGGGCCTCTTTTTTCTCTAGACATTAATGTCACACATCGATTTAGATGTGTGATTTTGTCTGGCTGTCTGTCTTGTTTAAGAGCTCTCGCTGCCTCTCTCCTTGTGGCGTCCTGCCATAAATGTCTCACACTTCACGCACAAGCCTACTAGTTTAAGTGGTCGAGGTGCATTAAAAAGTTAGAACACGTAACCCTGAGTACAAGGGAGAATGGGCCATTGAGTAGAGGGTGGAGTCAGATACCTAGCTAAAAATAAGATGTTCTGAAACTACTATTATGATGGATTTTGACATACAGATAATTAGATATAAAATGTAATGCACACGGCTTAACTTGCAAATAAATGCAAGTTCAGGTGGCGTGGCCTGACTGAGTGGAAAATGGTGGCTCCGTCGTATCGCCGCTCTGACTCCAGAGAAGACATTCATTGTATTCTTGCCATCCAGACTGCTCTCGAGAGGCTAGTGACCATATTTCTTCCAAAGAACCACAATGAACAACATGTCAACGAATGCTGGGCCGACCGCTGAGGCAGGCACTCGCAGTGAATGATGACGTGGGTTGTAGACGCAACTAGCTGACAGGTACACAAGTCCTACATCAGCCCTCACCCCGCTTATACCAACCATTGACTATCATGTAACTGTGTTCCTACACTTAGAAACACTATATAAGACTTACAAACAATTCTGAACTTAATAGAAAGTTTTTAAAATGCACTCTTTCCACATGACCGCCCAAGCGGTGGGCATTACCTTCTAAATATACCAGCAAATCTGCAGCACCATCTGTGTGCTGACAACATTTCTTCTCAATCTGCCAAACTAAGCTTCTGCATCCTTCATCAGTGGGAAGCGCATTGATACATAAAACACAATTTACAGCTTAAACAACATGTTTAGCTCAAGACAGCCACTCCACTTACAATGCCGGGTTTTCCCTCAAGACTGAAAATGCACTGGCAGTTCAAGTCAACTTCCAATCAATTTTTCTTTTCATGAGCCAAGCATTTTCTTCCTCACATGTGCCCCTGATCAAGGTGTGCCAATGAGTTTAGTACAAGACAGCGTCTGCATGCATCCCATGCATATTTCCTTATCTGCTAGTTGCACAATCTGCACAGAGTATTATCCGCTGAATTCGCTCTCGGCTTAAGGCCCGAGAAGCGGATTCAATGGTTTTTTTCTGCTGGCACTCCTTAAGTAAACAGTGTCAACAGTTTTGTATGTCTCTCATCTATTCTGCAGCTCAAATGAGAACACTGCTACTTTGTTGGCCTATCCAACTCTGTTGAACTGCGTTAATCGCATCATCCAGAGCAATCAATTGCACCATCACAAACTATTATGTTTCTGCCTAAACAATCATTCTCAAAGTGTACCAGTGATCTAAAAGTACCATGAATTGTACTGCTCAATGAATTGTGATGCATATAGATATATGTCTATATCTATCCCCACAACATAGTTAATGCTCTGAACTTTCATTACCAAATTCCACGACTAACCTGTCACACCATCAAGAAAAACAAAAGTATAGTCTTAAAAGCATGAATGCCAAACCCCCAAACCCTGAGTCACCAGTAAAAAACAAAAGAGACATGTGGAAGCAATTGTCAAGAAGCGCTCTTGTGCCTTTGAGCTCGATTAAAGCATGCAAATGGAAATCTCAGGATACAAAATGATATAAAGCAAATAAAAGAAAGGATTACAGAGACCTAGAACAGTATAAATTCACCTGGGAAACACAGAGACCAAAGTGAAAAAATATATAACCATCACTTAAAACAAAGCCCTCAGTCTATGGAAAGAAGTGGCTGTACTGGGAAATAGAACCAGGAGGGGTCATCGTAGAATCTTTGGGTTTCCAGGTCACCTGAAGGAATAGAAGACCAAATGGGCTCTTGCATCAATCTTTTAGAAAACTGGAATCTCAAAGTGACTGGTCTCCCCTTCAACAAAAAATTTGAACCTGAAAGATCATCATAGAAGCTGCCAAACCATTCTAAGAGCACAGCCCAAGACTGAATGTGTGCACCTCTAAGATACCGCCATGTGAAGTAAATACGTGAGCTTATCCCCTGACATAAGTTAATTTTGTGGGAAGGAAAGATATCAACATTTCACAGGATTACTCAAAAGATACCGTTGCCACATGGAAAGGTTTCCTATTACGAAGGCTACAACTATGCAACATGAAATTCCCATTCTCCTTTGTGGAACCTGCCATATTAAAAGTCACATACTAGGGGGACTCACACATTTTTCATAACCACAATGACCTTGCAGCCTTCCTGGAGAATAAAGGGGACTCTAAAATGGACACTGCAACATCCAAAATTCCATGACATTGCTTTTGAGATGGTTTGACAGCCTACTGGTTACTTAAACAACCTATACCTATTATCTCACCAGTTCAAGAGATTAGTCATTTAGAATGTCAGGAATTGTAAACTATTGCAACCCTAATTACAACTTTAAGTATACTTATATCCTTTAGCTGTACACTACATTCTATTCCCCTTATTCCTCAACTCCCTAAATCATATCCATTGTCTTTATGCCCTCATCTTCATATTTTACCATGCTTCCTTTCACCCATTTCACCATCTAATCAAATATTAGCTCATTGAGAATCACTATAATTTATACCCCTCTAATTCTCAACTCTTAACCAGATCTCATAACACAATGCGTGTTTCTTAAAGTAGGTAGAGACCGGGATACAGTGTTTGAATCTCAACACTCTTTCATAACTACTGTTCTTCTCTTCATCTGCCTCAATGAAATTTAGCAACAATGATTACAACTTACTTCTTGTTTATTGATTCTATTATTCTTCAATAGTTCACAAAGCACATAGGATTCAGTTAGGCAACTGTCACACACTTACCTGGTTCCAACTACAGAGCTGATGCTGGATCTCCAATCCCACCTGGATCAGCTTTATGAAACAGGTAACCACAATCTAGCTAATTGTCCTTGAGGGGAAGGGTGGTGGGGTAAAACAAGAAAAGATAAACGTGCGTCACTGGGGGCTGCTCTGCTGCCTTGTGCCACACCCTAGCAGGGTCGGAACTCACTGGGCCTCATTCGCATCGATGCAGGCTTGGAGGACTAGAAACAAGAAGAAGCATTGTTTACCACAAGTTTTCAGCTCAGAATGTTCTAGCAATGGTTTACCAATAATGTACACTTAGAGGCTTCACTAAAAAGGATTGCATGAGAGAGAGCAGGCACATTTTCAAGAATAAACTGGAGTGTTCTGTCATACAAAACATACATTGTTAAGATCAAAACTCAAATACAATTTCACATTCTAGAAGTTTTTTCAAAATACTCAATACAACTTGTCAAGTAATGCAGTAGAAAAAAACCTTCAGTTTGGGTACAATAAAGTTTGGAACGCTTCAACAAGAAGAGTCCAGAGTGCTGGGCCTTATTGGGACTAGCACACAAACAATCTCCAATATCCAAAGAAGTGTTTATGCACTAAAGAAACTCTACCTTGGAATGATTTACTAAACTGTGGATTAGTGTGCACTAACATGATGTAGTATGCATTTGTATAATGCTTTGTTAATGTGCTTTGTCAACATTGAGTTGTGTTCTTACCTATGCATTTTATGTTTAGAACCAGCGTTCATTGGTAGTTGTCTTGGTGTTCTGGAGTTCGGGCGATGACTCTGTGAGTTGGCTGTTACTTCAGGACGCGGACGCTGCTTATGATCGTGGGTCCTCTCCGTTTTGGAATAAACTTCAACTTGTCTTATTTAGTGAAGCCTGCATCTTGTTTTACTTAAACCCACACTACAATTTGGTACCAGGAGTGGGGTGTCAAACATCTGCCGCAGACGAAGAAGGGCCCACCAACAAGCTTGTTCCAGAGGAGCTTTGGTGTTCTGTGGGCAGTCCGGCGGCATGCTTGTGTTGTTATTTCTTTGCTGACGCAGCAGATTTCTGCTTTTATTTTATTTTTTTGGATCTAAGCCGTGCTAAGAAGAAAGACTGTTGGACATGCTGCCCGCGCACGTTCCTCGTGCTGTATTACGGTGCATGACATGTGCTGCCTTGGGAGCGTCACCTTGTTTACGGCAACAACAACCCCCCCTGGTTACGGCAACGACGCACATGCTCCTCTTGCTGGATTTACGTTGCTTGACCCGTGCAGCATTTTGGGCATTGCTTCGGTTACGGCAACAACGCCCCTTGTTGAGTGTGTTACTCAGCTTTTTGTGCACCTTTCTCGTTTTGGATCACCTTACAAGATGAGTCCCGCTCTAGGGGTGTTGCCGTGGTTACAGCAAGGACGCTTCCTCTTGAGCGTGCTCTCTGGCCAGGAGTGGATGAAAGCCTTATCCGGTTATACATATTGACGCACGTAGTTACTGGTAGCGTAACCTGTGTTTTGTTTTTATTTGGTTTCTCAGACTGATTTTAGATGCTTAGCTTTGACATTTCATGCTTCTTGTGTACCTATATTGTTGAAGTTTATTCGAGGACTATATTCAGGACACAACTATTGACAATTATGGCGACTAGTCAAGGCATCGTCCAGCCGCCAGCATTTTTACAGAAAGCAGGAAAGCCGGATATTAAGTGGACTGAGTGGCTGCGCATTTTTGAAAATTATCTTACAGCTATAGACGCTAATGATTTTTCTCCTAATAGGAAGATGGCCTTTCTTTTCAATCATCTTGGTGTTGCAGGCCAATGAGTTTTTGCAACGTACTGGTGATTCCTTCTCCTAGGGGAGGTGATGTGTTGTGGAACTGCTACGCTGAAGGGAAGGGATGAATGAGGAAGGATTATTCTGATGACTCTAGTGTTTTACTTGAAAGATTTAATTTTGCTATGTGTAAACAATTGAGTGATGAGACTGTCGAGGAGTATGTAGCTAATTTAAGGGTTTTAGCATCCAAATGTGAGTTTGGTTCAAATGTTGATGTTTATATACATGATCAATTTGTTTTCTATTGTTTTCATAAAAAAATATAAAACAGACTTTTAGCATGTCGTAATCCAACTTTGGAGGAAGTTATTGACTTATCAAAGGGGACTGAAAGGTCGATAACTACTTCCAAAGTTTTAGCCAGCCAAAGCAGTACTTTGGATTGTGTTGTCAATAATGGAGCAGTTTGCACTGTAAGTAGCAAACAAGAGAAAATGGGCAAGGTCACTCGTGGACGGTCAGGAAAACCTTCACGCTTGTGTTTCCGTTGTGGTTCGAAGTTCCATTTGGGAAACGATCCATCTTGTCCGGCAATTGGAAAAAGATGTAACACTTGTTGGAAAATGGGTCATTATCAAGGCGTTTGCCAATCTCAGAGTTTTAACAAAAACTCTTCTAACAAGGTGAAGATCAATAATGTAGATATCAATGAGGAAATTGTGCAATGCTCCAATCAGTTAACAGTTGATTTTCCTGATTCCTCTTGTGCGAAACATGAGAAGGTCATTAAAGGGGCTATATGTGATGTGATTATTAATTCTAAAACTATTTCTGTTTTAGCCGATTCCGGGGTTCCCATCACCATCTTAGCTGATCACACTTTCTTTGATTTGTGGAAGGATACCATAGTTCTACAGACTCCTGATATTAGTCGTAAGGCATTCAGGGACCATGACATTAACTTGTTAGGCTATTTTTGGTCTGATTTGCAGTTTCTAGGCAGATCTATTTTTACCAAATTATATGTTGCAGCTAAAGGGTGCAATATTGTGGTTTGGAAGGATTTGGCACGTCTAGGAATAATACTTCGACCAGGACATGAAGTTCCTGCTGCGTTGGGCGAATTGCCTAACTTAATCCTTTCTGATACCGTTACAAATGTACATTTGATAAAGAACATCATGGATTGCATGGTCAATTTGTTTCCAGAAGTTTTTAGAGATCAGGTGGGAACTGTTCATGGTTATGAACACTGCATTAAATTGAAGAAAGATGCAGTTCCTGTAGTACACAAGGTTAGACCTGTTCCTCGAAGTGTTAGATCAGATTTGAAGTCTTTATTACATAAGCTGCAATATGAAGGCATAATCACTCTGACATACTTTTCAGAGTGGGTTTCGCCAGTTGTGATCATGAAGAAAAAAAATGGTGAACTGAGGTTATGTGTAGACTTGTGGTCGGTTAAACAGAATATAATGGTGGACTGTCATTCTCTTCCACATATTCAGGAAATGATCACAAATGTGGGTGGTTCAAAAGTATTCTCAACTATTAATCTTCACTCTGCATACCATCAAGTTACTTTGAGTGAATGTTGTCAGGATATAACAGCATTTGTAACTCCGTTTGGAGAGTATAAGTACTTACGGTTGCCGTTTGGACTTGCCTCGGCAGCGAGTGTTTTCCAGAAGTTAATGGATGACTTATTTTGTGACATACCACAGGTACAGGCTTTCCAGGATGATATTTTAATTCACACAGAAACTGAAGGTGAACACAACGAGGTTTTAAGTAAGGTTTTGTGTAGCCTCAAAAACAAGGGTATGACAGTGAAACCTAGTAAGTGCAAGTTGATGGTGACGGAGGTGGAATATCTGGGTCACATTATTTCTGGGGAAGGAATGAAACCTAAATTTAGTAATTTGGATGCTGTGAGAAAGGCGTGCCCACCCACTGATAAGGATGCTTTAAGATCTATTTTAGGACTTTGTGAGTATTATGCTAGGTTTGTTCCAGGGTATGCTATGGAGGTACAGCCTTTGAGATCTCTGCTTAAGAAATGAACTAAATTTGAGTGGACGGAAAAGATAGACTCTGTTTTACAAGCTTATAATCCATCAGGAAAACCATTTATTATAGTGGATGCCAGTTTGAGAGTGATTGGTGCTGTTTTTGGTCAGTGGGTTAATGGTTGTGAGAGCACTGTAGATTTTGCTTCCAGGATGTTGACTGAGGCTGAAACGCATTACAGTACTATTGAGATGAAAGCTTTGGCATGTGTGTAAGCTGTTCAGAAGTTCAAAACGTATATTTGGGGCACCAGTTGTAAGCTATATATGGATCACAAACCACTTGTCTATTTATTGAATGGGGAGGGTGTGGGGAAGGCGTCAGCACGTTTAGTTTGTCTGTAATCCAAGTTCCAAGAATATAACTTTATTACAAAATACATTCACAATGGCAAGAGTTGTTGTGCTGATGGTTTATCTTGCCTACCTTTGCCTTATGATTCTTCATTGGAAATGGATTTGGAATAAGAATGTGTGGTAGCTTTGGTGGATATTTTGGCTGTGTCCAGTAATCATATCTCTGAGCAAGAGTGGGTGTCTTCAATGTCCAATAATCTAGTTTTGTCTAAGGTTTTGGATTTATGAAAACTAAGTGGCCACCTGAAAAAGAACCTGTCCGGTGACCTTAGATCCTTTTGTCAAGTGACAAGTGAGCTTTCGTGTGAAAATGGAATTTGTTTAAGAGGAGACCTCGTTGTTCCACCTACTGACCTTAGAAACCAAATAATCGGTTTAGCCAATGAAGGTCGTTTAGGAATCTCGGCTACTTCTAGGAAATTGAAGTTGTCGTATTGGTGGCCAGGTTTGGACAAACAAATAGCTAAGTTTATTAACAAATGTCCTCAATGCACAGTCTTGGACAAACACTGGAAAACAGTCACTAAACCATTATACCACGTTCCCTTGCCAGAAAAACCTTGGGAAAAAATAGCGTTGGATTTTTCAGGGCCTTTTTTTTTTTTTACCGAGGGATATGAGGTATCTTTTGGTGGTGATTGATTATTTTTCTAAGTGGGTTTATTATTCTTTTGCTTCTGATGCGGATTCTGATGTAGTCATCAATTTCTTAAAGAAATTGTTTAGAGTGGAAGGCCCAGTTAGTACAGTGGTAACTGACAATGGTACGCATTTTGTGTCTAAGAAGATCTATGACTATGCATGATATCAAACATCTAAAAGTAGCTTTATGGAGTTGGTCTTCTAACGGTTATGTAGAAAGGGGTAATCGCATTTTTAAAGAAGGTATCCAAACTGCTTTAGTGTCTAATTGTGATGTTGCAGAATTTTTGCAAGAAAAAGTTTAGGCATATTTATCTACCCCTCATTCTATTACTGGAGTCACCCCTTTTAAGTTACTTAGGGGGAGAGATTCCAGGACCAAACTTGTACCAAGATGGATGTTTGATGTTTTGCATGATAATTGCAAGTCATCTGCTTTGGCCGTTGACAGTGCTTTGAGAAGTACTGTATTTGACAAACAGCTGAAGCAGAAGAATAATTATGATCAAAGGACTAATGCCGAAAAAATTGAGTTATGTGTGAATGATTGGGTTCTAATTAAGGAGCCTTTTAAGGTGCATAAAGGGGAGTCAAAGTTTTCCTTTCCTGAAAAGGTTCTTAAGTCTACAAAGGCTTCTGTTTTACTTGAAGGGAATGGTTGGTGGAGCAGGAACAGTGTTGTTCCTATTAATAGTGAACAACTTGATATTTTCAGAGACATGTATCGTTTGAAGAATATCGATGATTAAATGCCTTCAACAGATGTGGGAAGCTGTCTACATGCAGGAACTCGTCTAGTGAGAGGTCATGCTCCTTGAGGTTAAAAGATATAAGTCCAGATGTTCTGTCTTATGGTAATGATTCAAGTTCTAATCTTGATTCGAACCTCACTGAATCTGACTCTAAATTAACAACGACTCGCCGTTCTAGACACGTCAAATTGCCTTCTAAATTTCATGATTTTGTTCTTGTTTAGAGTTTTTTTTCTCCATAAAGGAGGAAGGTGATGTAGTATGTATTTGTATAATGCTTGGTTAATGTGCTTTGTCAACACTGAGTTGTGTTCTTATCTATGTGTTCTATGTTTAGAACCAGCGTTCATTAGTAGTTGTCTTGGTGTTCTGGAGTTCGGGCGATGACTCTGTGAGTTGGCCGTTACTTCAGAATGTGGACGCTGCTTATGATCGTGGGTCCTCTTCGTCTTGGAATAAACTTCAACTTGTCTTATTTATTGAAGCCTGCATCTTGTATGCTACACCTGAGGATCAAGTACTTAGCCTTGTCTAGCACTTTAACTGGAATCCGAAGGAAGAAAGGAGGCTGTGGTGCAAGAAGCCCAGAAGGGGGCAGAATCGTAGATCATGAATTAAGACACATGAAGCGTCGCGGGAGCCAGGATAACCAAAACAGCAGGAAGGCTTGGAAGACTCAAGCGCTGGAAGTTCCAGGCAACTCAGGAGGTGAGTGCAGCAAAGATGCTTGAGCAGGACTGGAACAAGGCCAAGCGCTGATGAAGTTTCAAATGGAGCATTTATGCAGGAATGCAAGACTGTTCCACAAAGGCAAGTGCTTCATGTGGAAGCATGGACGTTTCCAAGGAACTTGGGGAAGAGCACGTATTACACCCAGTGCACATGAGATCTTGCAGGTGGCAGGTACAAGTGGCAGTTGGAAACAATTAACCATTTTTAATGGAACCCAAGTGCATGATGGTAAAGGTCAACAGGTCAGGGTGGCTACAGTTAATTGCCCAGGAAACACTTGATTAATCTACAGGTGCGAAATAAACTAAACTTGCATAGCAACAGTACTGGAGGTTCAATGGTTCAAGAGCTCTGGATGGGGACCTTGGAGAGCTCAAGACAGAGAGGTGTCACAAGGTAATGAATACATGAGCCTGATATTGTAAAACCCACAGCATGAAGGGCACAAGATGGAGTCATGAAAGGCAATTACTTGTCATTCATGATTGGAGTTTGGCTGATGTTTTCAATTTACAAAGTAAAGAGATCACTATAGCATTCCAGAGGGAGAGGGGATAACTTTGTGATTCTATGAGTTTGCAAATATTTTCTTCGTACATCAATTTTTTGTAAACCTGCCCTCCAAAACCTAGTTATGTTTTGAGTAGGAGATTACTTCCGTTACTCTTCACCTCCAAGCATATCCCACCTTAGACTTGATGAAGGGGGAATAGAAGGTATATTAGTGAGTTTGTCGGAGGGGGAGGATTCCCACTGCTATGGTATTTTACTTGTCTTTTCTATTTGTTTCCTTCTCATTCTGACTTTCTACTTCTCTTTTTTTCACCATGTGGCCTAGTTTTTCCTGCCACTCAATCTTTTAAATCTCTAATTCAGTCTACATTGAATTGGATTTTGACCCATTTCTTTAGAGGTGTCCGTTCAGTAATTCTGACTATTTATGACTCATTATTAACCCTTATTCTTATCATGCCTCTATGTAAGACAACAGTACTGCCATTAAAAAAAAAAAAAAACTGATCAGAGATAGTTAAACACTAAAGTACACAAAAAAGTATGGGTGGAAATCTTGACTTAATCCTAACCACTGGTAGTTACTTGAGCCCTCATCCCAGTCCATCGTTATTTTGCACACCATGCTACCTAAGTTTGGACTGAGCCATATGCAAATCAGTCTTGAACCTGCTCCAATGGGAGAAGTCCATCCCAAACTCCCTGGAAAGGCTATCCCAAACCGGAATACAAGCAACCCAGGACCAATTTCACTCCAGTTAGGGATCATCAGCCATGTACAACTGCATTCCAGTGACACAATGTGCACAGGACCCATGTCTGGGCACCCCTGCCCCACTTAGGGCAACTCACTAAATTATAGAACAAAGTAATGATGGGATGCTTGAATTAATCTCAGCCACTGGTAATTACTTGGGCTACATTCCATTCCATCATTATCTTGCATACCAAGCCACCTCAGTTGGACCCAGCACTATTCAAATCAGTCTTGACCAAGCTCCAGTAGAAGCAGTACACCCCAACTGCTAGACCAGACCTTGTGGAACATGAGCACGAACAACCTAGGACTGGTTTCAACCTAGTTAGGACTCATCAGCCTGGTATTGCTTGGGTCCACTGACACAGTGTGCATGGGACCCACATCTAGGCATACCTGTCCCTCTTAGGGCAACAAACTAAAGTATACTAAAAAGTGATGGCCTTTCCTTGGTCTGGAATGCCGCAGGTCTAGGGTTTTGCTTTAGTGTGTCACTCTAAGTGTGATGGGTATACCCAGTTGTGGGTTCTGTGCACACTGTGTCACTAGACCAAAACCAGGTTAGCTGATGAGCTAACTAGGGTGAAACTGGTCCTAGTTTGGTTGCATTTCATTCCAGAGTGGACCTAGCCTGGCAGTTCAGTCTGGACTGTTCCCCTTGGAGCACAGTCAAAAGTGCATGGAACCCAAGTCTGCATCCAGCTGGGCTAAAACAGAGATGGCGTAGTGTGCAAGATAATCAAAGGCTGAGATGTAGCACAAAGTATCTAACAGTAGCTGAAATTAATTGAGCATTCCATCCATCACCTTTTTGAATGAGATATTTAAACACTAAATTTAATATTATATCCCCAAACTATATTTAATGTTGTATCCCTAAATGTAATGGGGATCAGCCACCCCATTAAGAAGAGGATAAACTCAGAATGCTTACATAAACAAACCTTTGCATACATTATGTCTGGCTCAAGTATAATGCACCACACAGGGTTACAAAGTAACACAGTGTTGCTGGATCAGGAGCTGGAAGGACCCGGAAGAACTTTGACGTACTGTGAGCGTGAGTTGCCGGAGGAGGACTGACCGCTGGGAGCCACTGGAGGAGGACCGACTGCTGCGAGCACAGGGAGCACGAGCCCACCCTCGAGTGCCACGATGGATGGTGCCCATGGGCTGTGATATGGCCCGGGTGTGCTGGACAGTGTTAGAGACCGAACCCCCTGCTGAGACAGACCACGAACCCGGCTGTTGAGATGCCAGGACGCCAGGAGGAGGAGCGGAGAGCGAGAGCTCAAGAGCAGGCGCAACAGCGCCAGTACAGGATAGGAGGTGGTGAGTGGAGAGCAGGCGGTCGGGCGGGCAGCAGATAGCTGGTCTAAGGTCTAAGGTAAGGGGGAGGCTCCATCTCACCCCCTTCTTCACCCCCTTTGCTGCTTCACCCCTTCTGCTTCTGCCACAGACTACCTGCTACCTGGTTTATCCAGTTGCCGGGCCTTCCCTGGCTTTCCCAGCTCGCTCGGTCTGCTTGCCTCTGCATTACACCGTCTTCCACCGTCACGCTGTAGGCTGCCCTGACTGTTGCCAGATGGCTAGGCGGCTCCCCCACCGGCAAGGGCTGCTGCTGCGAGGCCCTGAGCCTGAAGTTCGTGGCAGGGGGGAGTGGGTCAAAAATCTTGAGAGTCAGGAGAGCTGGAAGCTGTGCAAATCCTCCCACTACCGCCCAATCCAGTCTTCAGTTTTCCTTTTCATCCCTGCTGTTTCTGGCTTCTGTCCCTGGTATGATCCTGCCGTGTTCCGGCATTTTTTTTAGTACCTTTCTACACCCCCCATACAAGAGAATGCGTTTTTCTTGGGACAGCTACAAGGGTGGGGGTTGCTCCTTACCCTTGCCCTTGCCCATATCCAGCACGACAAGGATATCTCAACAGGACAAAACAAGGTCATGTCATCATACGTAAGGATAAAGAGGAGCTTACGTACTAGAAATACATCAAACTTACATCAAGCCATTAGGCCTTGGGGGATCACAACCCTTTGGCAGGATTATTAGTTGGTGGTAGGAAGAGGATCCAGGTTCTTGGAGAGAGTAAATAAAATAACAAGAGCAAATAGAATGACTTCTAAACGTACAAGAATGAGTTTGTCATTCCCGAGCAGAGCCTGCAAAAAAACTAAATCAAACCCCATAAGAAACAAGGGGGTACAGCAATTAAACATAAAAAGTTTGAACTCTATCCTCCCATTCCTTTTGAATGATCCTTGCGAGAAAATTATGGTTAACGCAGGAAATACATCTGGTTTCATTCATTATTTTCAAGGCCCCGCTCAGGGTAACGACTTGAATGCTTTGATGGGCGAGAACACATTTGTTACGGAGGGGCCTGCTGGTTTTGTTGCCTCACTCCCCCCTTGAGGGGGTCGAATCAAGTCAAAGTTATAGAATTTAGCCTCCCTGATATAGATCCGGATGAGGTGCTCGGCAGCAGAATAGCTCCTTCTTCAATACCAACAATGCCCGTAGTAGCACAATCCAATATTGATTCCCCCATGTTAAAGCTATTCAGTAGTGCCCCCCTTGGATCACTTTCTTTCGGACATAAGTCCATCAGATACCCTGGACTTAGCGTGTCCACCTGCACAACATATAGGGGGTCATAGGGGGAACCGCCAGAAGACCGTACCGCGGTCGAAAGACCGCAGCGGTCATTCTGAGTTTCCCGCTGGGCCGGCGGGCGACCGCCAGAAGGCCGCCCGCCCGCCCAGCGGGAAACCCCCTTCCACGAGGATGCCGGCTCCGAAAGGAGCCGGCGGAGTGGAAGGGGTGCGACGGGTGCAGTTGCACCCGTCGCGATTTTCAATGTCTGCCACGCAGACACTGAAAATCTATGTGGGGCCCTGTTAGGGGGCCCCACGACGCCCGTTCCCGCCAGCCAGGTTCTGGAGGTGGAAACCGCCAGAACCAGACTGGCAGGAAGGGGGTCGGAATCCCCATGGCGGCGCTGCTTGCAGCGCCACCGTGGAGGATTCCCAGGGGCAGCGGGAAACCGGCGGGACACCGCCGGTTTCCCGTTTCTGACCGCGGCTGTACCGCCGCGGTCAGAATGCCCATGGAAGCACCGCCAGCCTGTTGGCGGTGCTTCCGCGGTCTATGGCCCTGGCGCTCCATGACCGCCAGGGTCAGAATGACCCCCAGAATCCTTTCTGAATCTCTCAAGTGCCTTGAAAGAATTGTATCATCCATTTTGGAGCTTTTGGAGAAATCTATAAAAAATTCAGACCATTCTTAAGATATTTTCATTTCCATTCTAAAAGTTCGACTAGCAAATCAAAACATGAGCCACTCCTCTGCAGAGTCAACTACAACATCTAAAAAAGAAGCGTGTAAGAGTTTAGGTCTAAATACAAAGGGGACAAACTGGAGTAGCCTGCAGCTCCCAAGTGTTGAGGACTCGATAATCACAGGTGATAAGCTCTCTCACTTTGATAGAGGAACTCAAGCAGGAAAACCACAGTTGGATGAAATAGCCCTTCCAACAGCAATTCGGGCCTCTGAAGAGAATGAGATATACTCTTTGGACAATCTTTTTCGTAATACGAACTCAATGCTTAATATTACCCGACTGGCTCATGTTGTCTAGATAAAGGAAGATGCCCCAAATCCCAGAGCAGTACCATTTCCAATCTTTCTTCCCAAAGATCAACCATCTATAAAGCAGCTGGAACAGAATGAGAAGGACACCGGTCCGGTTAGTTAAATAGCTAAAATAAGAGGGAAAAAGAATGGAAAGAAAGGAACCAGAGAATCATAAAAAAAGAAAGGAAAGTTACGTTTGAGGAGGGAGAGCAGGTGGAAGTTACAGACATCCCGGAACAGGTCTCCTCATTTAAGAACGTCCTTAGTTGCACCAACACAAACCATGATCAGACGGACCAGCTAGTGATTCCATGTGGTAGATCTGACTCCTCCATCGTGTCTCCGCCTGATCTGGTCCATCTTGCAACCAAGGAGATTCACCCCAGATTAAGCATTCAGAAAGTGGGCGAAAAATTCAGAGGGGATAAAGCCCTTGATGGGCGGACGGAGTTACTGGACTATCTGGAGTTCTCAACTATATTTGACTTCAATGTCTGCCTAAATTGTTCATTCCTACTGTCATGCTTTCTGGGAATAGACAAGCTCAATTTAATTGAGAGTACTGATATTGTGAGGGTCTTACTTGACCACAGTATGGGCAGGAGTAAGGCAAAGGTTTGGTTCTCTTCCAAACTATTGTGAAATTACTTTTGGTTAATTGTGCCCAATTCCAACGTAGAGGTATAGATGTTATCCCAGCCCAGGAGAAGTCAATGTACTCTAGTGGGCAGTCTACTACTCATGGATTAGACTCTACAAACCCAATCGTGAATTGGGGGGGAAAGTTTCTCTCACCTCAGGAGAAAGTGTGCAAGTTTCTTTATATCAAGGTATAAAGGTAGTGAATGTCTTGGAAGGACCTAAATCTCAGGGCTTCAGTCCCAATCAAGAAAATTGGAATTGGTTAGTGGGGATGCTGAATAGACCTAAGCCTAGGGATAAGTTGATACAGCCATGTTACTAGCACTGGCCTTTCCTTGGTCTGGAATGCCGCAGGTCTAGGGAAAGATCAATGTAAATTACATGTTTTGTCTTCAATGAGGATCGACTTGATTTGCATTCAAGAGACCTGGTGTTCGAATTAGTTCTCATGCCCCGGTTACACGGTTTTAAGCAAAAAAGCACTCCCTTCAAAAAAAGGGCGTGCTAAAGGGGGCATTGCCATGCTTCTAAGTGACAGGTATAATTGGGAATACAACAGCCTCCCCGACATTACAATTTTATGTCTAATACTACGAATACAAGTTTGGAGGGGAAGGGCGGTAAACTGCCCCTAATGATTGTAAACGCATATATCTCCCCCCTGAAAAGGAATTGGATACTATTTTAGAACAACTCTTTTTACAAATTTGTGCGATAAGAAATCCTGTTAATTTAAGTTTAATGGGGAACTTAAATTGTAAAGTTTCTAATACTATGCTTGCTTCCTTCAGTGATTTAGATACGGAAAAAGCATTGAATATCCTGTCTATCATGTTCCCTTCTAGAATTAGGACAGATAAAAGAGAATTAATCTTTTTGAAAGGTCTAAGGTCCTGCAGTATTCTGAACAGGCGCTTCAGTATGGATTCACCTGCAGCTCCCACACATGTCAGTTAAGAATAACTTCATTATAGACTACACCTGTGCTTCATAAAATGTAGCTCAAAAATTGGAGGACATGGCTGTATTAGACACCCTATACAGTGACAGTGACCACAAAACTTTAAGGCTTACTTTGAATTTGAAGTTAGGGGCCACAGACTCATGGTCTATAAAAGGCGCAAACCTTAGAATCAATGGAAAAAATAGGAGAATGTCTTGGATGTCAGTTAAAATGTTATCGATTAAACTATTACTGGAAAACATTGTGGAAACTTGGAGGTGTGTGGGAAAGACGTTCTAATAAATGTTTCCAATTTAATAAAACACATTACTTTGCGTAAGCAGCCTGAACGTATTATAATTGGCTTCCTATTCTGAATCTGAACAGATTAATAAATGAACTAGTACAGCGACAATTGGAACTCAAGTCTAAGGAAATGAATAGGTGTTAGAAATGGGGTCTTTGGTTGACAGTCAGGTTACCCCTTGTTCAAGAAAGGACCCTCAGTCTAGTCAGGGTAAAAGAGAATCACCCTCAGCTAGCCCCTGCTTACCCCCTTGGTAGCTTGGCAGAGCAGTAGGCTTAACTTCAGAGTGCTAGGTGTAAAGTATTTGTACCAACACACACAGTAACTCAATGAAAACACTACAAAATGACACAACACCAGTTTAGAACAATAGGAAATATTTATCTAAACACAACAAGACCAAAACGACAAACATCCGACATACACAAGTCAAGTTATGAATTTTTAAAGATTAAACTCAAACATAGCGCTTAGAAACACAAAATGCTTCGATGAGGTGTTAACACGGCGTCGTGAATTAGTAATTCCCAACAAGCCGACACCAGCGGTGCCGGACACGGAGTTGCGTAGACCCCCAAGTAAAGTACCTTTGGTGAAGAGTGAAAACAAGTGGATGCGCGAAGTCGGGGATCGCGGCGTCTGTGCGAAACATTGAATCCGCGCACTTCGAGCGGCATCGGTCACGACGTGGTGCAGCGACTTCCACGGAGTCGCGGACTTCGGCGGGGCTGCAGCGATGTTGGGCTTGCGAAGGTCGTTGTGTTCCAGCAAAGATCACGGAGTCGGGTGCAGGCGGCGTCACCGGATTCAGCAGAGGGGTCGGTCTGAAGTCGTCCGAAGTCGATTTCCTTGGATTTCCACCAGCTTTCCTTTCAAGGGCCCAAGAACTGGATAGGGCACCACTTGTCAGAGTAGTCCCTGAGACTTCCAACAACAGGAGGCAAGCTCTAGATCAAGCCCTTTGGAGATTTCTTTACAAGATGGAAGGCACACAAAGTCCAGTCTTTGCGCTCTTACTCTGGCAGAAGCAGCAACTGCTGGATAGCTACACAATGCACAGTCACAGGCAGGGCAGCACTTCTACTTACCACTTCAGCTCTTCTCCAGGCAGAGGTTCCTCTTGATGTCCAGAAGTGAGCTAAAGTCTGTGGTTTTGCGTGCCCTTCTTATACCCAATTTCTCCTTTGAATTAGGCCTACTTCAAAGTAAAGTCTCTTTTGAATGAGAAATCCTGCCTTGCCCAGGCCAGACCCCAGACACTCACCAGGGGGCATTGTGTGAGGACAGGCACAGCCCTTTCAGGTGTAAGTGACCACTCCTCCCCTCCCTCCTAGTACAAATGGCTCATCAAGAAATGCAGACTACACCCCAGCTCCTTTTGTGTCACTGTCTAGTGTGAGGTGCAACCAGCACAACTGTCAAACTGACCCAGACAGGGAATCCACAAACAGGCAGAGTCACAGAAATGGTATAAGCAAGAAAATGCTCACTTTCTAAAAGTGGCATTTTCAAACGCACAATCTTAAAATCAACTTTACTAAAAGATGTATTTTTAAATTGTGAGCTCAGAGACCCCAAACTCCAAATGTCCATCTGCTCACAAAGAGAAACTATACTTTAATCAGATTTAGAGGGACAGGCCTTGCAACAGTGAAAAACTAATTTAGCAATATTTCACTGTCAGGACATACAAAAACACATTACTGTATGTCCTACCTTAACCATACACTGCACCCTGCCCTTAGGGCTACCTAGGGCCTACCTTAGGGGGCCTTACATGTAGCAAAAGGGAAGGTTTGGGCCTGGCAAGTGGGTGCACAGTTAAAACTGCACACACAGACACTGCAATGGCAGGTCTGAGACATGATTACAGAGCTACTCATATGGGTGGCACAACCAGTGCTGCAGGCCCACTAGTAGCATTTTATTTACAGGCCCTGGCACACCTAGTGCACTTTACTAGGGACTTACTGGTAAATCATATATGCCAATCATGGATAAACCAATCACATACAATTTACACAGAGAGCATATGCACTTTAGCTCTGGTTAGCAGTGGTAAAGTACTCAGAGTTCAAAAGCCAACAGCAACAGGTCAGAAAAAAATAGGAGGCAGGAAGCAAAAAGATTTGGGATGAACCTGCATAAGCAAAAAAGTCCAACAATAGGGAAATAACAAAACTTAATATAAATAGGGAAATAACAAATCTTAAGAGAAGAAGATCGCGGCTGAAACTGACAATGTGGAAAAAAATAGAGGATCATAAATGGATTGCATTGAGGAAGCGGCCGTAAAGAGAAACCCCAGAAAATTGTGGGCTATTATCTCAGAGGGGTGCGGAAACTGTAAAACCTTAGCTGCCCCTCTCCCGATAGCAGAGGAAGATTGGAAATTGTATATTCAAGTTCTTTACGCTGAAAACCAGGGCGTTGACCCGGGGAGAAAGGTGATAGCATCAAACAGAGGGGGAGAAACGGATAATACAGGTGCTCCAACAGTGGCGGAATTAGAGGGGATCATAACATCAATGCGCTCTTCAGGTGCTATGGGCCCGATGAGGTTCCAATGACCCTAATTAAAAGGGAGCCTTTGCTTTGGGCAAAACTACTCCAACCAGTGTTCAGCCTCTGGTATGCCCAAGGCAACATCCTGGAATCTTGGACGGGTAGTATAATTCTTCCTCTACATAAAAAGGGAGACAGAACAATACCATCAAATTACAGACAAATCGCCTTATTTGACGCAACTGGAAAGATATTCACAAAAAACATTTTACTGCAATTGACTGATTGGGTGGAAGAAAATGGTATTCTACAAGTGGAACAGGCAGGCTTCAGATAGGCCCATAATACCTTAGATAATATCCTGATTATACAAATTATAATTGGTAAGTATGTCCAGACTAGGGGAGGTGTACTGAACGCGGCATTTATTGATTACTCCAGAACTTTTGACAGAGTGGATAGGGGAATATTGTGGAAGAAACTCCAAGACTTAGGGGTCCCACCTGGTCTCCTGCGATTGGTGATTGCCCTACACTTATCAACCTGGTGCAAAATCTTAATGGGTGGAGAACAGGGAGGTTTTAACCAAAAATGGCCTGAAACAAGGCTGTTTATTGGCCCCATTGCTTTTTTCCCTTTATATCCATGACCTTCCATAAGTCTCAGGAACTCTTTGGGCGATACCTCAGTGGTGGGGGTTCAGCCAATCGTGTGCTTAATGTACCCGGATGACATAGTAGTTTACGACCTTACACCAAAAGGCCTAAATTGACGCTTGGCTGCCTTAAAAACCTATTCGGAGAAGCACTACTTGAGAATCAATACAGCAAAGTCTCAGGTGGTTTGCTTCTCCGGGAAGAAAAACAGAAGGAAATCCTTTTCCCCCTGGGTTCTGGGTCAACACAAGCTGGAACAGCAAGATTCATACCAGTTTTTGGGTAAGATCTTTTCGTCTTCAACAAAAGAAAAAATACCACATTTGTCGTAATACCAATAAGGCTCTTTCACTTGCCCAAGGTCTGTCGGCTTTTTATAAAGCAAATGGTAAACGACATTTCTTACACTTATTTTCTGCCTACCAGGTCAAGATTCCAGCGACTCTCTTATACGCGATAGAATGTATTGATATAAGCAAATGGGATTTTCTTGACAAGATAGAAGGCTGCATTCTAAGATGCAGTGTTGCCTGTAGTCATGCAGTCTTAGGGGCAGCATTACGACTTGAATATGGCATTAAGAATATCTTTGTGCAAGGCCTTGCAGCAGTGATAAGAAAGGCGCATAACCTCATGCATAGCGAGGAATTCACACTGAGAAACCTGGCCTATAGCGAGATCTTTAACAATCTGAAAGAAAAATCCAGATTTTTTAGAAACTTCATCACAGCTATTCGGCTCTTACAGCTAGATTTGGACCTCCGTCCTTCAATTTCCTATATATATCTAAAAAAAACTTTGAAGGCAGTGGCATGGTCCAAAGGCTTTTTGTTGGACCGGGATGCGTGTCGCCAAAGAAGAGGTCTAGAGAAGTTAATTAACTCTGTATCAATGAAAGTGGTGCAACCCTATTTGAACTACAACATGGGGTGAGGCGATTGTATATCCGCTTAGACTTAATAGAATACCCCTGAGAGATCGTATTTCTAGGTGGGATGACTCTACTAACACTTGTGATTTGAGCCAAGGTGGGGTACAGATTCTTACACACGTTTTGTTTGTCTGTCCTGCTTTTGCCGCACCAAGAAAATGATGGTTGAAACCCCCTTTTTTGCGGCTTAATGTTAGATCTCATAGTGAGGTGCTTGATTTATGTTATACCCCCCCAGAAAGATTTTGTTACAGGATAAAAAAAAAAATGCAATAATTTTTGCAGGTATTTTGAATCTTTGAGTTTTAAAAAGTGTACTATTTTATTATGTATTTACATGTTATGCCCCTTCTTAGAAATGTGTATCATTGTATGATGAATTAACATGATTTTGTATTACTATTCATGTGGATCTCTTAGGAATTCCAAAAAATGATAATAAAATATATTGATTGATAGATTGAAATCTGGTGCGGGGAAAAGGCCACCTTAGTCCCACCTTAGAGTAAAAGAATGACGCTAAGGCAGCACTAAAGTGGTGCTAGGCCCTCTTAAACTAAAGAAACCCCTAAAAGAAGCCTCAGCCATGAATGGGGGTTGTGTTATTGAAATAAGTTACTCATCCTCAGTTAAAAAAATAAAATTAGTTGATTACCATTTTAGCAGGGCAAGCCACCATGCCCATACCAAATACACAATCTGATATCATGGGCAATGGATCTTATGTGATCTCTCCAAGAATATCAAACAATTCTACACCCTCAATGTCTACGTTCCAAATTCTAGCGACTGAAATAATTATTGTAGCTATGATGACTTGCTTGGTAACACCCCAACAGATTTGGTAGTTGTTCCAGGTGAAAAGTTCATTCTGCCTCTAGATGTTACCCTAGACACTTTATCACTCTTTGGAACTGTACATTTCACTCCACCCCCAAACACAAAGCTTACAAGTCAATCCTCAATCTATGTTCTAAATAAAATTTATAAGATGTACTTAGAGTTCAAAAATCCATATGAATTTGATTGCACTTTCTTCTCTTGCCCACACAAATTCCACATGAGAAATTACTACATCCATTTTGCAGGCAACCATCTCTACTCATTAGATAACTCAAACAGTTAATACAGAGTCTTCTCTAAATATTCAGGTATCACTCTAGCTATACTATGGAATACTCCCAGACAAGAAAATAAGTGCTGGTGTGTGAATCAGGAAATTCTGAGGGACACTGAACACATCTCAATGATTAAAACAGCAAACATGATTTTGACCCTCAACTAAGTTAAGTTGTTTTTAAAGTGACAATAAGAGAGACCATAACAAACATTAGATTAGGTGTGGAGATGTATAACAAATTAAACAAGGAGTTGGAAGAGTGGAAGAGAAAATAAAGGGGTTAGAATTAAGATATAGGAATTATAAAGGCAATTAAATGCATAACATACTAAACATAAAGAAATATATATATATATATATATATATATACATATATATATATATATATATATATATATATATATATATATATATATATATGTATACATATATATATATATATATATATATATATATATATATATATATATATATATATATATATATATATATATACATATATATACAACACAATTTCAAGCTCCAGAACTGAACAATGAGTATAGAAACACTATTCAACACCTTCTGTGTAGGAAATAAAGCTGAACAAGTATGTGCTAGATACTTAAAATACAAACATTCAATAACAATGTCTTGTCAGTAAAAGATAAAAAAGCAAAGTTCACACTAAAGTGCAGTATTTAAGATAATCTATGATACAAATGAAAACATTAATGAAGTAGACTGTGCATACTACATAAGGAAAATTGCTTTACATACACTGTCTGAAATCCAAAGAAAATACTCTATCAACCAAATGAACAAAGAAATAGAAATCTATGAAGTAATCAAAGAACTAACAGAGTGGAAGGCTCCAGGGCCCAGTGGTCTTATCATACATTTCTATAAAACATTCTGGGATAACTTAAAACCCCCACTTTGCAATCAATAACTCCTTTATTAAGAGTCAGTGAGATTACAGACTCAACTGGAGAGCAACAGGAAGGCAAAGATTAAAGCTTGCTAAAAAACTACAGACCAATTTCCCTGATAAATTTGGACAGTAAGGTCTACACTAAGATTTGTCAACCAGACTAGGGAGACTTCTGTTTCACATTTGCCCCTACCAAAAGGATTCCCAAAAAGTAGTCTATCAAATGATAAATCAAGCTATTCTGCCATATGATAGACACAGGAAAAACAAAAGACACATTAGTGGCAGTTGTGGCCTTAGAAGCTGAAAAGGTCTTTGACCTGGCAGTGTAACCAATTTTTAATGCTAGTCTACAGAAGTCAAATTTGATTGCCTACATTTTTTAAATGGCTCTGGCCCTCTAACCCAGTAGCCAAGTTAAAAGCTGGGGGATTATCTCTGAGCCTTTCCCTCTATGATAGGGTATGAGGCAGGGATGTCCATTATTTCCAACACTTTTCCTGAATTCCATTGAGAGCCACTCCTCTTTCAAATAACACAAACCAGAAGATCCCAAGACTAGCTAAATAATTATAACATCCACAACAGTAACTTATGCAGATGGCATTTTGGTACTTACTGAAAATGCAGAAGCATCCATTGAACCCTAACAAATAAGAGGAACCAATATATGTCCAAGCTTCAGGGTAGTTACTCAATAAAGACAAATCTGAAGTCAGACCACTCAACACCTAATGCTGTACAGATGTGTTGGAGAAAACTGGCCTAAGCCAGCAAATGAGATTCATAAAATACCTGAGCTTGAAATTCAATAATGATTTAATATGACCTATAAGACACAAATAAGACCAGATAAAAAGTTATCTATTAAAACAAATCTGAGACCCTAGATAATTGGTTGGCAAAAATATTAAAATGATGTGACAATATGGAAGCTATACAAATGATTATCACACTTATCATCAATTACCTCTTTAATATGGCCCCTGTCAATTTATACAATGAGTTATTTAAAGACCTGGCCAAAATACTGAATAACTTGCACTGAAATGGGAAAAAAACTAAATTATCTATAGATGAAGAAGTATACTCTTGAAAGAATTAGGAGGGGTGAGCTTAGCTGACCTTTAAAATGTATCTACTAGCCCTATCAGGGAATAAAGTGGCTTATTGGAGATGATGATCATCATTTTCCATGGTTGCAGCTGGAATAATCTTTGATGGAAGATCTATCTTTGGTCTCCTTTCCACTGTACAACAAATAAAGTTAACTTAATCCAAGACCATAATTGATACACCAAGGAGGTGATTTTAAAAGTGATATTAATTCAATTGTAAAAACAAAAGATTCTAATACAGTCTCTCTTTGATTGAACACCCAATTTAAAATCAAAGGCTGCACAATTTTCTGGGAAGAATGGTATAACAAAGGCGTGTGTTTTCTTTCACAAAGATCTGGGCTCCATAGACAGCCTCCATTCCTTAGCAATCCTGCAGTGCACTAAATATTATAACTTTTAGAAATTGAAAGTTGCTATTTTAAACAAATGGAAACCGCACCACATAAGATCTTTCCCTTTTTCTTTGATGTCTATCATTTGAAATCTAGGACATGCTGTCTCTAATATGTGTTCAATTCTAAAAAAAATTAAATCTCATTTGCTATCAAAAATACAAAAGAACTGGTCAGACGATTGGTCCATCAACCATATTGAGATCTCTCTTCTGCATTGCCTGGCTGAAATAATGAAAATCTTCAGTCACCAAGAAATTCAGGTCAAATCTTCACAAACCAAGTAACTCATGCTTTACAGATTATTTAGGACTCTTGGCAAACTACATAAACTAGGGATTAAAGAAACCAATAAGACAACAGCTGCAAGAATAAGGGCCTCATTTTGAGTTTGGCTTCCCCACCAAGGGACTGCCAAACTCACCATGAAGACATCACAACTATGGTGGTGACGTTTCACCCGCGAGTACTACAATGTTTCTACCGGGCTGACCAGCGGGAGTATTGTAATACTCATTCCCGCCAGTCAATCCGGCGGGAACCGTGCTACGAAATAGGACTCGGCTTTCTAATGGAGTGCAGCGGCTGCAGGCATCATCAGGGAGTCCAGGAAGGGTGAAACCACAATGGACTCGGACTCTGGAGGGCTGGGGAACCTTGTTGGCACCAGTGGCCCACTTTAACTTGGGTCAGAGATGGCAGATTCAGGGTGACTTGAGGTGTTGGATTTTGGCGGTTCCAGAGGCTTCAGAGTCCCTTCTTTGGAGTTTGTTGGAGAACAGGTGTGCTGTTCGCAGTAGGTCTTGAGTCTTTTTCGAAGGCAGGGGTTTCTCCCGGGTTTCTGGAGACACAGATGAGAGATGCAACAGGCTGGTGGGGCTAGTACCAGATCAGCAGCTTCTTTTTTCCTCTTCTGCTTTTGTGGCTCTGAGGGGTCCTTGGGCTTCTTTGGCTCCCTTAAATACTGACATTAGAGGCGTTTCAAGGAGTGTAGGGTATTAGCCAATGGGCTACTTACCCTTCGGGTTAGTAAACCCCTCTATATTACAACTTATAGTGGGAAGTGGGCATAACCATGTCCTAGAGTTCCTAAATCTGCCATCACCAAGATGGCAGATTCTGAAATGTAGTGTCAACATCAGGCAGCTCACCTTAAGGGTAGGACTGACTGGAGGGTTGGACACAACTCTCTGATTAGGAGATTTCTCATTTGTCCAGATACCAAATGGGCCCTGGGCGGGAAAGTGAGGGGAAGGGGGGGGTCAACATTTCCCTTGTGAGGTAAGCCACTTCTGCATACCAAGGGTGGTGGGCTTCTTTGAAGCTCCCTGCCTTGGAATGTAGATTTGCAAGTCATTCTGTTGAGTGGGGGTGTGTAACACCCCTCCCAGATCAGGCTTTTTGTTTGACGATCCGAGAGCAAAGGCTCTCTCCTTAGAGGGTCAGACTCATGCCTGATGGTGGCGGGCTAGCTCAGACTAGTCACCAAGCACACCAGAGGGTGGTAGGTTTTCAGAGGGCACTTCCAAGATGCCCTCTGGATGCATGTATTGAATAATCCATCACTGAAATCAGTGTGGGCTTATCAGTATGACATCCCTATCTTCAGTGAAACCGTCATGTAGCTGGAACACGTATTGACCAGTGTCCACCACATACATTTTAAATGACTTCCCTGTCCATTTACTATGTCGCTGAATCAACAATGAGATAGCAGAGGCATATCTGTTCTTGCAGATATGCCCTCACATGTAATATAATGCACCCCATCTTAGGGCTGTAAGGCCTGCTGTAGAGTTGACTTACATATATAGTAAGAGACAAAATTTTTAAGTAATATGCCAATTTGGTTGAAAAAGATGTGCATGAGTAAGAAGACTCATGTAGTTGAAAGCACACTGGGGTGCAAAATCACTACTGATGTACCATCAGCATGAGTGCAGTGCCAACTGTAGTGCTAGTGGCGCCCTGTGCGACAATCTTTTATGACACCCTCTCCTCCATAACTTCCTCCTCTGGTTCCCTCACTACCACCCATCAAAAGTGCCTATCATCTCTCTATAGCACCTCTCTCACACTGAATTTGTTTTAGCTCACTGTTAAATGCTGGGTACTAATCTACTCAGCTGTCAACATAAAATACAGAGCTTTTCTTTGCAGCAAGCATATTAACCATTTGTGCTACTTTATGGCGAGTCAAAACTGCCACTAGACAAAACTCTGATGCTCTCTCTCTACCAGGAGCATTGATCAGAACAGTTATCTTGACATGTTTATTGCTGCTTGAAAGCTGGACACACAAGGAACTCTGCACCAGGGGCTTTTAAATCGTAAGTTATTGCTAAACACAGCACTTCCCCTGAGGTCAGGGCCCCCCCAGGTCAGCGCCCAGTGCACCCGCACTGGTGGAAGCCGGCCCTGCATGAGTGTACAAAAGCATTAGGATATCAAATCACTTTTAGGATTGAAAATCATCCTTGATGCAACGTAAGCAGAATTATAATAACTCATTTCAGAACACATTTCTATTTAGATGAAAATCACATTTGGGTGAAAAATCGCCACTGCTTCAGCCTCAAAAGACGTGTGAAGGCGTTTTCAGGTACACAAATGTGTCTCCATTAAAGAAACCCTGACACTTTGCTTTACTATCCATGCACTTAAATGGGAAGCATTCTTTAGTAAGGCAGTCTGAACGTCGAATTTCCAGTAGTAAATGGTAAGACTGAAATAATGCTCTGGCCTGATTCAAAATATGAGTTAAACATTTTCTATACTATGGCTGAATGGCTGACCAAAATGAACCAACATCAGAAGTGGGCTGACCCAAAGCTCCTCTCTGTATGTTTTTGGTGTTGAAGACAAGAGCTTTGGAAGACAGCAAAATTTGAATGTAGGTAGTCATGAAAAAGAAAATACCTTTTTTCTGAGCTGTTAATGCTTGTTAGCTTAGAGAATAGTATCTTTAATAATTCATCCATAGCTTTGAGTTGAACATTATTACTGTCCTTCTAGATCTTAGTGGAATACTTCTGTGCTGTGCAAAAACAGATTATCCTGGGGTGCATGCATGTCTCCTGTTGCTTTAGGGTTCAGGTCCGCTAAATTGCAAGTAGGTATACGTTTTCTTTTGTTTTGTCCCACTAACTCGGGTGCATGTCCCTCTTCCGCTTGATGTAGAGGCAGTTTGAATCTGAGATGTACGCCCTTCCTCCCCTTGATGTGATTTATGCTATCGGAGTTGTTGATGTTTCTTATTATTACTGTTAAGTCCTTCTAGGACTGAGGTGCACATCTCTATTCCCTTGCTGTTGGGGCCTGCTGACTCTCCGATGGATGTCTCTTTCCTCTTGTTTTTTATCCATTTTCAGCTGAGGAGCATGTCACTCTATTTCTTGTTTTTGACTTGTACTAACTTGGGTACAAGTTTGCTTCTTACTTGTAATTTAGAAGCTTTCCACTGAGGCATATGCCGCGGTTTTTCTTGGTCAGTCCTCAAGTAAGTACTTGTGAATGAAAATGGCCTGGATGCATGACTTTATTTATTTTTCGCGTTACAGGGTCGGCTTCATTTACATGACAGTTGACGGGCATAAAAAAATAAGGCAGCTGTCATCCTGTGGGGTGGAGTCAAGGGCTTGGCTAAAACAACAAAATATGCTAAGTATTTTGTTGAATTTTCAGTTCATAGCAACTGTATTTAAAATAATACACATCGCTAAAAGTGTAAATTAAGGTGTAAAATGAATGTGCATCAAATTAACTAATGGGAAATGCACTAGTTAACATTATGAAACTTCGTGAATGTGATCACTGCAGAAGTCTGTGTGTGAGACCAGAGAGTCACAGACCTGAATCCACATTGGTGCAATGCATAATAGTGCCTTGTGTAGGTAACAACATGTAACAGAAAGCAATGTGACTATTTAAGGCATTATTCTAAAAGTGTTGTACACATTGAATAGGATGCACACCATGATAGAGTGTATTTGAACAGCACCACTTGAATCATGCAGCAGGGAAGCACCAAATTATGCAGAAGGGTTTGCTAAATTATGTGGCAAGAAAAGGCAAATTATGTGGTACAGAGGCACATTTTTTGCTAGTATTGCTTCATTATTTTGACATTTTATCACTTGGTAATACTGTCTGGGCACCGATTCCCCCTCATTAGTACCAATTAAACAACCAAATACAGAAATAAGCAACTGAAAGATGCCCAGTTACACTTTGAGAAGAGCTTCCACTGTGCACAAACGTCACCACATTTTCAGTACTTTTTGATCCATTTGAGCGAGAAACAACATTGATTTTGTTAAAATCTGCAGATTATACTGCAGGTGCTGGATTATTTGGCAAATGTGGGAAATCCATAACTATGCAAAAAGTGCTGCTGCTGCAGAATCCCATAATTCTAGTGATCCTGTATAAGCTAAAACAAGTGCTTTTAAAGAATGCATGTTAGGAATAGCTAACCAGACTGTACCTAATGTAGCCATTTTTTTTACAAGTCCATTGAAAGGACACTTTCCGATCTCAGCATCCTTACATTACCTCTAAAAAAATAAATAATGTTTGGGTCCATGATGCTTCAAGAGACTCCATAAATTAAATCACTTTAGACCTCTCCCTTTAACTTTCACACAGAGGTACCACCAGGTCCAAATCTGGGATAGTTGTTTTTAACAAAAAAAAGAATTGGAACAGTTTATGTAAAAATTAAAAACACCTCAGCACCTTGGTTCTCATACACCCTGCCAACTTTGGCCTCTGCTTTCATGCAGATGTCCTTTCAGGTGAGTTGAAAGAGTGGAAGTGGGGTCAAAAGGGTCATATTCAGAGGCCTGATCGTCCGAACCTGTAGGGTTTCTGGGTAATGGCCCAGGCGAAAAAGTAAAGGAGTGAAATCTATGGATAGTGTCAAAGAGATGGCCCAGAAGAGGTTGTACTCTGTGGAATTTATTTTTTTCTTTTATAAATGAGACATCTTAGCCCTTTCCTCGGAGAGATGCCTTGAACAAAGTGTTGAGAAATGTGGGCTCATTATTAGTTTAAAGGCTATCACTACCATTAGTGCAGCAAGTGAATTGGCACTGGAACAATGGTGTGAAGGGCCACTGCACCCCATTAATGGGTGTGGTAATATCTCAAAGGTGTGGGAAGACTTTTTCATTGTTAGCATTCGGGCCCAGATTACAAGAAACAGGGGTGATATGGATACTTCCCCTCTTTTGCTCAAAGAAAGGGGCAAACAGTCCTCTTTGAATTTCAGGCCTAGAAATAATGGCCAGTGATATGAGCAGAGGAGTAGGCATCAGTGGTGCTGCAGGTTCAGTGGCACCAGGACCTAGGGATATGAGGGCCCAACTAAACCCCTACTATGGCTGCTTTATTAATTTGTTTCTTGAATTAGGGCACAATGCACCCTTGCTGTGCCAGTGCTGCTTTCAGCTTCGGTTCAATGGCCCAAGACAGGGGATGATTGGAGAAGAGGAGACATCTTAGAATTAAGCTTCAGAGAGATGGTAAAAAGGAGGATGGGAGGGGCCCACTGCTTCACAATTAAGACTGTCTTACTTCACAATCAGACATGGGCAGAGCATTGGGGACGATGTGGGCCTTATGTGGGCACTCATTCTTACCGAAAGGTACAAACTGTCTGTTTCAAGAAGCGAGTGATGGCCGGATATTGTGGGGAAGAGGTGAAAGAGGGAGAGGGGATAGCCTACTATTCAGGACTGCAGGTATCATTAGTGCAGAATGCACAGTTGCATTGGGACCCAAGGGTATGAGGCCTTCAATTAATGGGTGTAGTGTTTTATACCTAGTTTAGTTGTTTTTGTGCTTCCTCTTTTATATGTCTTACATTTATTGTGGATTATGAGCTACTGAAAAAGTGCCCCGCATATTATCTCATAAATCTCACTCCCTGTGCTCAGGCCTACCCCTCCAGTTCCAAAAAGACTTTCCATTAAGTTTTGAAGGGGGGGCTGGCTTAAAAATATTTTGGGTAGGGGGGCTCAGAGCAAAACATTTTGAAGACCGCTGCTCTTAGGTTTATGGCTCTCTTCACTTGTCCGTCTGACCTGCTAGCTCTGGTGTGCAAGTTCCTTTTACTCTCAGATGCTACTTGTCCTGCTGGCTCTCTGGTGCACATTTCTTTTCCTTTTACTCTCAGATCTGCTAGCGCTGAGGCTTACGTTTCCTAATCTTGCTGTCTGTCCCACTAATGCTGATCTGCATGTCTATCTTCCTTTCATCCTAGGATCTGCTAGCCCTGAGAGTTATGTCTCCCTTCCTCTTGCTGTCCATACTCGATAGCACTGCTGTGTACATCTTGCTTCCTCTTAGGGTGGTCAGCAGTCCTGCTGCTTGTGGTGTGGATGTTTCTCCTCCTTTCATGCTCATGCATCCTAGCCCAGATGTGTACGCCACTCTTATTCTTGCTACCTGCCTACAAACTCGGTGCTGCCACTGAAGCTTATGTCTTTCTTCTTTGTTTGCTGTTGTCCCACCATCTCTGGTGTGTGCGCCGGACCGGCTTTTAGGCGGTGGCACATCTTTTTTGGCACCTTCCTCCCATGACCAACTCCTCGGATTCCCTCACCACCACCTGGCAAAAGTGTCCCTCATCTCTACATTGCCCCTCTCTCATACATTTAATTTGTTTAAAGTGCTGGCAAAGGCTGGCTTTCCTAATCCACTCAGCTATCCACACAAAAATACAGATCTGTCCTTTTCAGCAGGCACATTAACCCTCTGCACTACTTTGGCCAGCTAAAACTGCTACTAGACAAAAGTATGATCTCTCCCTCTCGCAGGATCATTAATCCAAGAGTTATCTTAACATTTTTATTGCTGCCTGAAAGGTGGACGTACAAGGACCTCTGCAGAAGACGCTTTTAAATAGTAAATTGTTGCTGAACACTGCGCCCCCCGGTAGGTCAGTGTCCCCTCCAGGTCAGCACCCAGTGTGGCCGCACCACTCGCACCGCCCTAAAGCCGTCCCTATGTGTACGTCTCTCTTACTGTAACTCTCAGACCTGATTGCACTGAGATTTACTCCTCTCACCCTCTTCCTGTCAGTCCTGATGGCTCTGGTGTGTACGTCTCTCTTCCTCATGATGTTAGTCCTACTAGCTCTGGAGAATACCCTTCTTTTCCTCTCGCCCACAGCCCTGCTAGCTCAAGTGTGTGTGCCTCTCTTCCTGTTGTTCTCAGTCTTGCCTGGGATTATGTCTCTCTTCCTCTTGCTGTCAGACTTGCTAGATCCGCTGTGTATGTCTCTTCCTTTAATTCTCAAGTCTGCTACCACTGAGATTTACATCTGTACATCTTTTAGTCAATAATGATAGCTCTGGTGTATACATCTCCTCTCATTTTGCTCTCAGTTCTGCTAGCTCTGCGGTTCATGTCTCTCTTGCTGTCAGAATAGCTAGATCTGTTGTGTATGTCTCTTCCTTTAATTCTCAAGTCTGCTACCGCTGCGATTTACATCTGTACACTTTTCAGCCAATAATGATAACTCTGCTGTATACTACTCTCCTTTTACTCTCAGTTCTGCTAGCTCTGCGGTTTTCAGATTTGTTGTGTATGTCTCTTCCTTCAATCCTCCGATCTGCTACATCTGAATTTTACATCTGTACGTCTTGCATCTAATAATGATAGCTCTGCTGTGTACATCTCCTCTCCTTTTACTCTCACTTCAGCTAGCTCTGCGGTTCATGTCTCTCTTGCCCTTGCTGTCAGACCTGCTAGATCTGCTGTAGACATCTCTATCTTTAATTCTCAGATCTGCTACCCCTGAGATTTACATCTCTTTCAGTCTTGATGTCAGTACTGATAGCTCTGCTGTGCACAGCTCCCCTCCTTTTACTCTCACTTTTACTGAGGTTTACCCTCCACTTCCTAATGCTGTCATGCTATCTACAGTTGAAGTGACTGCCCATCACTCTTTGCTGCACCAAGACGCATACCCGAGAACAATGCTTTCTAATGCTCCCCGTGGCTCCCTTCCAAGAGTTTCCCCAGCACAGGCTTTGATTTTATTTCATTTTCATTTGGTGAATGGCTCATTGCTACTTCATCTTTCTCACAAAGGCTAGATATGACAGCAGAAGCTTCATTCTTAGGCCACGAGGCGAAGATCTGCGGTTTATTATCACTGCTGTAATCGCTTTGCTGAGGAACCTTAACAAGGACTTCTTGGAAAGGGCAGTCAGAATCAGCTCTGTTTGCTACAAACACGAGTTAAAGCGTCAGCAATGCCGGTATTTCTATTTTCATGTTACGTTGCGTAATGGAGAAATAGTCTATATTAGATACTTCTTCTTCCCAATAGCTATTCACTTTTTTTTCTCAATGCATACTCGTCCTTCTGCTTTCACTATAGCTCATTTTCACCTGCATCCATTCTTCTTTCCTTGCATAATCACCACTATACTATTGTGGCTTGCACTGTTTCTTATTCTCATATCCCTCGCTATAGCTCCCTCTGTTTTTCCTGCTTAAGTCTCCCTTCGTTACTCAGGCACTCTTAGGCCCTCACGCTCTTGCACACATTCGTTTTCATGATGGTTGTATTTCCGCATACTATTTTATCACGCTTGTCTTCTGATTTCTCATTCTCTCTCTTGCGCTCTTCTCTAATCCTCTCCCTCTTTCTTTTAGTGCCTCTTTATTTCCTCGCCCATTTCCCTCCTGCAAATCTAGCCCCTTCCACTCTCTCCACCTCCTTCCATCTATGACCAACTGCTCTTCTCTAGTAGTCTTTATTGGGCTCCATTTCTCTGGCAAGTTCTCTGCCTTCTTCTCTCATTCTTGGCTCCCTCCCTCTCTCAACCCCTCCATCCCCACACAGTCTATTTATATACATGTATGTTTCACCACCTTTCTCTCCCTCCCACTATACAACTCCTTCCCAGGCTTGTTCAAACCCAATTTTGAGTGGTATCTCTAACCTGCTTCTCTGTGACATCAAAGAAGTACAGGTCTAGTTGCCTTTATTGAAAACCTCGAAGACTTTCAAGATCTCTGGAGCATAATGTTAGTGAGGGACTGGTTGAAATTATAAAGTGGACTACAAAATACACAACAAGCTAACGAGGCACTTAAGAGTGATTAATTTCAAACTTTATTCTATTCATAGCATGTATTATGTGGGATTCATGCTTTCATTGCAAATTATTGATGGTAAGATCCTACCCTGAGCACTCTCTCTGAAAAGGAAGGGGCGTGAGAAGTTGTTCGGTAGAACAGGGAAGAGTTGGGGCAGGAAGGGAGTAGTGTGTGGTGAGGAGGAAGAAGAGGGTGAGACAAGTTGTATGTTTAAAAAGAATCTGGGGTGATTGTCCCTGTCTAGAGATCTGGTGGTGATCCCTGCTGTGTGTATGCAATCGGTAGACGGGTACATCAGTGGTCTGGAGTGAGATACACATGAGCCACGAGCTGCCTCTTTGAAGTTTCACCCGACATAAAAGCTGAGTACTGGTACTCCTCTATGGCAAGGAGTCCCTACCCTAGCGTTCACGTTCATTTCTTTCTTCCTCTTCCTGTCACCGTCACACTTTGCCTGCTTGTGTATGTCTCTCTTACTTTTTCTATCAGTCCTGCTATTTCTAAGCGGTATGTCTACTTCCTATCACTGTCAGTACTTATAGCTTAGAGGTACATTTCTCTCTTACTGTGGCTGTCACTCCTTAACTTGATTTTAGTAGTTAAAGTGCATAATAGTTAACCAAAACCTTTACACCATCCATAATAAGATAAAATTCACAGTATAAATTTCATAAGAAGCCACAAAAACACAAACTTTTTACAGTTCAAATGCCTTTCTGGATATAAATATAAGTCAGCCGGTTTCGCCTATACCCATAACACCTGACCTCTAATATTGATTCTTAAGAAATACACTTGACCAATAACTTAAATTTAAGACCAGATACTGTAAAGGGCAGCTACCAAGCAGCAACCACCTTATTGCCTTTAGGCCATGTGAATTTGTACATAATCGTTTAACTTACAAGAAGGCCACAGCCTCATACTGTACCCTCGCTTGAATTCGTCTTACTTTGGGCATCCAGTTTTTTGGAGACGTGAGTTAAAATTTTTGTTAATCTAGCATTCAAAATAATGTCGGATGACTTAAGACTAGCGATTGCCACTTGCCTACACGTATGTATATTCCTCAGGTTGAATGCCTCCTTAAGATGTCTTCTGTGACCTTGCTTTAAACCGTGGCATGTGCAGATCCAGTGTATAAGGTTCCCAACTCCACACCCACATAGGATACAGGGGGAATTTAAACCGGAACGTTCCCAGGGGGGAGTAGTAGACACTCCTGGGAGAAGGCCAAATTGATATTTAATGAATAGATCTTTTTCTTTCTTAGACCATCCCGACTCCAGGTATAGCTGGTATTTCATGGTTTTATACAAACTTATTAGAACCCAGTAGTGAGATCTGCCAGCCAAAGACTTGTCCATAGCCAAAGACTTTTTCTACATAATACGATTAATCATTTTTTTTAAAGTATCACAAGCTAAGTTCTCGTCCCACAGAGAGTGGGTCTCCAGATCGTCTAAGGCTTGATCTAAATATATCCTGGATTGTAGTGCTTGAGTTTGAGCTCACCTCCTGCCAGAGTGCTTGACTTAACCAATTTCCCTTTTCTTGTTGAACCTGTTTCCATACTTTAATATAGGCACCCTGTTTTGCAATTAATTGATTCATATACCCAAATTCCAATCTGATATGGGCCTGAGATGTATTAACTGAAAGATGAAAAAGAGCTCTAAAAACCTTATCATTGTCCCATTCAGGGTAACTGCATCTCTACTCCTCAAAGCTTCAATACCATAAGTGATACTAGGAACTAGTTTAGTGGATATCACTTGAAGTAGAGGACGATGGCTAGGACTGTCTAGTGATCTATGCAGGGTAGGAAAAGCAAGCAACAGTGCTTTCCCTTTTCGTGTTTCTGGGGAGTAAAAGACCCCTTCTCATCGAATCTTACCCCCAAGTATCTGTAGAGTTTTACTTGTTCAAGTTCATGGCCTTGAAGGTCCCACTTATACTTTTTGTGTATTCTATTACCTATTGCCATAATTTCTGTTTTCTTCTCGTTTATAACCCTACCACTTTGTTTGGTAAATTCTGCTAATTTCACTATCAATCGCTGTAATCCTACTTTGGTGTGGTTTAGAAGAATTACATCATCTGCATAAAGCAAATTTGAAATAAAGAGGTCCCCAATCTTTGGAGGGTGCGCATTTACCCCATTTAACATAGTGGTCAAATCGGATACAAAAAGATTAAAAAGATAGGGTGCAAGCACACAACCCTGCTTGAGACTGCGTAGGGTCTTAATTTTTCTTGAACAAACCATCCCTTACTTTCACCCTAATCCAAGTGTCAGTATATAACATCTGAATACCTTTTAATAGCGCCGGAATACCACAATGGGTTAATTTTGCCCATAATTGACTACGCTGGACCGAGTCAAATACAAATTTTAAATCTACAAAACATACGTTCAGAGGTTGTTTATTTTGATTACATTTATCTATAATAATGGTAGTAAGAGATGAAGGCCCTCATTACAACTCTGGCGGTCAGTGATAAAGCAGCGGTAATACCATCAACAGGCCGGCAGTAATAAATATGAAATTATGACCACAGCGGAAACCGCTCAGACAGACAGCCACTTTAACACACCGACCGCCAGGGTGAAACCAACAGGCACCACGGCAGTAACCTCCAACAGCACAGTAATATAACCCACCTATCCACCACCTTTTCAGTGGCGGTACCAACGACATCAAAAGCCTGGCGGAAACAATTCACAGAAGGGAAACGACTCACCTCTAGAGACTCAAGGAAGAACCACACCACCATGGAGCCCGAATTGCATGTCTTCCCCATGCTCTTCTACCTTCTGCTCCACTATGAACACCAACGCCGGCGAAGACGACCACGGTGAGTACTGCCGCCTAGCACACAGGGGAGGGGGGGAGGAAATAGAGAGTGACACACACATGCAACACCCCCAACCCCAACACCACACACACAACCAGATACAATAACATTACATATTCACCCCGTATCCCTCAGGAATAATGCAAAGACAAAAGGAATTGATTAAAGTGAGTGTAATAAGATAAAATACTATGAATATGTACATCCAAATCAAAAAGTATATTCATATTTACAATGCAAGGGACACTGCCCAGTCCTCAATGTCCGTGGGCCACAGGTCCACATCACAAAGTCCAAGGCCCAACCTCACTCCTGCAACAACACAGAGAGAACACTGCAGGGGCATCAAGTCAAAAATAGACAGGCACCTCAGGGGGACCATGAATGGGGGGGCGCCTCAGCCAGAAGATGGAACAACGCCACTGTTCCAGGAGGGGGCAACATGCCCGGTGCTTGGCCCCGGGGAGTGCAAGGCCACAGTCTCTCAAGTGGGTGACTTGCCCACATGCTCTGGAGGGGGCAACATGCCCTGTGCTCTGTCCTGGGGAGTGCAAGGCCACAGTCCCTCAAGTGGATGACTTGCCCACATGCTCTGGAGGAAGCAACATGCCCTGTGGTTGGTCCTGGGGAGTACAAGGCCACAGTCTCTCAAGTGGGTGACTTTCCCACTGCTTGTTCCTGTGGAGTGAAAGGCCAAAGTCTCTTGAGTCGGTGACTTGCGCCCTGCTTAGTGCTGGGGAGTGCAAGGCCACAGTCTCTCAAGTGGGTGACTTGCCCACTGCTTGGCCCCGGGGAGTGCAAGGCCACAGTCTCTCAAGTGGGTGACTTGCCCACATGCTCTGGAGGGGGCAACATGCCCTGTGCTCTGTCCTGGGGAGTGCAAGGCCACAGTCTCTCAAGTGGATGACTAGCCCACATGCTCTGGAGGAAGCAACATGCCCTGTGGTTGGTCCTGGGGAGTACAAGACCACAGTCTCTCAAGTGGGTGACTAGCCCACTGCTTGGTCCTGTGGAGTAAAAAGCCACAGTCTCTCAAGTCGGCGACTTGCCCACTGCTAAGTCCTGGGGAGTGCAAGGCCACAGTCTCTCAAGTGGGTGACTTGCCCACTGCTTGGTCCTGGGGAGTGCAAGGCCACAGTCTCTAACGTGGATGGCTTCTTCCACTGGTTCTGGAGGGGGCATTGTGCCCAGTGTGCTTCATCCTGGGAAGGATGGGGTGAGTGGATTGCTTCTCCACTGGTTCTGGAAGGGGCATTGTGCTCAGTGTTCTTCATCCTGGGAAGGATGGGGTGAGTGGACGGCTTCTTCCACTGTTACTGGAGGGGGCATTGTGCCCCGTGATGCAGAACCTGGGGATTGCAAGGTCACAGTCTCTCACCTGGGTGTTAGACTCACAGGATTTGCAGGGGCCAGGCCGCACAACAGCCCATGGACGCAGGACTACACACTGTCCTCTGGCGGTGATGGCTGTTCAGTGGTGGCAGTGGTGGTGCTGCTGCTGGCAGTGGTGCTAGCAGTGGTGCTGGTGGCGGTGCTGGCAGTGGTGGGGCGAGGCTCCAGCCCTTCCCCTGCAGCCTCGGACGGCTGACCATTGGGGCTGCTGCTGGCAGTGGTGCTGGCGGCGGTGCTGGCAGTGGTGGGGGGAGGCTCCAGCCCTTCCCCTGCAGCCTCGGACGGCTGCTCACTGGAGCTGCTGGTGGCGGTGCTAGCAGTGGTGGGGGGAGGCTCCAGCTCTTCCCCTGCAGCCTCGGATGGCTGCCCACTGGGGCTGCTGGTGCTGGTGGTGGTGCTAGAAGTGGTGGGGGGAGGCTCCAGTCCATCCTCTGCAGTCTCAGATGGCTGAACCACCATGGTTGGTGGTGGGGGCTCCGACTGAGTCCCAGCACCAGGCCTCTTGTCCTTTTTGCCTGCTGGTGCAGGCCCCTAGCCCTTCTTGCCAGCAGCTTGGGGTGGCTCCTTGCTTCTCTTGGCAGCAGCTGGTGACTGCTCCTTGCCCTTCCTTTTACCAGCTGGGGGTGCCTCCTTGCCCCTCTTTGCAGCAGCTGCGGGTGCCTCCTTGCCCTTCCTTGCAGCCCTTGGTGCAGGCACCCTATCAGTGTGGCTGCATGGTGCTCGGGATCCTCTCCCACCTGGTGTACCTGTGGACACTACTGTGCCCCTGGACTGGGTGTCTGAGGTGCTTGGCTGGGTTCTGAACACCCTGGCCTGATGTGAGGGGTGGGGGGGGAGGGCTAGGGAAGTGGTCAAAGGTGGAGAGGAAAAGCTTCTTAGGGACATTGGGGTGGGAAGAGGGAGGTGGTCTGGGAATGGAGGTAGAGAGAGTGGTTGTAGGAGGTGTCTGCTGTGTTTGGGTGCAGGTGCATGGGCTGGATGCTGTTGTGAGGTGGATGGCTGTTGGGTGTCTGAGTGCTCGTGTTTCTGTACTTTGGGAGGAGGGGGCACTGACACAGTGGGAGAGGACGCAGGGGATGTGTGCATGGAAGTGGGGGTGGTGACTGCCAGTGAGGGGCATGTGCTGATAGGTGTGCTGGTTATGGGTGTAGTGGATGAGGATGTAGTGCATGCAGGTGTGAGTGGAGACGCAACTGGGAGGGAGGTGGATAATGAAGAGGAGGGCACCACAGTGGAGGCAGCGGATGTTGGTATGTTTGCATCTGGATGGTGTTTATGTGAGTGCCTGTGGGATGAAGTGTGGTGCTTGTGGTTGCCATGTCCACTCTTGTTTGTTGTCCTGGGTGCATGCTCGTCTGACTGTGTGCTCGGGATAGGTTGGGGTTGAGGAGAATGGGATTGGGTAGAGGACGTTGGAGGGGGGAGGCTAGAAACAGGGACAATGGCTGCCATCAGAGAGGAGGCCAGAGCCTGGATTGATCTCTGTTGGGCCGCCATGCCAGTGTGAATGCCCTCCAGGAATGCATTTGTCTGTTGCATTTGGGCTGCTAGCCCCTGGATGGCATTCACAATGGTTGACTGCTCAACAGAGATCGATCACAGGGGGTCAATAGCCTCCTCACTCAAGGTAGCAGGGCTAACTGGGGCAGGGCCTGAGGTGCCTGGGGCGAAGAAGATGCCCACCCTCCTGGGTGAGCGGGCACGGGAAACCCACTGAGGGGCTGCTGGGAGGGCAGTACTGGTACGGGATGGCGGCTGTACCTGTAGCTGGAGTGGGAACAGAGATGTCCGCCACCACCAGAGAGCTTCCATCGGAGGAGGAATCTGTGTCAAAACTGTCCAATCCTGTCTCCGCCATGGTACTCCCCTCACCTTCTGTCCCACTGGTGGCCTCACCGTCGGTGGATTCGGCCTCCTGGGCCCTGTGGGATGCCGCTCCTTCCGTCGTCGGTGCCTCAGCTCCTCAGCCAGATGATGCTAATGCACATAAGGACAGGGTGACAAAACAAAAAGGGGGGGAAGATACAAAGTATACACTTGGTCAATGGCTCAAACAACGCCACCGTTGGCATACACGACAAACACACAGGGAAAAGCCCTACGCATTATGCAATGCACTACCACTCACAATGCCAGTCACCAGCCCATGGATAGGGATACCTAATGCCATTTGCAGCATACCTGAGACCCACAGACTCCTGCCCAGTAGTGGATGCCTGCTAGCTTGGTTGAAGGTATTTTACATCAGAACTCTGCCCAACATAGCACCTGCGCTGCATGTCCACAGGTGCACATCCCCCACCCGGATCCCACCCCACCAGGTGCTAGTTGTATATTGGGGCACTGTACTCACCCCCTTGTGGCTACTGTGATGCCCCCAACCGCCCATCCAGCTCCGGATAGGCCACCATGATTATGTGGACCATCAGGGGGGTCAGGGTTCGACGGGCACCCCTTCCACATTGGGAGGCCATCCCAAGCTGGGCCTCCACCGTCTTCCATGCCCAGCGTCTCAGGTCCTCGCACCGTTTGCAACAGTGGGTGCTCCGCCTGCCGTAGACCCCCAGGGTACGTCCGTCCTTGGTGATGGCACGCCATATGCCCTTTTTCTGATGGGCGCTGACCTGCAGGGAAATGGATACAGAGAGAGATATTAGTCTGACCGTCCTGCCTGTTACACTCATGGCCCACCATGCCCCTTCCCATCCACATTAGCACAGTCATGGCCCACCATACATGCAGCACGCTGCCAAGTGCCCATCCACCCCCCCTACATGAGGCCTTCACACACAGCATTCCATGCATTCACGCCTCAGGCATCGTACTCACGGTGTACTCACCTGTTGGTCTGGAGGCCCATACGGCATTCGTTACTGGGGTAGAACCCCATCCACCAGTCTCTCCAACTCCCTGAGGTGAAGGCAGGGCTCCTTTCCCCAGTGACACGAGCCATGGTCAGTTCCAGACACAGGTCACAGCAGCACTTGCAGTGTAGGTCCTATCCTGTTGAAGGTCAGGTAGCAAGTGAGGGAACAGATAGAAAATGGCATTCACTTCTGCGGCGGAGCATTCCATCACCGTCGGCGTACATCACCATTAGCCACTGTAACCCATAGGGCCCAATGTTAACCAATGAGGAGTTGCATATTGGTTTTTGACCGCCTCCCGCAACGGCGCACAATGTCAGGGGAATTACCTCATTTCTACCTCTCCCTCCAAACAGGACAAGCGGAGGCCATTTAAGGAGGGGGCAGGCCATGGCTCCTAACTGTGTCACAGTACACATATGCACCATTTGGACCTTTCCAACAAAATACTGTTACAATCATGACAGGCATTGAAGTGTAGTGGTTAGAAAATACGAGATACTAACCAGCAGCTCACCATTTTGCCCCACAGATTGCAACCGCTGCAGATGAATAGGAGATGGAGACATCCCCCCATATACAGACTCCTGGTGGACTTGGCAACAATGGAGGACAGGCACATTATCCTCACCTGTAGACTGGACAGGGCCACAATCACACAGCTGTGTGCCCAATTGGAGCCTGACCTGATATCTGCTATACGTCACCCCACTGGGATCTCCCCTCTTATGCAAGTGCTATCACTGCTCCATTTACTGGCAACTGGCTCCTTCCAAGTGAGAGTGGGCTTGACAGCAGGAATGTCTCAGCCAATGTTCTCAAAAGTATTGACAAGAGTGTTGTCTGCCCTGATTAAACACATGTGCAGCTACATCGTTTTCCCCCAGGTAGAGGATTTGGCCACAGTGAAAGCTGACTTCTATGCACTGGGACATATCCCGAACATTATTGGGGCAATTGATGGTACACATATTGCATTTGTGCCCCCTACCCCTCCCGCAGAATGAACAGGTGTTCAGAAATCAAAAGAGCTTTCACTCCATGAATGCGCAGATGGTGTGCCTGGCGGACCAGTACATCTCCTACGTCAATGCGAAATATCCTGGGTCTGTGCATGATGCCTTTATCCTGAGGAATAGCAGCATCCCATTTGGGATGGCTCAACTGTAGAGGCACAGGGTGTGGCTAATAGGTGAGCCCTGGTTCCCACCCAGTGGATGTTGGTGTATGGGTATGGTGTGGGCCCTAAGGGTTGGTGTGGCTAAAAGTTGTCCCTCAGTATTTGCAGGTGACTCTGGTTACCCCACCCTCTTATGGCTACTGACCCCTGTGAGGAATCCCAAGATAAGGGCTGAGGAGCATTACAATGAGGCACATAAGCGAACAAGAAGAATTATAGAGAGGACCTTCGGCCTCCTGAAGGCCAGGTTTCGTTGCCTCCATCTAACAGGTGGATCCCTGTACTACTCACCCAAGAAGGTGTGCCAGATGATCGTGGCATGCTGTATGTTGCACAACCTTGCCTTACGTCGCCAGGTGCCTTTTTTGCAGGAGGATGAGGCTGGAGATGGCTGTGTGGCAGTAGTGGACCCTGTGAACAGTGAAGATGAGGAGGCAGAGGATGAGGATGTGTACAGCAGAAGTGCAATAATTTGTCAATACTTCCAATGACACACAGGTAAGACAGTGTAACTTCACATTTAATTGACAGTTTTGTGTTTGACATTGTCACTGGCAGGCTGTTTTTCCCACTTCTATGGCCACTCATTGTAGCCTTTGGCATCTCAATTTGCAGATATTTGTGCCCCACTATCACTCCTGGTGTGTTGACTGCAGCCAACTACGTCATTCTTATGTTTACATTTCTGTACAGTTGATTTTCAATGTTTAAACCTTGTTGAACTCATACATACTTAAATCATTTGACATACTCCATACTTGTATTTTTTCATAGGGTGTTTATTTAAGTACTAAGAGGTAGAAGGGGGTTGTGCAATCGGCTGGGGTGATGATGGAGGAAAGTCCAGGGTATAGTTCCAGTCTATTTGTATCACAGGTGCATTGTCCAAGGGGGCATGGGAGGGGGAGCAATGTCAGTTCAAGGTGGACAGGGTGACAGAGTGGGAAACAAGGGTGACAATAAGGAGAGTCTTATTTCCTGGTGGGGGACTTGGCAATAGTCTCTGGCTTCTGCCTGGATCGCAGGGAACATTTGCTGGGTGGTTCACCTTCTGCAGGGGGAGGGGTGATGGTGGTCTGTGACGGGGCCTCCTGTCTACTAGCCGCAGCGGAGGTGGAGGGCTGTTCATCGGTTTGGCTAGTGGCAGAGGCCCGGTGGCTGCCACTGACTCCCTCATCGTGTTGGCCATGTCTGACAGCACCCCTGCAATGGAGACCACGGTAGTGTTAATGTTCTCCAAGTCCTCCCTGATCCCCAGGTATTGTCCATCCTGCAGCCACATGTTCTCCTGCAACTTGTCAGTATCTGGCCCATCATCTCTTGGGAATGTTGGTATGCTCCCAGGATCGCGGTGATTGCCTCCTGGAGAGTCGGTTCCCTGGGCCTGTCCTCCTCCTGTCGCACAGCAGTCCTCCCAGCTTCCCTGTTGTCCTGTGCCTCTGTCCCCTGAACCGTCCTGTGTTTGTGGGGTGGCCTGTGGTCACTGTAGTGGTGGACACACTGCTGATTGACGTGTCCTGGGGACAGAGGTATGGGCCCGATGGGTGGGTGCTGTGGTGGTGTTTCCTGAGGGGGGAGGCTCTGTGGTTGTGTGTGACTGTGCCTGGGTAACCGACTGTCCGGAGATCCCTGATGGGCCAGGTTGGTCATCCAGATCTAGGCTAGCAGAGCTGCTATCATCACTGTGGGCCTCTTCTGGGGGGGGGGACTGGATGTTGCTGGCACCTCTTCTCTAATGACATTGGCTGGGGACCTGTGAAGATGTAAATGCAGTGTTATTGTTTCTGCGAGTGACATCATGTGCATGGGTTTGTTGCCCTCTATGGTTGTTGTTGCCCTGGCAGATTTGCCTTTGTGTGAGTAGCTATTTGTTGGGCTAGGTGATTCTCCCCAGTATGCATGCAGTGGTGATAGGTGTCCATACAGGTCTGTCAGGGGTGTCCATGCATTGGTGTCACATGCAGGGCTTGGTATTGGGATGAGGGGGTTGTGATGGTAGGGTATGTGGGAGGTGATGCAGTGATGGGAGTGAGGGTAGGGGTGGGGGTTTGTGATGGAATACAGGTAGGGGGTGATAGTAGTAAAGTGTTGAATTACCAGAGTCCAGTCCTACTCCTACTCCTGCCAGGCCCTCAGGATGCATGCCAACACTTGCTCCTCCCATGTTGTTAGTTGTGGTGGAGGAGGAGGTGGTGGTCCACCGCCAGTCCTCTGTACAGCTAGTTGGTGTCTTGCTTCTGTGGAAGAAGGTCGTCCCAACTCTTCCTGATGTCATCCCTTGTTCTGTGGTGCTGTCCCACGGTGTTGACCCTGTCCACGATTCTCCACCATAGCTCCATCTCCTAGCAATGGATGTCTGCTGCACCTGTGCTCGAAATAGCTGTGGCTCTACCCAGACTATTTCCTCTACCATGACCCTTAGCACCTCCTCAGAGAATCTGGGGTGTCATTGTGCTGCCATGGGTGTAGTGTGAGTGGTGTGGGTGTGTGGGGTGATGTGTTGGGTTGTGTGATGTAAAGTGCGTGGATGGTGTTTATGTGATGATGTTATGTGGCTCTGGATGTGTGGGTGCTCTTGCTGTCTCTCTCTGGTATCAATTATTTCTAGTCGTAAAGGGTTGTGGGTAATGTGGGTGTGTGTTTTATAGTGTTTTATAGTGGTGTGGGCGTGTGGGTGTGGTGTGTGTGTGTGTGTAAGGAGTGTGTAGTTTGAAATTTCCAATGTGGTGTAGTTTTGTTTGAGTGTGTGTATTTTGAGCGCGCTCGGTATGTACGGCCATTGAATGTCCGCCGCGGTGATTCGTGGGTCATAATGCTGTGGGTGTAGTTCTGTTGGCGTAACGGTGTGGGTTTTACTACCGCCAGTTTACCACTGACCTTTGGGCTGGCGGACTTGTGTGTGTGGCTGTATAGTGACGGATTGGTATGTGTGTGTCATAATATGCTTTCCGGTTATCCGCCGCCGCGGCGTTATGGTTGGCATCGGTCGGCATGGCGGTAAGCGGGATTTACCGCCAATGTCATAATGAGGGCCAAAATGTTTACCGCTTTTCCCGGCCCTTTAATAAAGCCTGTCTGGTTGTCCGGAATTATGTTATTTTTGTTTGCCCAACGCTTGAGATCCTCCAAAAGGGAACCAGCATAGTATTTGGATTCAGAGTCAGTTAGGGTGATTAGGAGGTAGTTCACGGGGTTGGCACGGATTCCACCTCTAAAAATTGGGTGAATAATGGCGCCCTTCCAATAACTTGAAATAGCTTCAAGTTCCGGTGCATTATTAAAAACCACAGACAACTTATCTGCCCAAAAGCCTGGGTTTGTTTTGTATAAGGCATTAGGGATCCCGGTCTGCCTACTCCTCTTAATAATTCTAGTAATCTGAGCAATCGTAAATGTTAAATTGTTTCCGTCCTTGAGCTTGGGGCAGGTTAAAGTGTTGATGATTCCCTGGTCATGAACCCCTATTGTCTCCGCTTAGCTAATCACCATTTCTTAACTATCTTTTGCTTGGTTGAAATATTGAGTTAGAAAGTAATACCAAGATGATTCGGAAATATCCAAGCTAGTCTGGATCATAGGGGATTTGTTCAAATCATTTACCATTTTCCAGAATGCCTGGAAATTTGTTTTTTTGCTTAGAAATAAGGCCTTTGCCCAAAGGTCCTGCCTATTCCTTGCCTTATCTTCCCACATCTGTTTCTTATATGAGCTATTTGTATCTTGTAAATCTTTTTGGATACAAAGATCAGTTGGGTTCTTCTTTGCAAGTCTTAGTAGCCTATTCCTCTTTTTCCTCAATAAGGCAATAACAGCTGTTATTTTTTAATTTATCTCTATTTCTTACTTTTTCCAATGCATTATACTGATGGAACTTGTGATGATTTTCAGAGAGAAAACCGATTGCAAATCATTCCAGGAAAGCTGACCATTGAAAGATTAGGTCACAGGTTGGGGTGCCAGCCGGGTCACAAATAAGTTTGTTTAACAGTGACTCTGAGTTTATACCAATAACTTCAATTGAATCACCATGCCATTGAAGTTTCTTATAGTTAGTTGTGGTAATATTTCTGGGATGAGTAGCAGCGGGTTTATGCATTGATAGCTATAATTAATTTCCATACTTTGCAGACCATGGTCACTTAAATCTGTCCTAACATAATGGTAGGAGGGGACTAGGGTTAGGAGTGACAGGGTGACCACTACATAGTCAATTAGGGATGGATTCCCAAAGGCATAGTAAGTGAATGCAGGGGAAATATCCTGTTGGTACCTCCCGTTCAGGATTCTAAGACCTAATGCCTCCAAGTTCTTAACAAACGAAACTCCCTTAGCGTCAATTGAGCCTGTGCCATTGCTCCCTAGTGATTGTCGAGGGACAGACCACATAAAGTCCTAGTGCACAATCTGTTCCTCTCTTTCAAAGGGTTGCAATAGTTTCATGTTAAAGTCCCCTGCAATTAAAAGCTCCGGAGCATCGAATTCTTACAAACCTATTAGAATTTCTTCTACTAGTTTGGAGGTCATAAGTTTCCTGGAGTAGTGGTCAAGATGAATATAAACATTAATTATCAGAAGAGGTCTTCTTGTCTTTTTATGCCTGTTTAACAATTTTATTATTAAAAGGTCTGCATTTCCCTCTTTTAGTTGCACACACAGGGGGTCATTACGACCCTGGCGGTCCATGACCGCCAGGGCCGGGGACCACGGAAGCACCACCAACAGGCTGGCGGTGCTTCCAGGGCCATTCTGACCGCGGCGGTAAAGCCGCGGTCAGAAAAGGGGAACCGGCTGGCCCAGGGAATCCTCCACGGCGGCGCTGCTTGCAGCGCCGCCATGGGGATTCCGACCCCCTTCCCGCCACCCTGTTTCTGGCGGTTCTTACTGCGAGGAACAGGATGGCGGGAACGGGTGTTGTGGGGCCCCATGAAGATTTTCACTGTCTGCTTTGACTATATTTAGCCTTAGTCGATCTTAGTAATGTGGGGTGAAACTGTCCGGGTCTCCTACTTTTGTGAAGAGCGGCTGAAAGCCATCCTAAACTGAACTGCCCAGACTCCTGTCCATTATTCAGAGAATGGCCCATCGGATGATAAATATCTGACGTAGAATTCCCAATTGCAGTTCTGAGAATTGAATAGGGATTTTGAATGCCACTCTTTTGTGTTAGTTGTGATTTTCTATTGTCAATTTTCAAGGGTTCTGGATAACCAATCTGCTGCTGGATTTTAAGCTCAATTCCCAATTTTAGAAAAATGCTTTTCTCATTAAAAACCCTATTGACAATCTAGGATGCAGCCCAGGTCACCATGGTGGACTACTTGCCACCTCGGTCAGGAATTCTATAGAGTCAATGGCTACAAATTGGATGTTCTTCAGTGAAGATATTGCTTGCAATAGTTTGAATATTTTACCACGATTTAATATATTATGTGGGCCCGTGTTCTGATACTGTGGAGAGAAAATTATCCTATTTCCACACCTAGGAGAGTCCCACTGGTAAACTTCTATTATGGTATAATGTCTGACTTCACGGAATTAACCATGCTGGTATTTATTTAAGTTAAGTGGTGTCCTCTCCCTGCTACTCCATGCCTGAAGGTTTTGATTTGGGCCTATGTCTGAGCTAACTGTCTTATGGTGATCTATGAAAGACCCTGGGTACCCACCCCTTTCATGTGACCCCATCTCTGTGGTAGATGTGTATGTCTCTCTTCCTCTTAATACCAGTCTTTCTAGCTCAGAGGTGCTGTCACTCCACATCTGGATGTGTATGCCTCTGTCATTCTTGCTGTCAGTCCAGCTAGCTTGCTGTGCGCTGTATGTCTCGCTTCCTATTGCTATCACTCCTTCTAATCCAGGTATGTGTCTCTTCCTCACGCTTTCAGTCCTCCTAGCTCTCATTTGTATGTCTTTCTTCCTGTTGCTGTCACTACTTCTAATCATGATGTTTATGTATCATGATGTGTCTCACTTATTATTGGCTCTCTACCATCTTTCAGTGGCATAACCAAACCTGAGGGGGCCTTCCTGTAAAGTACATGGAGAGGCCCAACCACCGGCCCAGCACCTATCACTTTGATCAATGTATTGTGCTGAGGGGGCTCCCAGAGCTCTGGGCCCCCCGCACTACGGGGGCTAATGATATGCCACTGTCATCTCTGAGGAGTATATCTTAGTTCCTCTTGCTGTCTATTCTGCAAGAGGTGTACGTCTCTCTTCTTCTAGCTGTCACTCTTTCATATCTGTATGTGTATATCTTTCTCACTCTTGCTATCAGGCCTGCAAGCTCTAAGGGGTATTTCTGTCTTTCTACTGCTGTCAGAAGGTTCTAATGTGTATATCAATTTCTCTCTTCCTCTTGCTGTCAGTCCTGCTAGCTTTGAGTTGTGTGTCTCTTTTTCTTTCACTGTCACTCCTTCCTATCTGTTGATGTGCATGTCTCTCTTCCTCTTGTTGCCTATGTTACCTTCTCTGAGGTGTATGTCTTAATTCCTCTTGCTGTCCTACCAGCTCAGAAGTATATATCTCTCTTTCTATTGTTAGCGATTCTTTTCTGGACATGTAGGTTTCACTTCTGCTTCCTGACAGTCCTTCTAGCTCTGAATTGCGAGTCTCTAATCCTTTTATTGTCAGAGGGAAATGTGCCAATCAAGAGTGCTGCTGAACCCAGCTGTGTGAAGCACAGCAAATGTAAGCCACTACAGCAAGGGGCTGAGCACACCTTAGCCATGAGTGGCCTCTTTCTACCAAAATTGCAGGGAAGCTTGAAGAACATGTTCCTTACTGTCTGTAACACTCTTTCTGGTGAATTTTCTGACTAACCACACATTTCTCAACTTTAGAATAATCCCTGGTTCAAGACTGGATCAGAAAGATTATCCAGAAGAGTTTCTGCACTCTGGTAGGTGCATTGTGCGGCTACCAGCTGATCCTGCTACATCCTGGAAGTGACGACTGGAGCCACATATATGAGCCAGCCAAGCACACTGATGTCAGTTTTTTTTCTGGAGACTGCTTGCCAGTTCAAAAAACAATTATTCATTCCAGTGTGCAGATCTCTAATTTGGGACCTTTTTAAATGGTAAACATCCATTCCCCAGAGGAGATAGGAAGGAGGACATTGAAGAATCTGTGTTTAGCTGGAGCCCTCAATCCTTCTGGAAGCTTCTTCGTGTCCACTGTGAAGCAGATCTTAATTAGGACTGAATGATATATTCTGCTCCGCCGGTGGAATTTCTAGAACTTTGGCCACTCGGTGTTAGGCTTGTAATGCGGAATTCCAGTCAAATTCCCTTCAACCGCCCTGTGTCAGAATTTTTTCTTGCATGCAGCTTGAAAACTGTAAGTTGGTGACTGTGAACGAAATTTGGCATTTGGATTCTTCCAATAAAGGTGGTCACAAAGTTCACATTCAGAAAATCCACTTGAACAGCAGCAAAAGAAACTCGAGAAGCTGCACCCTCTAGGGTACTGTGTGGTGCCATTTACGCTGATTTTTTAGTATGAGCTAGTGGCACTAAATCACAGCAGGAGCAGTGCAATAAGCCTAGTTCTGCCTGTTTGTGAAATTCTGTGGAGTCTTGCAGAGTTTTTTTATAACTCTGTGGAATACCGCAGAGTTCAACTCTGAGTTCAGCCCAGGCTTAATCCTAATGCGAAGGTCTGTCCACCTAGACAAATACTTTTTCTGCTCTGCTGTGCCTTTCTTTGCCCAAAATAACCCCAAAAAGAGCTGATCGCCCCAATGGTCTTTGGTACAATCAATGTAAGACCTGAATGTTCTGATGGGCATCTCTCCTTCTCTTTTGAGTATTGAGATGGAGCTCGGAATGTTTAGAGTAATGGACTGCCCAACATGAAACTGAGTCACAACGTTCAATAGAAAGGCTGCTCTAGTACTCAGCACCAGTTTGTCCAGACAAAAGGTGGTGTAGGATGACTGGAATGATAAAGCTTGAATCTCACTCAGACAGCAAGCTGACGTTATTGTAATGAGAATGACCGTCAGGCGACATATAGGGTAACTGTTTAATGGCTCAAAAGGGTTGCTCATAAGAAATGTAAGGACCAAGTTAGCATCTAGGAACAAACAGGTGGATTAAACCTTTGAGAAATCACATCACAAAAGCTAATTTGAGCAAGGATGGTTGGTCCTGTAAAACAACAGGCCAAAAAGGGTGACAGGTAACATTTAACTTCAACCTTTAACTGCAAGTCTTTTTCTGGGACAAACACAAAATAAAAAAGACATCCAGGTTTCTGGCCTGTAATGGATCTGTATTACAGGCCCTGCAGAAGTCTACAACCTTGTTCCAGTGTCCATTTTACACAGACTTTGTAGAAGGATGTCTAGTCACAAGGATGACATCCAATATTTCAGGAGGGAAATCGAATGGAAAATAAACACACAAAAGGTGTTGGAAGGTATGGCTACAATAAACCTGCACTGCCAGGCCAGCTCCTCCATGACTGGAAAACAAGCAACCCAAGTGGCAAGAGTATGCCCAGATGTGGGTCCTGTGCTTACTTTGCTACTGGACCGAAGTAACATCGACTGAAGAGCCCCAATCAAGGCAAAACCGGTCTTGAGTTGCTTGTGCTATGGTTAAGGGAGGATTTAGCCTGGCAGTTGGGGCTGGACTGTTCCAGCTGGAGCAAGGTCAAAACTGATTTGCATATACCTGAATCCAAACTGGTGCGATATGGTGGGCAACAGAGCAGTAGTTTGAGACAACATCCCAAGCTACTGTTATTTGTGAGACAAATTCCAAGCCTTCCGCCCATGTCTTTTTGTGTGGTGCACGATCAGGGTAACACTCTGGTGATTCAGCCAGTTCCAGATTAGCACAACCTAGTGACACAGGCCCCAGGACCCCACCCGTTCTGGTTTGTTGCAACATCATATATTTTATCGTGAATGAGATGCAATTACACAAAAAGGTGTAATGGCTTAATCTCAACAATTTTCTGTGACAAGCATAACACAAAGTTCCCCAAATTACACAAATTACATCAATGTAATTTAAATTTGGACAAATTTGGACATTTAAATTTCGACAGTCCAATTTCAATCCAGCAGGCACCAATGCAACTTTTGTAGTCTTCCCTGGAACCTCAATCAAATCGAACAGGTTTCCATGGTGCTGGTCCCACTGAGACTTGAGATCCAATTGCACAGTCTGCATATGCCACCTGGCATGATCGAATAGCAGCAGGTCACTAGGCCAAGAAGTCTCAGAGTCACCCTCACTGAGACCCAGAACCAAGGGTGAAACATCAGGTTTATGGCCTGATTGTCCTATACTCATTGATCTGGAAGGAAGACTTTAATAATGGATGATACCTAAGGTGAGTCCATTGAAAGAGAGTCTCTGTGACAGAGCAAGGTGTTTCTCTTGCAATTTGATCATATACCCCAATGTAAGGAGTTCCCCATCATTTGGTGGTGGTCCACGACTGTGTAATCCTTTCTTATTAACCACCAGTCATTGAGGAAGGGGAAGACTTGCACCCCAGACCACTAAAGGTATGCTCTGACTAACTCCATCACGTTTGTGAACACCCGAGAGGCACTGGTGAGTCAGAAAGGGAGCAAGGCAAACTGAAAATGCTTGTGGCCTACCTTGAAGTGTAAGTATTAGCTGTGGGCCAGTTAGATGGGAAAATGAAAATGGGCTTCCATTAGGTCAAAGGCTACCATCCGGCACACTGGATCCAGGACAGGTAGAACCTGAGCCAGTGTCAGCATCTTTAATTTGTTCTTCCACATGGATTAATTGAGGAGATGGAGATCTAAATTAGGAAGATGACCTCAAATATTTTTCAGCACTAGGAATTAATGGGTATCACATCCAGTTCAGATCTTCAAGGCCGGCACTCTCAGTGGATTCTTTTGCCAAAATAGTGTGAATTTCCTGCAGCAAAATGCACAAATGTGTTCCTCTATACTCACTCTGATGTAGGCAGGAGAGACAGTGGAATGGAAAAGAATGGCAAGATGTAGCCCTATTGGAATTTTTGCATGACCCAACTGTGAGATGTTATGGTCTGCCACCTGTGGAGAAAATGCCTGATTCTGCTTTCCACTGGATGGTCATGTGACACTTAGGGCAAACTATGACAGATTGTTTGCCAAAGGGGCTGGAGACTGGGAAATTTGCTGTCCCTTTGAGTCTGGATGATCTCTGCTGGATTGCCTTGCCCCCCCAAAGAACTTGGGTTCCTGTTGTTGGGGTGGTGGACCTTAATACAGCATGTAAGAAAAATCCATAAGAATGCTTTGAAAGGGATGAAATTATTGGGGATACTGTTGTGCAGTTATGGAGAGACAGAGAGAGAGTGCAGTGGCTCTACTTTCTTTAACACACTGAATTGGTTGGCCTACTCCCCAAAAGGCAAGACCTAACAGAAGGCATATTCATGAGTGATGCTTAGACATTCCCTGAAAAGCTGGTGGATCTCATCTCATGCCAGACCACTACAGTAGACCTGAATGCTGTGCGTAAACAGAGAGTCGTGATTGGTCTTAATCATATGACATAAATGGATAACATCACAGCCATCATGAATGGTCTACGCCAGGTGGGTGTTATGTAATGTAATGTTATGTTATGCTATCTTATGTTAAGTTGATTTGTATAGCACACTAATCACTCAAGAGGTCATCCAGAAAATTGGGAATGTATGTAGCTGTGTGGTCCCTACGGTACTTATGTGAAGAGCCGAGTCTTCAGCTTCTTCAAGAAGTGAGCAGGAGGCTCTGATGTGTTAAGGGAGGTTGTTTCATGTCTGGGGTGAGATGTAGAAGAATGAGTGACCTCCAGTTTTCCTTTTGTTGATGCGGGAATGTGTGCGAGTGACAGTCAGGCAATGCATAGGTATCTGGTGGGTTGGTGAAAGTGTATGCAGCTGTTCACGAATTCTGGTTGTTTGCTGTGTAGGACTTAGTATGTGTGAGACATTTGAATTGCCTGTGCTTCCGAATGGGGAGCCAATGAAGTTTCCTGAGGTGCAGTGCACTGTTGCTGCAGCATAGGAGGTCGAGTATGAGTCTTGCAGCTGTGTTCTGGATGGTCTGAAGTCTTTCTAGAAGTTTGGCAATTCCAGTGTAAAGGGTGTTGCTGTAGTCCAGCATGCTGGTGATGATGGCTTTCCTCAGTGTCCGACTGGTGATCTGGTGTAACCATTTGAAGATCTTTCACAGCATGCATAGTATGTGGAAGCAGGAGGTGCACCTTGCATTGATTTGAGCTGTCATGTTGAGCTTGTTGTCTAGATTTCTTGCATGGTCTCTGTGTGTGGTATGTTGGTCCTAGCTCTGACGGACATGAGATGGAGTCCCATGGGGAGGTCTTGTTGCCTAAGACCAGTACTTCCAGCTTGTCGAAGTTGAGCTTTAGTGAGCTGGTTCGCATCCAGTCTGCTACCATGGTGATGCAGTTGGTGAAGATGGTTCTGGTGGTAGATGTCTTTTCAATTAGGGAGTGGATGAGTTAAGTGTCATCAGCAGAGGAAATGACGGTGATGCCTTGGGAATGGGTGATATTGGCAAGCAGTGTCATGTATATGTTGAAAAGGGTGGGGCTAATGGACAGTCCCTGTGGGACTCTGCATATCAGTTTCTTGGTCTCTAATGTGAAGGGTGGCAGTCAGATCTTTTGGGTTCTTCCCGTCAAGATGACACAAGTCCGTTTGAGAGCAGATCCTTGTATACCATACATGTGAAGTCTTCTGATGAGGGTGTTATGGGAGACAGTGTTGAAGGCTGCAGATAGGTTGAGTATGATGAGAGCTGCTGTTCCTCCTCAGTCCAGTCTGATTCAAATGTAATTGGTGGCCATGGTGAGTGCTTCTTTCCGTGCTGTGGTTCTTTTTGAATACTGGTTAAGTGTTGTCTAGAAAATACTGAAGTAAGAGGTGGATTGTGAGTTGCTTGTTGATGGTCTTCTCAATTACTTTTTCAGGACAGGGGAGCAGGGAGATGGGTTTAACGTTGTTCAGCTGATTAAGGTCAGCTGTGGGCTTCTTCAGGGGAGTTTCCATTCATCTTGGAAAATGGCAGACGTGATGGAGATGTCTATGTTGTTGGTCAGGGTGGTGCTGATTGGTGATGTTCCCAGGTTATAGATGTGATGGTAGCATTGGTCATTTTGGCACCTGAGTGAATGTCCCCATAATTGCTGCAGTGTTATGTCTGGTGAGAGTTGTACATTCAGTCAGGTGGCCATATTGGTTGGTGGTGGGTAGGTTAGTGCTGATTTCTCTGGGGTTGGGTTGGTGTACAAAATTGCAATAGATGTTTGTGCATTTGCGGAGGAAGAAGTTGGATAGGCTGTCACATATGGTTGTGAGGCAGTGATGCTGTTCACAGGGGCTGAAGGCAAGGTGAAATACTTAATGATCGAGAAGGTATCCTTGCAGCTGTTAAAGCTTCCTTTGATATAGTCCACTACTCTTTTTTTCTTAGTGTTTCTTATTTGCTGGTGCAAGCGTCTGTATGTAGCCATGTTGGTAGTTCTTCTGGTGATGTTGTTGCTCCCTCTCTTTTTCATTTCTAGCTATTTAGTGTTTTTTGGAGTCTCTGAGGTCTTCTGTGCCTCAGCTAGTCTGCTTGTTTGATCTATTATGCATGTTGAGTTTGATGGGTGCGAGAGTGTCTGTACAATTCTTGGTCCAAGTGTTGAAGTTGTTCATGTATTTGTTGAGGAAGTGTGGCGTACTAAGGTAGTCAATGCTCAAGGCGCTTAGTAAGTCTGCTTCTGAGATTTTGCCACAGTTGTGGCTTTGAATGCTGTACCTGGTAGGAGTGTTTATGTGAGGTGTGTTTGATTTGGAAGTGGATGATGGAGTGGTCGGTTCAAGTGAGCAGAGTGGTGGAGTTGTAGTCAACACTGTTGCTTGCATTGAAGGTGGGGCCCAGTGTGTACCCTGTGGTGTGTGTTGGTTCTGAGACGAGTTGGTTGAGTCTGATTTTGATAAAGCATTTGAGGAGTGCTGTGAAGCAGGGGTCATTTTAGTCTTCCAATTGAAAGTTGAGGTCACAGAGGAGAATGTAGGCTCTGGAGTCGATGGTGAGCAGATCGACCAAGCTGGTGATGAGAATGGTAAAAGTGGTTCCCGGACGAGGTGATCAATAAGTGAGGGTTCCATTCAGGGTGAGTTTCAGAGATTTGCAGTTTGAAGTGCAGGTGTTACATGAATGGGGTGGCGTTCTCTGTTGATGTTGAGCGATCTTGCAGCCCACTAGAATTTCCATGGTGGTTGGGAGCCGATCAAGAGTTGAGCCATGTCTCTGTTATGAAGAGGATCTCAGGTGCATCACTGTTCAGCTGGTCCCATATTTCTGTTGTTGGTTTTGGCTGAGTGATCTTGTGTTGACAAGCATGCATGCAAATAGGTGTTGATGTGGGGGTTGTTGTAGCATGTGCCATATATAGGGTTTGGTCAATGCTTCCTCTAAATCTTTTCTCTATGTGGAGCAATAATAGTGCTCTGTGCACTGAAACCAAGGCTGCCTACACTGAAGACAAGCAACAACTTAATATAGAAGTATGTCAAATCTGCAAGTCATCAAAATCAGTGGTGTAGCAAGGGTGCCATGGGTCCTAAGAGAAACCAGAAAAAATGACCCACTTGCCTTCAGGTTTGGATTAAAATGTCTATTATAAGAATGCAGTGGGAACACTTCACCCCTGGGCACTGGTGCCACTGCATCTTGTGCCTTAATCATTCTACAAATCCTCTACCTTGCTCTCTCCTTGGCCCTCTTATCACCTTCCCACAACTTTTCTCACCCCCTAACCACTTCAACTCTATCTCTTTTGCTTATCTTCATCTCTTTCTTTCCTTATGTAGTTTTTGTCTTTTCTCTGGTCCTCACTATAAAAAATGCCTCTTTTTGCATTTTTGCCCCCACGTTTTTAGACTGATGTTGCTTTTTTTTACCTCAATGCCAGTGTTCTAACCCACCACAAATTACATGTCAGACTGGATACACCTATTGGTAAGGCCTGGCTTACATATAAGTCCCTAGTACATGGTATCCAGGGCATGTAAGACAGATTGTGCACTCAGGGCTGCAGCACTGTTTGTGCCACCCTTTGCTTGATGAGGTACAAAATGGCTCGCAGACTGGAAGGACAGTGTTTTACTTCCAGTTCGACTTTGCCACTTAAAGCAATTGCAAAGCCACCCTATTCCCTAACTTTATATGTAAGTCTCCCCTAAAGAAAGCCTGGGGATTCCTATGGCGGGAAGCTATATTTTGTTATATGAGACATATGCTTTATAATACATCTTATCAGCAGCACTTCCAAATTGTCATTTAGCTGTGGGGGTATAGTTGCTAGCCCCATGAGCTATAGGAGAGTTACATGGAGGCATGCCAACCAAGCTAACTTTTGATTGGGACTACCAAACTAGGGCATGTAAGGTATCAATGTAATTGTGGCATTAAATGCGACCTGATGCCAAAGTCAAAATTAATGTCACTTTTAAAGGTACTACTTTGAGCTCTGCTCGTCCAGCAGCCTCACAAAGGCATATACACACAGACAGCTTTCTGTCTACCTGGGGTAACATTTGAAAGATTCCCAGGCTCAGGAACAAAAGCAGCGCCCCAGCAGTGAGGTGTCACCTCCTATACCAGGATGGTCATTCAGGGTGTTAACCAAGAGGCGAGCTTCAAAGGGGAAGAAACCTTTGATCGGCTGCCTGGCCCAACACTCTTGAGCAGTATACCTTTTCTGCTTGTAGGCAGCATGGAGACAGGGCCAGAGTGGGGAAACTGTTTTTTACAGTGGGACTGTTGCCCTAAGGTAGCCACACCTCTAGGTTGGGCTACCTTTCCCCCTGATGACCCAGGAAGGGTTGTGCCATCTTGAAGGGGGCAAGAATGTGCCATTCTGCATCAGCCAGATGCCACACATCACAGGAACTTCCTCAGTAGGTAGGAGTGGACCCAGTAGCCCATTGGCTAGTGATCATTTGGTCCCCTCAGGGCATTTTTCTGGGATAAATATGGCACCCCCGGTATGTTGACCTTCAGTACTTGCTGGACAAGACGAAGACCACTTTGCACCTGTTGGAAGTGCACAAAAGAGGCCCCAATGCTGGAGTGGTTGCACCTGCTGCAATTTGAGCAAGCAGAGATTAGATCATGTTCTGCGTGCCTGACTTGGGGAAAAGATGATTCTCGGCCCGGTCCAAATCACAGACTCCAAGGGTCAGTTGGCTGTCCTCCCAGAATGCCACTGGGGACATTAAAGCTGAAAGAGCCCAAACTGTATCTCTGGTATCTACCATAGATGCTTAGCCGTTATTAAATGCCAGGCACCCCGAAGGACAATTTGGAAATAGCCAAAAGGTGCACCCATGTCTGCTGGACCCATGGGTGCTGGTTGTGACCAGATTCATCAATCAAGGGGGCACTAGCCCCAGCAAAGGATTGCCCCATGACCGCTGTGTTGCAAAAGTGCAAGGTTTGCATCAGCAGCCTTTGGACCCCGGCACAGAGGATTTCATGGACTCTCATTGGCCAAACAGCATTAGGAGATCCTTTAACATCTTTAGGTTGAAATCCCCAGCATCAGGAACACTTTATTGGAGTATATAGCTGTCATCCAGTAAAGTTTGGATCTTGCTCTGAAAACATTCTGATGGCCATGTAACTGTCCAAAGTATCCTTTCTGGCCCCCTGGACCTCTGTCTTTCCAGACTTGGTCGCCCAACTAAGGCAGGAATTGCCGAATAAACTTTTACAAACTTTTCAAAAGTTTCCAAACTTTTTGTTGGTCAATGCTTGTTTGCAGTTGACATAAAAATTATTATTTCTAAAATCTGTATCCCTGGAATCCACTGGTGGATTTTGATGATTAAGGACTCTAAGATATATAGAAATCTTGTCTAGGTCTATAAAGTGGTGTCTTATTTCTCTTGTGTCATGTGACTTTCTTATACTCTTGTTTTGTGCTGTTAATGATTTTTTACATTGCTGAGCCTTACTTCTCACAGCCACTGTTACCCAGGGTTAAGCTTAAGGTTGAGTAGAAGTAGCTGTCTGGACCCAAGATGGCATTTGCAAGTGTACTGCATGGTAGGGCTTCCCAGCAATACCATATCATACACCCAAATCCTCACACTTACCCTTCCCAATTTTCTTTCTCCTTTTCCCCTCTTCTCCAGTTCTCATTCATCCTGTAGCCTTTCTCTTAAATCTATGTCCTACTCTTCTCTCTCCCCTAACCTCCTTCGAATCAATCTATTCTCTCTCTTTCCACCTTAACTCTGTTAAATCTATATTGTGACTATGCTTCTCTCTAGCTCGTCTTGTTCCTCTCTACCTCATTTGTCACTTTTTTGAATCTCTATACCCTTTTGTTTGTTCTTATCATCTTTGCCTTCCTTCTTTCTTTCCCTCCTCTTTCAATTTCCCTGCTACATTTCACTTCCCTTTATTTTGTTTTCTCTCCATTTCTTGCTTATTCAGTTCTTCCTTTTTCAATCTCACTTCCAAAGCTCATCCTCTCAATGCATGCCCTTCTTTCTCTGTACCTTCAAATCCCTCCTGTCCTTCACTCTCTCCTTTATATATGCTTCTTACTTCTACACCTTCCTACCTTTTCTACTCTCCTATCATTTACCTTATCTTTCTTTCCATACCCTTGTTCCTATCTTTTCTCCATTTCTCCACCCTGCCATCTTCCTTTGCATTCTGTCTTTCCTATCTCCTTAATGCATTTTCTTATCATGTCCTTCCTCTTTCTTTATTCTCTCTACTTCATATCCCATGCTCATCTACTGTTCCATGTTCCATGTGGCCTTCTCTTCCCATCTCTTTCTAGCCATCTCTTTCATGTTCACCCTTTTTCTTCGTTTCTGCTGCCTTCTCACTGCATCTATAACTTTCTACCCTGTCTCTTTGTCCTCTGCACAAAACTAGTGAATACACTGTATGGCCTTTGCTCCAGAGTAGCCTCTGTTCTGGGTTCATCAGTACCTGCTCAGCTGCTCATCTGATTACTGCATCAAATTAGGTTAACTTTTCCATGAAAGGATCCAAAGCTATCTTTTTCTCATCAATTGATGAATTTTTCCTCACAGAATACAAGTCCAGTGTGCAAAGGAACACGTCCACTTTTAAGAATACACTCCTAAGAATTTATGTGCCTATCCATACTGTGAGTAATGCAAGTTTAAAATAATAATGTACACATTCACAGTGCTTTCAGCCAAAGACCCAGACCTTATATTGCTAAATATACACCTCAGGACTTCCCACTACACCAACCATAATTCAATTCTGGCACTCGCTGGTTACACGCACAGATATCTGCAGTGATCACATTAACCAATGTAAAATAGTATATCTCTCAATGATTAGTTTAACTTGCATTTATTTTTCATGTAAGATGCAGGTACTTGAAGATGAAATACCAACAAAATAGTTACAGATTTTTTGTTATTTTGCCTATGCCTTTGATCCTGCCCCCACACTCATTGACCCTGCTGTTTGTGGCCTGTTTTATGGTCTACTTGCACTTTTATTTACTGATGAGTTCCCTGATATCAAAACAAATATTGCCTGTAGCAAGCTCAAATCCATGTAGTTTTCTATACCTTGCAAAAGACTTATAAATCGAGCCTTTACAAGTTCAAAAGTGCCACAATTTGCCCATATGAGCCACTTTTTAGGTTTCCCCAACAGTGCACATGCATTGTCAGAGCAAGGTATTCTAAATAAACAATAGCTTAAAAAGGCTTAGAGCCCGTTCACTACTTCCCAATACTTATCATTGGTTAGTTTCCACGTCACTCTTGTTTCCTGACTTATTATTGGCCATATCTCCTGCTTCCTACTAGCAGCTCCTGTCCTCCTGCTTTCTTCAAGGGGCTGCAGTCCCAGCCGTTTAGCATGTATCTAGCTGTTAGCAGCCAGTGTCCTTCCTTTAGCCCTGTGCTGCGCCAGGTAATATTTAAAAAATGTTTTTAAAATGGTTGCCATGCACTACATAATAGTGCATGGCACTGTATGGTCTCCCCACTCCTGCTGTATGGTGTTGCTTCTCCCTCCCCCAAAGCACACATATTTTTGATCCCCCCGCCCTCCTCCTGCTCTTTGTTTTGCTCCCCAGCAGCCGTGCCCTCCTATCACTGTCCGTTTAATTTCCCATCACCTTGCACTCCCCCTCGGTCCATTTCAGTCATCCCTACCCTCCTCAGAACCTCTGTTTCAATACCTCCCAAGCTCCCCCTACGTCCATATCGAAACAATGACAAAAACAGTAGATCTTGCATCGCAAAACCTAGTGGTTTTGCTAGGGGTTGTTAGCTCTCTGATTCACTAATAGGGGCACTTGTATTTCCTTGCTTATTTTTCGTCATGGTCCAACCCTGGACTTGCACAGTCCCCATTGTAGAATTATATTTAGCTAATTTTTGCCGTTATGGCAAAATCAAAATTATAAAGGTGGTTATCCCTACAGAGGGAGTCTAGTTTTTATGGATTTTAAAGAAATTTGACTAGCAAAACTGTTAATTGAAATACAGGAGCAGTTTATGCATAGCAGAACCCACCAAGTAACAACTCTGTGCTGCTTGGGTTGAGATACAGGGACAAATTTACTAAGTTTTGACATCAAGCAGCGGAGCAACCATGTTTCTCAATTGACTTGCATCAAAGGATGAGACAAAAACACAGCCATAAGGTATGGTGCTGTTTTTGTCTTCCATAATGCAAGGGTGTGTGCATTCTGTAAGCATAGGTTTTGTACAGCTAGGTGACCCTTCCAGTACAAAAGCTATGCTTCACTTCTTTTCCCACTTCGTATGTGTACTTTATAGTGGAACATGCCTGCAAAGTTTGAAAAATGTGGAGAGTTGCTCCACCATTAGGCCTGCTTGAAGGAGGTGTTATTTTTTCTCCCAAATAGCTGTCTACAGATGTTACTACATGGGGATTTTACTCTAACCCATCAGTAGTTGCATGGCGCAAGCTAGGGCATAGCTTTAGTGTGAGTTGCTTTAGGCAACTTTCTAATCCAAATCTGCAATACAATTTGCATTAGTACGTAAATCCCACAATATTTTGTGCAGGGTTTTGACATTTTTGTAGCTTTGGATATGCTACAAAGGCATGGAAAGAAAGGAACTGTCAGCTTGCTTGGGTGGTGCCTATAGATGTCACCAGTCTTCACCTCTGAGGTGGAGTGGTTTTGAATCGGAACCACATGGACTACCTATTGGCATACATGGGCTAAGCTATAAAATCTTTTTAAGTCAGTCTGCCACTGGGTATATTCTAAAGGTGAGGAATCTGTGGTTAGAAGTATCTGTCAGAAGTAGTGGTGCAAGAGGTGCTGCAGCACACCTCAGAACAACCTTGAATTGGTTCAGGAAGAGCATTAAATAGGACTTTATACTTTTTATCATATTATAGCTGTTGCGCCTTCAAAGACAAAAGTCAAATGCCAGGCAAAGTCTTCTGACAAATTGCTGCTTATTGTTTTTAACATGAAGATTGGTGTTTACTTTTTCTTTCTCCAACTGCAAGGAGAGGGAAAGTTGTAATGTAAACCTAGTGACAAACTTACTGTGGTACAGGGAGCATGAAAATAAAGGCTGCAGGATGTTTTTTAACATACTTTTAAAAAGTTTTAAATTAACTATACCCATATTTTTAAATATATCAGCAGCAAAGAGAATACAAATGAGATATGTTTGTTTTTTATGTAGTTCTAAGGTGTCAGTGAAACACAAATTTGAAAAAGATCAAAACAGACTAGGACACTTTACTTCTGTGATGCCCAAATGATGCAAATGCACTGAAACCCAATTTCCAGATGTTTTCATTTGTGAGCAATATATGTTTAGCGGTAGAACTGGCTGTCCGGTAAAAAATGTAATGCCCATTTCAGGAGGCCACTTCAATGGAACCTGTTCTCTTTGTAAATGACAGAATTCTATCACACTATTAATCATATATTTGGGACAATATGCTTCAAAATGTGTCAATGGATACACACTACTCCTCTACCACTCTTCTGCAGAATAGGCAAGGCTCTGTGACGCCACACACTACCGCAGCGCCTCTCTATCGGACCGCGGTCGGGCCGGCAGTCCGAATTTCGGGATGCCGGCACCACCACGGCCCGTTTTTCTGTGTTCATTTTGCTGCGGTGCAGCCCAGGAGGCACATTTCATGCTCTGGGTGGTGCCGCAGCCTCTGCCAGCCTCCCTGATTTTCCCCCTACTCACCTCCTTGGATCTTTCCTCTTCTTTCCGCCTTTTTCTTTTTCTTCTGTCTTTGTTTCTTCTTTCTTCTTGGTCCCCATATTGTCTTCTTCCTTGGTTTTCTTCTTCCCAGCATGCATTTTTCCTTTTCCTTTTCTACTTGGTCTTTTTTCCTATTAATTTCTATAGGGTCTTTCCCAATCCAAGATGGAGTCGTACTTTCTTCCTGTTGTGTCACTTCCTGTTTTCTGGTATATAAGCACTGCAGTTCCTTTCTTCCTTGCGTTGCAAACACTTCCGCTTTGGTGGTGATCCTTGCTCCTGTTTCCTGTTTTTTCCATGCTCCTGCCTGCAGGATTATATTCTTTTTTTTTTTCTTTTTTTTTTTATTGTTTTTTCCTCTTTTTCAGGAATTCCTGTGGTAGAGGTTTTTTCCCAATTTTGGGGTTTTTCCTCTGGGACTCCTTCTGGAGGGTACGGTCTGCCTTGGAGTCTTTTCCAGTCAGCAGCACCGTGGCTACTAGAAAGGGTCGCGCCTATCTTGGCCAGTCCAGAACCAGTAAAAGACCAGGTGTTCCTTCCAGTTCTCGTACAGTGGTAAGAGACGTGCAGACCGTGACAGGCTCGTATGCTAACTTGCTCTATGTGTAATGCTTGGATTTTTCACCATCCCTATGTCTTCAGTGACATAGCATTGATGGCAGTACCCCACTGTGGATACTGATCTAGCATCATTTATAACATGTGTGCTATGGGCTAAAAGCCTTCAGTGGTAAGGAGTCCCAGTACTCACAATTTAGAAAATGAGAAGTGCTGGTATTAACAGACAATCATTGCAGACCATTTAAAACAGTACTGTTAGACTTTTCATCCTTGGCGTGGTCTCCCTTAACTTTTTGCCTCTGTTCCCCAGGTTGTTGATGTGTGCTGGACTCTGATTTTGCTGTTTTTGTTACTCTGGGCACTTTACCACTGCTAACCAGTGCTAAAGTGCAAGTGCTCCTGTTTAAATTGTATGTAAGTGGTTCATCCATGATTGGCATATTTGAATTACTAGTAAGCCCCTAGTAATGTGCACTAGAGGTGCCAGGGCCTGTAAATCAAATGCTACTAGTGGGCCTGCAGCACTGGTTGTGCCACCCACATAAGTAGCTCTGTAATCATGTCTCAGACCTGCCCCTGCAGTGTCTGTATGTGTATTTTTACACTGTAAATTCGACTTGGCAAGTGTACCCACTTGCCAGGCCTAAACCTTCCCTTTCCTTACATGTAAGGCACCCCTAAGGTAGGCCCTAGGTAGCCCCAAGGGCAGGGTGCAGTGTATGGATAAGGTAGGACATATAGTAATGTGGTTTATATGTCCTGACAGTGAAATACTGCCAATTTCGTTTTCACTGTTGCAAGGTCTGTCTCTCTCTCATAGGATAATATGGGGGCTACCTTTAAATATGATTAAAGTGTAGATTCCCCTAGAGAGTAGATGGACATGTGGAGTTTGGGATCCCTGAACTCACAATTTAAAAATACATCTGTTAGTAAAGTTGATTTTAAGATTGTGCGTTTGGAAATGCCACTTTTAGAAAGAGAGCATTTTCTTGCTTAAACCATTCTGTGACTCTGCCTTGTTGTGGATTCCCTGTCTGGGTCAGTTTGACAGTTGGGTTGTTTTTCACCTCACACCAGACAGTGACACAAAGGGAGCTGGGGTGTGATCTGCATTTCCTGATTAGCCATCTCTGCTAGGAGGGAGGGGTGGAGTGGTCACTCTCATCTGAAAGGACTGTGCCTGCCTCTGACAATGCTGTCTCCAGCCCCCTGGTGTGTGTCTGAGGCCTTGCCTGGGCAAGGCAGGATTTCACAAGAAGGTGTGAGTCCCCTTTGAAGAAAGGTGACTTCAAAGACTAAAATGGGTATAAGAAGGGCACCCAAACTTACAAACTTTAGAAACACTTCTGGAACCAAGAGGAACCTCTGCCTGGAGAAGAGCTGATAGCTGAGGAAAACGTGCTGCCCTGCCTGTGACTGTGCTTTGTGGAGCTTTCCTGCAGTGCTGCTTCTGCCAGAGTAAGAGGGCAAAGACTGGACTTTGTGTGCCTTCCATCTTGAAGAAGAAATCTCCAAGGGCTTGATGTAGAGCTTGCCTCCTGTTGTTGAAGTCTCAGGGATAGCAAAGACTTCTTCCTGCCAGCACCTGGAGTCTCTGGAGAGACCCCTACTCTGCTCTGTGGTGCCCTTCCAGTTCCTGGGACCCTGAAAGGAGAGGCTGGCAGCCTAAGGACAAACATACACGCACCGAGCGCCGTGCGGAGAAAAGATCGACGCGAATCCGATCGCGGCTGAGAAAACGACGCGACGCCGGTTCCGCAGCTGAGAAACGACGCCGCAGGAAACGCGACCGAAAAACCGACGCCCGGAGCAGGAGAAACGACGCGCAGCATCGCTGACGGAGGCTGAGAGATCGCACCCTGCGCCGCGGGACTTTCGGATCGTCGTGTGGCTGGCTTTTTCAACGCGCACCGCCGTGCCGAGTTGTTTTCGACGCACACAGCCGTGCAGGGTTACTTTCGACGCACACCGCCCGTGCGGGGTTATTTTTGACGCAAACCAGGTACATTTTCACGCTAGCAGCGCTAGTGTGGTGTTACAACTACCTAAAGACTCTTTTTATTTTAAACCTTTAAAAAATCATAACTTGACTTGTGTATGTTGGATTTTTGTCGTTTTGGTCTTGTTTTGTCTAGATAAATATTTCCTATTTTTCTAAACTGGTGTTGTGTCATTTTGTAGTGTTTTCATTAAGTTACTGTGTGTGTTGGTACAAATACTTTACACCTAGCACTCTGAGGTTAAGCCTACTGCTCTGCCAAGCTACCAAAGGGGTAAGCAGGGGTTAGCTGAGGGTGATTCTCTTTTATCCTAACTAGAGTGAGGGTCCTTGCTTGAACAGGGGGTAACCAGACTGTCAACCAAAGACCCCATTTCTAACATTGGTGACCAGCGGTCGGGATTTGGACTTGTATTTGTACTTGACATACAGTAATTAAGTGTACACTACTGTTTTGATCTCAGACCACTACGTGACCACATACTACTAGTCTTGTGATTTTTGTTTTTTTCTACTTGGACTGTTTTTCTCTGCATTCAGTTTCTTTTTTTTTCGCTGATCCCGTGATTGACTTTTCTGGAACTTCATTTGAGAACTTGCTTTTCTGTTTTTGGAACTGTGCATATTTTTTTAACCTCTCATCATGTCTCAGTCTGGAGATGCCCTAGCTGAAGCTGCTTTTGACTTGGAGAAATTGGAGAGCTACAAAGTGGCTCAGTTGAAGCAGTTTTGTAGTAATGTTGGCTGTCCCATTAAGAGCTCATCCAAGAAGGATGAGCTGCAAAAGGCGCTGAGGGCCTGGGTGACAGCCAAAGCAGCTGAGGGGCACACAGATGAGGAGCCAGAGGGGGAAGAGGAGTTGCAAGTCACTCACACTGATGTAGAGGGTGGGCCTGCTATGTCTCAGGGGAGAATCTCCAGGGCAGGTAGCAGTGTGTCCTCCAAGAGTCTGACACCTGGAGAGTTACAGGACAGACAGGCAGAGAGGGAGTACCAGTTGGAGCTGAAAAAGCTCAGTCTAGAGGTGGAACAGAGAAAGCTGGCCCTTGAGGAAAGGAAGATAAACATGGCTCATGAGCTCAGTTTAAAAGAGATTGATCAGAGGAGTCAGTCCAGTAGGGATGGTGGCAGCAATTCTACAGTGCAGCCTGAGAGAAGGGTACACATCCCAAAAGACCTTGTGAGGGATTATAAGAGGGAGGATGATATCTACTTGTGGTTCAAGGGTTATGAGTCAGCTCTCCACATGAACCTGGTCCCTGAAGCTCATTGGGGGGCAGCCCTGTGGAAGCATTTTGAGGCAGAGGGGAGGGACACACTGACGGCCTTAGGGGATGCTCAGAGTCTCACCTACCCTGCCATGAAGGAGGCCTTACTTACCAGGTATGGTCTCACCCCTGAGCAGTACAAGGAGAAGTTTAGATCCTACAAGAGAAAGGAATCCCAAACATGGTTGGAATGTGTTGATTCTTGTTGCAGGTCACTGGATGGTTGGGTGAAGGGCAGTAAGGTAAACACGTATGAAGGGCTTTACAATTTAATTGCTTGGGAGCACTTGTACAGTTTATGTTTTCCAGAGCTGCGCCAGCACCTCATTGACAGCAAGCTGACTGACCCCAGGAAGCTTGCACAGGAAGCGGACCGCTGGGAGAGCACCAGGGTCCAAAAGAGGTATGGGGGAGACCACGCCAAGGGTGGGCAGGGTCCCTCTCAGAAGAAAGGGGGGGGTAAGGGCAAACAGGATGAGTTCTCTAAAGGGCCCCAAACTGATTCCCAGGGTAAGGATTCCCAACCCCCAAGTGAAAAGAAGCCATGGTTCTCCAAAGGGAAGCCAATGGCAGGTGGTCCCCTACGTAAGTGCTATTCATGTGACCAGGTGGGTCATGTGAGGGGGGACCCCAAATGCCCCAAAAGTACACCGGCACCCACTGGTGCACCGTCCCAGGGTTTGGCCAGTGTAGCGCTTGGGGAGGAGTTGGTTTCAGGTGGGTGGGAACCAGCAGAAATGACCCTTGTCTCACTAGGGGACAGTGAGATGGTCCAGAGAAACCTAGTGCCTGATAACACTAAGAAGTACAGGCAATGGGTGACCATCAATGGACAGAGGGTGGAGGCTCTAAGAGACACAGGAGCCAGTGTGACTACAGTGAGGAGTCACCTGGTGTCTGAAGAGCAGATTGATCCCCGGGTACTTCACCAAGTAGTTGCAGTAGACAATTCTGAGCGCCTCTGCAGAGTGGCGCAGGTTCCCTTTGAATGGGGGGGGGTCTCAGGTTCCTGGAAAGTAGCTGTGAGTCCAACCATGCCTGTTGATTGTTTGCTAGGCAACGACCTGGAAGATTCCCCTTGGAAGGAGGTGGAACACAGGTCTCACTTGGAGATGTTGGGTCTGCCTGGGTGGGTATGCGTATCCACCCGGTCTATGGCAGCCAATCAGGGTAGTCAAGAGCCCCTGGAGCCTGAAACAGTGGCCCAGGGGACCGCCAAGAAGAGGAAAGGCAGGAGGCGCGGGAAACCCGCCCCAGAAGTTCCCACGGTCCGGGAGGAGGCAGAGCCTGAGGGTGATGCCCCGGAACCTACAGGGGAACAGGTGGCTGAACTGGGGGAGGTCCCTGAGCTGTCGCAGTGGCAGCAGGAAGGGGGACCCACCAGGGAAGTATTCTGCACAGCGCAGAAGGAGTGCCCTACTCTTGAGGGACTGCGGCAGCAGGCTGCAGCCCAGGCGGCTGGCGGGGCGCCAGGTACTCACCTGATTTATTGGGAGGATGGCCTCCTGTATAGTGAGCCTAAGGTTCCTGAGCCGGGGTCAGCTCGTATGCTGGTGGTACCCCAGGGCTTCAGGACCTTCCTACTGGGTTTGGCTCATGATGTGCCTTTGGCAGGACATCTAGGGCAGGACAAGACCTATAAGAGGCTTGTCTCCCACTTTTACTGGCCCTTGATGAACAAGCAGTCAGCTGCTTATTGTAGATCTTGTCAGACTTGTCAGGCAAGTGGCAAGAGTGGGGGGAAATGCAAAGCTCCCCTCCAACCTTTACCGGTAGTCAGTACTCCCTTTGAAAGGGTAGGAATTGACATTGTGGGGCCTCTGGATCCCAAGACAGCCATGGGCAACAGGTTCATCCTGGTCTTGGTGGACCATGCCACACGGTACCCAGAAGCTATTCCTCTAAGGACGGTCACCGCCCCCGTGGTGGGACGTGCCTTGATGGGGGTTTTTACCTGCATGGGGTTCCCCAAGGAGGTAGTATCTGATAGGGGTACAAACTTCATATCCACCTATATGAAGTCTCTGTGGAAGGTGTGTGGGGTAACCTACAAGTTCACCACCCCTTACCACCCCCAAAGTAATGGTCTGGTTGAGAGATTCAACCGCACCTTGAAAGGCATGATTCAGGGCCTGTCAGAGCCCTTGAGGCGTAAGTGGGACGTCCTCTTGCCATGCCTTCTGTTCGCTTACAGGGAGGTGCCTCAAAAGGGACTTGGCTTTAGCCCCTTTGAGCTCATCTATGGCCACCCTGTGAGGGGACCGCTCAGTCTGGTGAAGGAGGCTTTGGAGAAAGCTCCTAGTAAACCACCCCAGGATGTATTTAGCTACATGCTGGCACTAAGAAACCAGACTGCCCGCTTCAGGAGTCTCGCTCAGGAGAACCTGGAAGCAAGCCAGGAGGATATGAAACGGTGGTACGACCAGAATGCCACTCTGGTTGAGTTTCAGCCTGGACAAAAAGTGTGGGTCATGGCACCAGTGGAGCCTAGGGCTCTCCAAGATAAGTGGACTGGGCCTTTTGAGGTGGTGGAAAGAAAGAGCGAGGTCACCTATCTAGTAGACTTGCAATCCCCCAGGAACCCCTTGAGGGTCCTACATGTCAACCGCCTCAAACCACACTTTGAGCGAACTGAGCTATCCATGCTCCTAGCGACAGATGACGGGGTGGAGGAAGAGAGTGAGCCTCTTCCTGACCTCCTGTCTGCAGGAGAGAAAGATGGGTCTGTGGAGGGAGTGATCCTCTCCCCCTCCCTGACTGAGGAACAGCAGAGGGACTGTCGCCACGTGCTGGGACAGTTCGCCTCGCTGTTTTCCCTGATCCCAGGAGTCACACACCTGTGCACACATGATGTGGACACTGGGGACAGTACACCTGTTAAACATAAGGTTTACAGGGTGACTGACAGGGTGAGGGCTTGCATTAAGGAGGAAGTCTCCAAAATGTTAGCCCTCAGGGTTATTGAGCACTCCAGCAGTCCTTGGGCCAGCCCAGTGGTCTTGGTCCCAAAGGCTGCTGCTCCTGGTGCCACTCCAGAACTTAGGTTCTGTGTGGACTACCGGGGTCTCAATGCGGTCAGCAAGACTGACGCACACCCCATCCCCCGAGCTGATGAGCTCATTGATCGGTTAGGAGCTGCCAAGTACCTCAGTACGTTTGATTTAACATCTGGGTACTGGCAGATTGCCTTAACTGAAGGGGCAAAGGAGAGGTCAGCATTCTCTACCCCCGATGGGCACTTCCACTTCAATGTGATGCCCTTTGGGATGAAGAATGCCCCTGCCACCTTTCAGAGGTTGGTCAACCAGGTGTTGGCAGGACTGGATGAGTTCAGTGCCGCCTACCTGGATGACATTGCTGTGTTTAGTTCCACATGGGAGGAACACCTGCAACACCTCTGGAGAGTGTTAGAGGCCCTGCAGAAGGCAGGCCTCACTATTAAGGCGAGCAAGTGCCAAATAGGGCAGGGTTCTGTTGTGTACTTAGGACACCAGGTGGGGAGTGGCCAGGTGGCACCCCTACAGCCTAAGATTGACACGATTCTGGCTTGGGAGCCTCCCAAGACCCAGACTGAAGTGAGAGCCTTTTTAGGTCTCACAGGATACTATCGGAGGTTCGTTAAGGGATATGGTACCATTGTTACCCCCTTAACTGAGTTGACTTCTAAGAAGCAACCCAAGAAAGTGATCTGGACAGAGGCTTGCCAGAACGCTTTTGATGCCCTGAAGGCTGCCATGTGCACAGCACCTGTGCTGAAGGCACCTGACTACTCCACGGAGTTTGTTGTACAGACAGACGCCTCAGAGCATGGTATTGGAGCAGTACTCTCACAGCTGAATGAAGAGGGCCTAGATCAACCCGTAGCCTTCATTAGCAGGAGGTTACTACCCAGGGAACGTAGGTGGAGTGCCATAGAACGTGAAGCGTTTGCTGTGGTCTGGGCACTGAAGAAGCTAAGACCCTACTTGTTTGGGACTCACTTCCGAGTTCAGACCGACCACAGACCCCTCAGATGGTTAATGCAGATGAGGGGTGAGAACCCAAAACTGTTGAGGTGGTCCATTTCCCTACAGGGGATGGACTTTACGGTGGAACATCGACCCGGTACAGAGCACGCCAATGCTGATGGTCTGTCCAGGTTCTTCCGCCTTAGTGATGAGAACTCCCATGAGGTTGGGTAGTTGCTCCCCACTTTTAGCTGGGCGGGACACGTGTTAGACTTTTCATCCTTGGCGTGGTCTCCCTTAACTTTTTGCCTCTGTTCCCCAGGTTGTTGATGTGTGCTGGACTCTGATTTTGCTGTTTTTGTTACTCTGGGCACTTTACCACTGCTAACCAGTGCTAAAGTGCAAGTGCTCCTGTTTAAATTGTATGTAAGTGGTTCATCCATGATTGGCATATTTGAATTACTAGTAAGCCCCTAGTAATGTGCACTAGAGGTGCCAGGGCCTGTAAATCAAATGCTACTAGTGGGCCTGCAGCACTGGTTGTGCCACCCACATAAGTAGCTCTGTAATCATGTCTCAGACCTGCCCCTGCAGTGTCTGTATGTGTATTTTTACACTGTAAATTCGACTTGGCAAGTGTACCCACTTGCCAGGCCTAAACCTTCCCTTTCCTTACATGTAAGGCACCCCTAAGGTAGGCCCTAGGTAGCCCCAAGGGCAGGGTGCAGTGTATGGATAAGGTAGGACATATAGTAATGTGGTTTATATGTCCTGACAGTGAAATACTGCCAATTTCGTTTTCACTGTTGCAAGGTCTGTCTCTCTCTCATAGGATAATATGGGGGCTACCTTTAAATATGATTAAAGTGTAGATTCCCCTAGAGAGTAGATGGACATGTGGAGTTTGGGATCCCTGAACTCACAATTTAAAAATACATCTGTTAGTAAAGTTGATTTTAAGATTGTGCGTTTGGAAATGCCACTTTTAGAAAGAGAGCATTTTCTTGCTTAAACCATTCTGTGACTCTGCCTTGTTGTGGATTCCCTGTCTGGGTCAGTTTGACAGTTGGGTTGTTTTTCACCTCACACCAGACAGTGACACAAAGGGAGCTGGGGTGTGATCTGCATTTCCTGATTAGCCATCTCTGCTAGGAGGGAGGGGTGGAGTGGTCACTCTCATCTGAAAGGACTGTGCCTGCCTCTGACAATGCTGTCTCCAGCCCCCTGGTGTGTGTCTGAGGCCTTGCCTGGGCAAGGCAGGATTTCACAAGAAGGTGTGAGTCCCCTTTGAAGAAAGGTGACTTCAAAGACTAAAATGGGTATAAGAAGGGCACCCAAACTTACAAACTTTAGAAACACTTCTGGAACCAAGAAGAACCTCTGCCTGGAGAAGAGCTGATAGCTGAGGAAAACGTGCTGCCCTGCCTGTGACTGTGCTTTGTGGAGCTTTCCTGCAGTGCTGCTTCTGCCAGAGTAAGAGGGCAAAGACTGGACTTTGTGTGCCTTCCATCTTGAAGAAGAAATCTCCAAGGGCTTGATGTAGAGCTTGCCTCCTGTTGTTGAAGTCTCAGGGATAGCAAAGACTTCTTCCTGCCAGCACCTGGAGTCTCTGGAGAGACCCCTACTCTGCTCTGTGGTGCCCTTCCAGTTCCTGGGACCCTGAAAGGAGAGGCTGGCAGCCTAAGGACAAACATACACGCACCGAGCGCCGTGCGGAGAAAAGATCGACGCGAATCCGATCGCGGCTGAGAAAACGACGCGACGCCGGTTCCGCAGCTGAGAAACGACGCCGCAGGAAACGCGACCGAAAAACCGACGCCCGGAGCAGGAGAAACGACGCGCAGCATCGCTGACGGAGGCTGAGAGATCGCACCCTGCGCCGCGGGACTTTCGGATCGTCGTGTGGCTGGCTTTTTCAACGCGCACCGCCGTGCCGAGTTGTTTTCGACGCACACAGCCGTGCAGGGTTACTTTCGACGCACACCGCCCGTGCGGGGTTATTTTTGACGCAAACCAGGTACATTTTCACGCTAGCAGCGCTAGTGTGGTGTTACAACTACCTAAAGACTCTTTTTATTTTAAACCTTTAAAAAATCATAACTTGACTTGTGTATGTTGGATTTTTGTCGTTTTGGTCTTGTTTTGTCTAGATAAATATTTCCTATTTTTCTAAACTGGTGTTGTGTCATTTTGTAGTGTTTTCATTAAGTTACTGTGTGTGTTGGTACAAATACTTTACACCTAGCACTCTGAGGTTAAGCCTACTGCTCTGCCAAGCTACCAAGGGGGTAAGCAGGGGTTAGCTGAGGGTGATTCTCTTTTATCCTAACTAGAGTGAGGGTCCTTGCTTGAACAGGGGGTAACCAGACTGTCAACCAAAGACCCCATTTCTAACAAGTACCTTTTACAGACCTGCTTGCTTTCAGTCCAAGCTTTCTAGGTTTTTTTTTGGTTCCACCACAAATGTGCATCAAATAAAAGATGAAGAAATTAAAATTGATTCCTAAGGGGATTAGAGAAAGAAAATCATTCTAATGTGCATTAATGCTTTGATTATACTTCTGTAATCCAGTTGCAGTGTGAAAGAGTTCTATACATGGAGTAATGTTGTGTCATAAATAGGACATGTTAAGAGGTCTTTGGAATTACTTCTAATGGATAATGATGTCTGTTAAATAATATGATGTAATTCAGTGGCTTGTGTTAGCACCAATATTGTGCAGCTAATATGATTTACATCCCAGACTAGGCTTATATTCTGAACCCAAGTATTCATAATATGTCTCCCTCCTGCTTTCTGAAGAGGTTCAGCCTCTTTGATCTCGACGAGACTTCCTTCTCAATGAGCGTGTGTATGTTGCATTGCTCTGAAGAACATGTCTGTGCAAAAGGACCACCTACGCTCTCTCTGAGCCGAGTTTTACACCTATACTACTACATAAGTGGTGAATGTACACTGTCTTTGCAGCTGTAGGTGTTCTAACTCCATTTTAGGTGCAGATATTACCTCTAAATAATGCACCTGCCCTTGAGATGATCTGGATGCCGTTCACCCTTGAGAGGTTCTATCTCAATTGAAGGGCATACATTTACACCAATATATTCTGACTCGATCCAACTCCTGCGCAGAGCTTCTCACCCTTCCTTAATTCTTGCCCATGCCTCTGCACTTAAGGTTACACTGCATCCTACTTTGCACTAAGCCTCTGCATTCCAATTGCCTATATGCCCGCACTGACCTATGGTTCTGCAGCTGGCTTTCTTTCTGATTCTTAAGCTGTATGTAAAATGTCATTGCTTTGGCTCGAAACAATCCAAGCATTTTCATCTTGAGGTACTCTGGTAGTATTCTGATATTCGCTGCCGCACCTGATGAATGGTGAGAACTGACCTAAATGTTTAACGATTTACACTCTGGAAGGTGTTCTTGACAATGAAGTGCTCAGATTCCAAATTAAAAAAAACCTCTGCGTCCATGTGGTATGTTCAGACTCTCAGTCTAGGCAGTGCTGCAAAACATGGAGTCACTGGGATATTGACAACATTCTCTTCAGTCTCCAGAATTCTATGCATCAACCCACTTAACTCATTAAATCTTAACACATGCTTCTGTAACACATGCTTAATTGTATGTGTAGTACATTCTTTTTCTCTCTGGTCAAACTACCTGCAACTATCTGAGCTAGACATTTTGCCGATTGCACTAGGGTGCTCTTATTCCTCCACTCTGGACCATGCCGCTGCATCTGTGGGGTAATGACCTGCACTATGAGTTATACTCAGGGCCTGGGGCATAGCTATTATTGGTGTAGATGGAGAAGATGCATGGAGCCAAGTGGTAAGGGGCCCACTGCACCTCAGTTATGCCTCTCTTTTCATCACTAATCCGAATGGAGGCCCAGTTCCTTCATTGAATGATGTCCCTTTGCACCCTTGCTATGCCAGTGATTTGAGACCTGCACCCATATTTAACTATGGTTATTCGACTAGAAGACACTTCGATTCTTCCTTTGTCAGGACATACTAACTCTGTACTTTGGTGCAACGCTTATCCTAATTTGCTGACACCACTTTGGAAGATACCCAGAGATTAAGTGGCACCCAGGGACAGGTTTATCATTGTAGTGTGTTGCCCTTGCATCACACAAGGTTTTGCAAGGGCAACACAGTGCAAGTCTTCTTTTCATGGCCCTGCATTGCTTGGTAAATCTGGAGAAATACAAAGCAGTGCAAGTCACTGCCTTGTGTTACTGTGCCATGGGAATATTCCATGGGTGGAATATGGGTGTTCCCATGCATCCACTCATGGATTTTGGTGCATTCCCAGATTAACCAAGACTTGTAAACCTGAGAATGCGTCAAAATGCTGTGACTTTCCAGGGGAGGTGTAACAAGGAGAAATATCTTTATTTCATCTTGTTGTTTTCACTTTCTAATTATGTTGCATTCTCAGCACACCTAGATAGAGGAAAAAGCCTCTAAGGATTGTTTTTTGTGCAAGAAGGAGGCCCTTCTTGCACTAAATCAATGCTGCCTCCAATGCAGATACCCTTGCACCATGGCAGAAATGTGCTTGCATTAGCACAAGGCAACAGTGCCCAAGAGCAGGCAGAGAGCAGAAATGGGCCATATCTTGAAGTGGTACCTGGACACCTGACCTGCCACTTACATGTCTCTAGTTCCTGTTTGTTCCAGCCTGAGTCAGTGACACCACTGCTGCCCAGGGATTCCCATCTAGATTTTTCTGCCCAGGTTTTCCCACTCACTGTTCTTCCTACCAACAGAAGCCTCGCCCACCCCAGAAACTACTTAATGCAGGCCACAGAGCGACCACACAGCAGACAAGTGCAGCGGGTGCACCACCAGCAGTCCGAAGGCACTCAAAAGGCAAACACATCTGGGCCCATCCTTGCCTGGACCATGCCCAGAACCATGACCCGTGTGCCTACCGCCTGCCCCAAATATATCCCATTGCCAAGCCCTACACCCTTGACAACAGATGATGTAACAAACAGTGCCACTGTGCCAATCCACAAACCATTGTAGGACCTTCCACATGCATCCACTGCAACTTTACCTGTCACAACACACATACCAGCCCACTGAACAGCTCCACCCCGTACACACCACCTGACCAAATACACCAATTTGCATGCACTCTTCTCAACACATGCTCACCATGCAAACACACCAGTGAGATTTGTAACCTTGTCTTCACCCTCACACCTGACAGCCTCTTCCTTCCTGAGACCCGGCTCAACCCTACTTCTACCTCCAACATCACCTCCACTATACTAGAAAGATTCAAGATGACCTATCATGACCTCATCAACAAGTGTGATGGAGGGATCACCAACTTACACAAGGAATCCATCCAATGCACCACCACAAATAATGATATCACCCCAATCATGGAACATCTCAACTTCAACTGCAAACAGACAGCAAAACCACCATCAAGATCATCCTCATCTACTATCCTCCAGGACTATGTCCAGCCTTCTGCAACTTCATCCCCAACTTCATCATCCACCTCACCATTGACTCCAACAACTACATTTTCCTCAGCAACCTCAACTTCCATTTCGATGACCACAATGTCAACACTATCAATCCCCTCAATAGCATGAAGAACATCAGACTCACCCAACTCGTCCGCCACCCCATGCACATCACAGGCCACATTTTTACCTCAAGCTATCACATCAGGTACAGCCACAGCACAGACCTTACCTGGACTGACCACACCATCATGTACTTCAACATCCCCAGCTCATGTACCTCCACACCCAGTCTTTCCAATGCCCCCTACTGCAGTTGGAGCAAAGTCTCAAAGGACACAAGGATCGACACCCTCAACACCACCCACCCCATCTCTTCTAACAGCATAGACCAGAACGTCAGAACTTCAACAACTGGATCACCAACTGTGCTGACAGCATCACTCCTATTGACAACAACAACCAAGGAACATCCACCAAGCAGGCTAGCTGGCATACTGAAGACCTCAGAACCACTAAATGTCACTGGAAACAACTGGAAAGAAGTAAGCACATCAGCAAGAACATGACCAACAAGAAAACCTTCAAGACAGCCTTCAACCTCTATCACAGACAGTTGAGAGAATTGAAGAAAAAGGCCTAAGACTCATGCATCAAATCAAGCTCCAATAACAAGAAAGAGCTCTTCAGCAACGCCAAAAAATTCTTCAGTCCCTCACCTTCAACAAACAACATTACCCTATCACAAGAACTCTGCGACAACTTTGCAAACTTTTTTCACAACAAGATTGCCAACATCTACAGAAACTTCAAACCCCAGCCCAAGGCCACTGTTTTCTTCAAGCAACACAACAACTCCACTACCACCACAGACATCTGACTAACTGAATGGTGGAGCTAGCTGGCCCGCTGGACACCGCCTCCATCATGAACTCTGTCCACTCAGAAGCCCCAACAGACCCATGACCTCACCACCTCTTCAACCTTGGGGAAGCCAGAATCAGCCACATACTCACCACCTTGTTTAACACCTCAAATGTCATGGCCATCTTCCCCGAGGACTGGAAACTTGCAGAAGTTAATGTCCTACTAAAGAAACCATCAGTAGTCTCCAGTGAACTCAACAACTACCTACTGATCTCCCTTCTCCCATTCCCGGCCAAAGTATTAGAAAAAGCTTTCTAATAACGTTCTTCACATTTGGAACCAACAACGTTCTTCACATTTGGAATGAATCTCCTACTTGAATCCTCCCAATCCGGATTGAACACCAACCACAACACTGGGACAACCCTCATCACATCTACCCACGGCATCCGTACCCCACTTGACTAAGGAGAGACTGCAGCTCTGATCCTCCTGGACCTCTCAGCATCCTTCGAAATTATGTCCCACCACACAGTCATCACAAAGTTGCACAATGCTGGCATTCAAGGAGCTACTCTCAGATGGATCACCTCTTTCTTCACTGGAAGAGTGCTAAACGTCCACCTTCTCCCTTGACCTCTGAACCCAAGGAAATCATCTGTGAAGTATCCCACAGATCCTCACTTTGTCCCACCCTCTGCAACATTTATATGACAACTCTGGCCAGCATCGCCAAAACCCATGGACTCATCATCATATCCTATGCCAGCGACACACAACTCATCCTTCCCTCTCATTATCCCTCTCTGAAGACACCACCAACCCCAAGCCCAACTTCCACAACTGCATGACAGACGTCACCAACTGGATGAAGGAAAACTGCCTGAAGCTCAACACGGACCAGAAAGAGGTACTAATTTTCATATTTTGGAAACAAAAGCTCCCAATGGGACACATCCTGGTGCCCTCAGAATTCAGACCAACTCCTACCCCCACTGACAACTCCAGGAACCTAGGCATCATTCTGGACAACAAGCTAACCATGATGATTCAAGTCAACTTCATCTCCTCCACCTGCTTCTTCATCCTTCTCCTGCTTCATAAGATATTCAACTGGCTACCCCAAAGCTCCAGCCACACCATCACCTGGGCCCTCATCGACTGGACTATGGCAACACTCTCTACACAAGGTTTGCAGCTCACATCCTCTAATGACTACAGGCCATACAGAATACTACAGCCAGACTTGTCCTGGACCCACACCACCCCATACCTCAGGGAACCCCACTGGCTCCCTGCACAGAAAAGATGCCAGTTCAAGCTACTAATCCATGCTAACAAGGGCCTACACAACTGCTGATCTGCCTACTTGACGTACCGCCTGAACTTCCATCAGCCCACCAGACACCTCCGTTCTGTGACCCTTTCTCTAACCCTCACCCCCTGAAACCGACATAGCAGATGCAGAAGTTTCTTCTACTCCTACCTAGCAGCAAAGACATGGAAGAAGCTATCCTTTTATCTACAGACTCCTTTATCTCTTCTGGAGTTCAAAATGTTCCACTAGACCTGGCTATTCGGCTAATCAATTGGACCTGCAAGCTCCTGTATACCATCATGGGTGACAAATAGTGTTTTACAAATCTGTTGATTGATTGATTGATAGCTTGGTAAATATGGCACATTTCTTCTCTGTCTCTTTCACACAGTGCAGCACAGCAAGTTATCTTGCTGCGTGATGTGAAATTATTTATAAATCTAACTCATTAAGATACCTAAAGAAACTGACTGATGTATTTTTCCTATACATAATGCTTCAAAATATTACAGGGGTTTTGGTCTACCCCAGTTTCCTACTCCGCCTACAAATAGCTTCCCCTTCCGGTCAGTGATTCAGTTATTTTTCCTGTCCTCTACACAATCCAAACTTCCGTCTAGCACCTTCATTTGATCCACTTTTTCACTTTTGTCTTTATCATACATCTAACACTATTTCTGTCTCTCCTTCCTTTTCCTGTTTCTATACACTCATCCTTTCCTTATCAAATCTACTCAAACCGTAACTTCAAACACTTTTTTCACCTATTCAAATATGTTTTTCACCTATTACTTTTCTTGACTCAGGAATAATTCTAAATTATTCTTTCCATTTAATCCTTATCAACATTCTCTTCAACTTTTTCACTCCATGTGTCTGTTTCCATTCATCTATACACCAATCACAAAACCCTTCCTTGATATCTTATCATTTTAGACCTTCTTGTAATAGTCCATCTAATTATCAATACTTACCAATTTGTTCATATATCCATTTATTCATCCAAACACTTGTGTACATTTGCATCACCCCATCCTTTAAGAATCAATTTGACCAATGTGTATTGAACCGATTCACTGATTAAGTTGGCCACATGTCCACTTCTGAATACCTTCTAGATCAATCCACCACTCTAGCTCTTTCTCACTTTTCTTCCATCCATCTACTCATTCATTGTGTCCATCCGTCCATTCTCATGGCCACCCCTTACATTGTACATCCACCAACCTACGTTCACATATGTCCACCAAACTGTACCCGTTTTATCTGTCTACAACTCCCCAACTACCATAATGTCTGTTTAGTTATATGTCTTTGAGTCCATAAGCCTCTAATTCCAATAATCTCTTTATCCATCAGTTTCTATTGTTATCAAGGTATTCAACCTTTCTCTATCAACTTCTTACTTTGTCCAAACTCATGTCTCCTCTCCCACTTTTTTATCAGTCACTGAATACATCTAAAGAACCATCAATTTATCTCACTTAGAAATTGGGTTTCTGGTTGGCAGAGGTATGCACAGTGTCCCAGCAGGAACTACAATCTTAGACAAAGTAAGTCACAAACGTACCCTAAATTAACCCGTGCTCACCCTCCGGTCGCTTGGCACAGAGCAGTTAGGCCTAACTAATGAGGCAACTTGTTAAGTATTTGTGCAGAACTTCAAACAGTAAAACAGTAAAAACATAACACAAAAAGATACCACAACTGGGTAGAGAAATAGAGCTGAATTTAAAGAACAAAACAAGACCAAAACCACATGAATTCAACAAGTTGAACTTAAGATATACATTTTGAAAGAATAAATTGAAATGTAGTGCTTCAAAGCATAAAATGCCAATCAGGGTTATCTGGTCACACTAGACCTCATTCAATCTGAAAGTTCACGCCGACCATGATGGAACATGGGTCAGGAAAAGGGACCAGACTTGGCCCACTGCAAAAGTACCTTGGTTGCATCTAGGGAGATGAGAAAAGGAGGGGAGGCGATATGTTGTCATCAATCCTTTAGATGTAGGCAATGCGTCTGTTCCGAGCGGCACAAAGTCGGAGATGCATCAGAAATGCAGTCGATACACTGTGCCGTTGGTGATGCAATGTCCTTGATCCTCGCAGCAGCGATGATGCATTGGCATTGATGGAGATGCACCGGTCCCAGGGCAACAGAGTTCAAGTGTTGAGTTTGGCTGGAGCAGGCTTAATACCCACTTCCAAGGTCCCAGGACTGTATTACCACCACTTTGCAGGGCAAGACACAGATGGCAGAACCCAGATGCTGTAGCAGGAAGGATGCAAGTATGTTGTGTCCCTTTGACTTCAGAAAACAGGAGAGCAGTCAGCTGGTTCTTAGAATCTCTCTGGGTGTTGGGATCAAGCCTCTCACCCAGACATGGAGGGCATAAGGTCAGCACAGCATGAAAGCAGCTCTTCCAGAGCAGCATTCCAGAAGAACGGCAGTCCTTGTAGCAGCACAGCAGCCCTTCTTCCTGGCAGCGTATCCACGGGTCCAGAAGTATACTGGGTTGGTAGGGAAAAAAGTTTAGTTCTTATACCAGTTGTGCCTTTGAGGTGGGGGGGACTTCAAGGAAGGGCTTTGAAGTGCACAGAGGTCCCCCTTCCTGCCTGGTTCCAGACTCACTATAAGGGGTTAAGCAGTCCTTTGTGTTGGGACAGGACACAGCCTATGGAGGTATAAGTGTGAGGCTGTTCCCATCTCCTCCCTCCCATCCTCACAAGGATGGCTCATCAGCCACACCTAAGCTCTATTTGTGTGTGGCTATCTAGAGGGAATTTACTAAGCCCAGCTGTCATCCACCCCAGACTTGCATTGGAGATAGGCTGCAGGCACACAAGGCCAAGAGCAGGAAAATGCCAACTTTCTAAAAATGGCATTTTCAATTGTAACAATAAATCAGACTTTACCATTACATAGTGCTTTTCATTACAAATCCATAGGTACTAAACATGACATATCTAGCTCATCTCAATCAGGAATTACAGCTTACTAAGTTTAATAAGGAATCCCAAATGTCACCCTATGAGAGGGATGGGCCTCACAGTAGTGAAAAACGAATTTGGGTGTTTTTCACTACCAGCACATGTACAGCTTACACGTATGTCCTGCCCTTTAATTACATATTACCCTGCTTTATGGGCTACCTAACGCCCTTGTTTAGGAGCAACATATGCAATAAAAAGGGAGTTTAAGGCTTAGCAAGGGGTTTTAAATACCAAATCTACATGGCAGTGTAACACTGTAGTCAGGCAGCCTTGGCAGACCTGGGAAGTGCTACTTAGTGGGTTGCACAAGGAGTGCCATCAGCTAACTAGTAGCATTTAATTTACAGGTCCTGGACACATATGGTGCCCTTTACTAGGGATTCAAAAGTAAATTAAGCTTTCCAGCTAGGTATATACAAACCAGGTTTTAGGGAGAGAGTACAATCACGTTAGCACTGGTTAACAGTGGTAAATTGCTTAGAGCCCTAAAGGCCAACAAAAACGAATTCATCAAAATTGGAGAAAAGCAGGCAAACAGTTTGGGTGAAGACTGTCAGATCTAACACTCAATCCCATTCCTCCTGCTGTACAGCCCTGTGCTATGGAATTACTGGAGAATGATTCTTGATGCACCAGTCTGGTGCAATTTCTTTCTACCCACTTGCTCAATAAGTGCACCCGTTCCACTGAGTAACTTTATGTTTCCTTATCTCACGCTTCCTTTATTGTCTGTCTTTTCTTGGTTCTCTGAATGCCCCGTGGTTCTCCCCTCACTGACTTTCGTGTCCTTCCCAGACTCCATTAATGCGAACAAGTCTTCATACAATAGAAATGGCAGAAGGGACCTGAGACTGTTTACATGGTGACAGGATGTGGTCAGTAATCACCTCTGTGTTGTGTGATATGCAGCCCTCGGTATGAAGTCACGGACAATAAAGGTTATGTTTTATTTGAAGTCATTGGAGTGCGTAATATATTATTCCGTCGGATCAATACTTCACCAGAAAGGCACCTGTCGCTTCCCTTTGGTGGGCGATCATTCAAGCCTAGAATACAGAATTGCTGCATTCATACGTGCCTTGCGAAACCTTTTATTTGCGTTGCCGCAGATGGATGTGTGCAATTACTCTTTCTGCCTGTGGTTATTAAAGCCTCCCTCCAGGTCAGAGTACGACTAGAGAAAGGAAGGTGGGGGATGGGCGAGGGTTGGAAGGTGCGGGGAGCCTCCTTCTTTCAGGACAGAGAACTGTTGGAGGAAGGAAGAGGGCAGAGAGCCTCCTCTCTCCATTAGAGCACTGCTAGGTGGTGAGAGGGTGGGGGAGTGCAGGGGGGTGATTGACTGGTGAGCGTGTGTCTAAATTGTGCGTGCGTGTGTGTGTCTGTAAAAGATGTGTGTCTGACTGAATGTCTGCCTGTCTCTCTGAATGGTGAACGAACACGTGAAGTCAAGGTTCACAATCAAAGTCAATGACAGTCATGCCAAGTTCACAACAGAAGCCAAGGAATGTGTTAAGCATCATTTTGGCTCACGGTGTTTTGTGTGGTGTGTGCGCGCCTGTGCAAACATACACCTTCATTTTGAATGTTAGTGCCAATACATCTCAATGGAGAGTGAACATGGGGAATAAAGTATTTTCTCGCTCCCTGACCCCAACATGATTCCAGGGGTTGGATGAACACAATTTTGTATAACTATACATGGGAGCTTGTAGGAGATTGTGTGTGCGAGTAGGCAGGGGCATAACACAGCCCCCTGCAGGCACGGCGGGCGCAGGGAGGCTTCCTAGCCCCCAGCGAACACATTTTCAGGGCATAAACAAAGAATATTTGGAGATATGGGAGACTTAAGGGCCCCTCATCACATTCAGCAGGCGGAAACCAACATTTTGCAGTACATTACTGGTGGTCAGATGCCTTTGTGGCTCAGAAGGGAGTCTATTAGAGGAGTCCAAGAGAGTATCTCAGTTCTTCAGGCCATTCAAGAGAAAAATGTCCCTTCAATACATTTGTTATGGGTACCCCACTCTCTCTACTGTTAAGAAAGTATTCACTTTCGACCAAGGTGAAAAATTTGAGATCGGTCGTGGGGGCAGTATATCTATACATGAGTATGCTCCCAAGTGTCATTTACAGATACATGCAGAAGAGTACAGAGGACGTGTGCACACCAGCATGAGGAAGTGAACAGAGAGAATCAGATTAACAAAGTCTTCTTGTTGCGTTTGCTTTATTTTTTTAACGCACACCCTATGTAAAGTGTTGGCATCGTATTTACAACCCAATGCAAAGCTTGAATTGCATTGGATTGTAACCAAAAGTAACACAACACAATCCTGTGGTCTCCTGAGTTACTTTCCATCAAGGGGGTGATCCAACAGTGGTGCATTAGCATTTCCATGAAACCACCCATGGTATTTGATGTAAATCCCTAACTACAAAGAATTCTAGACACAGATTTGTGTCAATATCCTGTGTTGCCCCGAAGCAGGCATAAAAAGGAGACATGTTTTCATTTCTTTCTGTTTTTTCTTTATGCATGTGTGATGCATTCTACAGTGCACATACGAATTAGGAAATGCTTTAAAGCATAGTTTTTGTACAAAAAGGAAGCCCCGCTGCACAAAAACTATGGTGACCACAATACATATACCCTTCACCTATGGCGCAAAGGTACCTGTATAGGCACATGGCTGCCAAAAATATGCCAGTGCAGGGAGAGAGATGAACTATGCAACTTCTTAGTAGATAAGATGCAGTTCTGCTTTCCCGTTAATGGAAAGCAACAACTTCACTTGTTCGCTACATTGGGTAACATCATTGTAAATCTGGTTTGCAATGTGGAGGGGAAAAGAGAGGCTAAACATAGGAGATGAAAATGGAGAAAGTGCATGGAGAAGGGGGACTATGACAATTGAACTGAAGGATAATGTACAGTGGGAACTAGAACCTGGGGAAGGGCATTGGACTCTGGACTCCGAATACTCCCCATGGGAGGAAACAAGGGCACTGTAAGTAGATGGGGAATGTGGAGGGGGCAATCTATGAGGTAGAAGGACAGGGGTATGATGTAATTTGTGATATTGATTATAGACCGTCTTGCTGTACGCGAGGAACAAAGGCAATAAAGAAGATACCCCTTCAAATATCTTGTAGGTCATCCTTGGTATTCTTAGACAAACAAAAGTTGGCTGCTAGGAATGGTTGAAGAAAGGGGTGTAATAATGTCAGAGAAGACAGCAGAAAGGTAGAAAATGGGTAAAAGGTGAGCAAAGAAAACTGAGGCCGAAAGAGCAGATGAGATACCAGTGTTTATGTAGCTTGACACTGTTGGATAGTGGATTACTGTTAAGAGCAGGTACGTACCTACACTTAGCAATATGCTATAAACCCCCACTAGGTCCAGTCAAGGTTTCAGTAAATTAATCCTTGCTGAACCCTTGGTAGCTTCCCCTCAAGCAGATAGTCTTAACTTAGGAGACAGGTATATAAAGCATTTAATATCAACAAAACAGTAAATAAGTAAAACACAAAACAGAATAAAAATCCAACACCAATTTATGTAAGTAGATTATATTTTGATCGTTAAAATTACACCAAAATGACAAAATTCCAATGTAGGGAACCGGATATATGAATTTTTAAATATCAAATGTTTTTTAGCGCCTAGAAACAAAAAGCACCACTCTGAACATCTGGTCGCACTCAGCTGGGGCAAAGTCAAAAGTTTAAGATGACCACAATTAAGCCCTGCTCGGCTACACTTAGCGGGAGGCCTCAGTTAAAGTTTTATCTTCACACGTTTTCTTGAAGATTTTCTTCTAACTGAGACAAAGTCACTAGTTGAGGCTGACCTTGCTGGAGCCCTAATCGAATACACAACACAGGAGACCTCGGTCAATTTTTTTACATTTGGGGTTAGACACTTTTTCAGGAAGATTTTCTTTTCACCGGGACAAAGTCAAAAGTGAGGCCGTTCACGATGGAGCCCTTCTTGGATACACTGCGCGGGAGGCCTCGGTCAAAACTTTTATCTTTGGACTTAGAAACTTTTCTCAGGCTTTTTTTCCCCAAAGTCAGACGATCCTCCTCAGCAAGCTGATTTTGATGCAAGATCATGGGATTGCCTTTCTCGAGCCCCCGGTCAAATCCTAGAAGTCTAGGGCTCCAGAGCTTTTCAGCAGACGAATCTGCAAGTCAGGTCAGGTTGTGGTGGACGTTGGCCAGCTTGACTCTCGACGTCGGGTAGGCCCACTTATGGAGCTTTTTTCCAAAGTTGCTCCAAACTCCTCCAAAACTCTGGATTCTCTTCCAGAAGTACTTTTAAGCTCCTCCAAGTGTCCACAACTCACCCTAAGATTCCAGATGCTCTGAGTTTCTCCTTGGGGGTCAGGAATTCAACTCCCAGAATGCACCTGGTCAAACTCCTAAAATGGGCACTGGACACTGGTTGTAGATGTAAGGCAAAGTCCTTTTCTTGGTGAAGCCCAAAGTGAGCAGCTGCTGCAGTCCTTCTGAACCCAGGTGCAAGCCAGGGGTCCAGCAGGCAGTCCTTCTTCTTTTCCAGCAGGGATTTGAAGTGTGGGACAGCTCTGCCATATTTATCCTTGCTCCTGGGCTGGGAAGAAATGGGGTGCTCCTCTCAAATCACATGCAGGCCACCACCCTCTTGAGTGACCACTTCCTGGGAAGTGTGGCAAAAATCAATCCCAGAGAACAGCATTCCTAAAAAATCCAGGATGGCAAAAATTTAATCGTAGAGTTTAGATCTGGATCAGTCCACCCACTGCTGTGGCTAAGGTTCCCATAACACACTCCTATTCAGCCTTCTCTTAGTCTAATCAGGGGGCACCTGGTTGTCTGGGGTTGCAGGAAAGGGGAGATGTCCAGTTGTTGTCCCAAATGTCCTTCCCTCCTTTGAAGTCCAGTTTGGCTGCTCTCCCCATCCTGTTCTACCATTTGCTGAGACAGATATCCTCCCTCCAGATGCTTCTTTGTTTCACCCCAAGCCACTTCACACCTCATCAAGCCTGCCTGGCTCAGGCTACCAGAGGCTGACCAATCAGAGAAGGGCCCTGTAGGGCTGAAGCTAGTAACTTTTAGCATGAGATCTAAAACTCTTTCTCTGTCCAAGTTATATTAAATTCAACAGAGGGACATTTTGGGATTTTGTATAACTTTTAATTTGATACAAACTAGCTTTATTGAGCTCCTTCCTATAGAAAATATAACTTTTTTGTTTTAAAATAAAGTCTCTCAATGTTAGCCTATGGAGCCTATTCACTACAATGGGGAAAAATGAATTGGGCTATTTTCCCTCACCAGGGCTTATAAAACAACGTTTATAAAGTCTCTGCTTATAGTTACAGTGCACCCAACCTTGAAGACACTTCAGACATACCTTAGGTGTGACTTATATATACAAATCAGGTAGCTTAGGACTTTGGAAGTACTTTTAGTTTCAAAGTCAAAATAGGGGGGTGATCAGAGCACAGGTCCAGGCACTGTTTAGCAGTGCCCAGGGCACCATCAGAGTCATGAAAACACCAGTATGAGTAAAAAATGGGGCCAAAAAGTGATGAGGCTACTGCAATCAGCCCAGTTCCCCCCCAGCCCTCCGTCAAGCCAACACGCCCAGGAGCCTCATGCCAATCCTAGGAGAGTCTTCCTGACTTGTCAGACGAGGAAGAGAGTGAGGAAAACTGGCTGTTCTTTTGCAGGGTCTCCTCTGCCTACATCCTCCTGTCACAGTCACTCCCTCTGGGTAGTGAACCCATCCCAAAAGTAAAGCGATCTATTCCCTCTGGGGGGTCTTTCTCCTCTCGCTCTCTGACAGTTTGGGTAGTGAGGTGCCCACCTCTCCTATCCCTAACTTTGCTGGGGCAACACCTAGATTATCCACTGAGGTTACCCAGCACTTAAGCAACTCCACCATGCCCAACAGGGTCAGGGACCCTACTTTGCTTTTGGCAATGGGGTCTGCCTCCCAGGCCAAGTGCAGTGCTGCATTGAAGGGCAGCTCCCTTCAGAGGCTACTGACAGTTGTCAGAATCCAGAGCCATACCCTAAGCTCTCCACTGACAGTGGGTGAGCTGTTTTAGGGACAACTGTGGAGTCGTAGCACCTCTCTTGCTGTTGGGGGGGTAACCACACCCTGTGGCAGACACCCTACCTCCACTCTCCCTTCTGTCAGTGCTGGGGCAACACCCTGCTGCTGGACAGCTGCCTGAATACTCCAGAATTTGTTGTGGTCAGGTGAGGTCTTACCAGTGCCAACTCTGGGTTCCCACCCTACTGGGGTAGAAGGCCTTTGGCTCATTGAACCTCTATTTACGAGTGGCATATTTTCATCTACTTTTATCCTTTTCTGGGGGACCCTTGTCTCCTAACTGCAGGGACGTGTTCCCCAGGACCTTTTTGCCCTGGGCGGCCACCCCCTCTGGGACCAGACCAACCTCTGGGAGGTCATTGCCCAGGATACAATCTAATGGGAGGACATCACTGAGGACCACCTTATACATGTCAAGGGTACCATCCCTCTCTAGGGGCACTATGGCTATAGGTTTGTTTGTGACCCCACCTGTGGCTACACTGATTCTCTTTGTCTCCCCGGGGCATACATGTCTGGGGTCACCAACCAGTCACTCACCATGGTGTGACTGACACATGTGTCACTCACGCCAGTGGTAGGGATCCCATTCACCTGAATGGAGTGAAGTGCCTACTCCCACCCTCAGGGATCACCAGATTACCACCTGAATCCATCTCTCAGCACAATGCTATGAGGGCCTTCTCATCTGAGGAGTACTCCCCTCTGGCTGCACTGGACAGCCCAGTGCCAACCACCTTCTTGGAACAGGCAGCATCACACCTGAAGTGACCTGTCTGCTGACCTGTCAAAGCAGGTCATATTTTCCAAAAGCTTTTTTAACCCTGGGTCTCCCTGCCTATGCTTGTCAGAGTGGGAATGGGATTTACTCTCATCCTTTTTAGGGTTCTGGAATACAGATGGAGTCTCCATGGTGGACTTATCACCCCCTTCTTCAGGCTTTTGGCGGCTTGATCCCCCCCCCCCTTTAGAGTCTCCCCCTGGGACTTGGTAATCACTCTGGTCTTCAGCCACTCATCAGCTGCCTCCCCCAACTTTCTAGGTCTGGACAGCTTAGAGTCCACTAGATACTGGTGTAACGTCTCTGAGAGGTGTTTAGCCCCGCATAAGTACTTATTTTGCTGCCCTGCATCCAGCCCTCTAGTGCCTTAAATAAGGTGTCTACAAAGTTAACCCAAGACTGGGGTTTGAGCTATTGCTAAGCTTTACTCTGTACTGCTCTGGACGTGATCAAATTTCTGGATGATGCACTTCTTCATATTGGGATAGGACTCTGTCTCATCCTCCCCTAGTGTCAGGAGTTTATCCCTCCCAGATATTGGAATCAGCTCCCATAGGAGTGAACCCCAGTACTGATGTCTAACCTTACTCATCCTGAGAGCCCTCTCAAAGGCTGTCTGTCACTAGTCTACATCATTACTCTCCTGGTAGCTAGGAACAATCCCCTTGGGTAGACTTGGGCACCATCCATCAACCCTGGACAACTCAACCTCTATGTCGCTGCCACCATCTCTTTGTTCAATTTTTGCCCACTTCTTCTTCTCTAGGGCCAACATATTTGCTTACAAAGCTATGTAGGATAAGTAGGCCTCAAGTTCCCTTTCCCTGAAGACCAGTTCTGCATCTTCTTGGGTGGATACCACAGATCCTCCCCTCCCACTAGCTCTGGACAGGACCCTAACATCTGAAGTAAAGGAGAGGTGATTATCATCCTCTTCCTGGGGCTTGGAGAGGACATCTTCCTTCTCCCTTCCTATCTCCAAAGCTTTCTCTGGCTCCTCTTTCACTACACAGATTTCAAGGAACTGAATCATCACAGCCTTTCTAAGGTTGTTCTTTCTGCACAACACCCTAAGCTCAGCTGCAGTGAGTGTGGGTGGGCTAGCAGATCAAGCTCCATGGTATTCCCAGTTTTGGGTCACTAAAAACTTTGGCACCAATTGATCAGAACAATTTAGGAAAATCAAAAATGAAGTAATTAAAAAATAATTAGTCCAAATTCGAAAAATCTAAAATAATTTTGCTTCAGGTCAATTTAGAGGATTTTTAACTTGCTTCACTTAAAACTGTATTGTGATATTGAACACAAGTATGGGATCCCACCGCTGACACCAAAAATGTTGGAAAGTGGATTAATGGTAAGGGCAGGTATGTACCTACACTTAGCAAATAGGCTACAAACCCCCACTAGGTCCTGTCAAGGTCTCAATAAATGAATCCTTGCTCAACCCTTGGTAGCTTGGCCTCAAGCAGTTAGGCTTAACTTAGGAGACAGGTGTATATAGCATTTGATATCAACAAAACAGTAAATAAGTAAAACACAAAACACAATAAAAATCCAAAACCAATTTCTAAAAATATTTTGTATTGTTACCTTTACAAATGACACCAAAATGACAAAAATCCAATGCAGGGAACCAGAGATATGAATTTTTTAAGATTAAGGCCCTCATTATGATCTCGGCGGGGAAACCCACCAAGATCGTCGCTGACAGTCAACAGAAGACCGTCAGTGCACAGAATCCCCGCCGGCCACATAATAAACATCCAGCTAGGCTGGCGGGCGGAAACAGTGACGGTGTTGTGGGACGCTGTTGTGGGGGACTCCGTGTAACATATTGCCAGAGGAGACCGGGGGCGGGGCCAGGCTCCATCACGCGCTTGAGAGCGCTGCCTGTTTCCCCGTGCCGCGGGAAGGAGAGACGCTGTTGTGGGGGACTCCGTATCCCATATTGCCAGAGGAGAATGGGAGCGGGACCAGTCTCCATCGCGCGCTTGCAAGCGATGCCTGATTCCCCGCACTGCGGGAAAGAGAGATGCTGTTGTGGGGGACTCTGTGTCCCATATTGTCAGAGGAGACCCGGGGTGGGGCCAGGCTCCATCACGCGTTTGAAAGCACTGCAAGTTTCGCCGCGGGAAGGAGAGACGCTGGTGTGGGGGACTCTGGGTCCCATATTGCCAGAGGAGACCGGGGCCAGTCTCCATTGTGCGCTTAAAAGCGCTGCCTGTGTCCCCGCGCCGCGGGACTTACGCAGGCCACGTCCGAGACCGTTTGAGGCTGGGCTGGACCATCCCTCTAGGCCCTGAGGTAAAACACCTATGTGAGAACTGCCCAGTGGAGAAGGTGCAGAGGAAGGAAGGTACACCTGACAATTCCTACTAATTTTAACCTTGGAGGTGTGTGAATACCCTATTAAAATGGGGAAAATAAAGATTTGTTTGCAAAAGGGGGAAGGAGGGCTGGCCTCTTCAGCCCAAACAACCATTACCAGCTACTTATCCTCTGTAATTGGGGTTATAGAATTGGAATTAGAGCAAGTTGAAGAAAAGATTGGGGCTGCTCAGAAATCTGCTCAGCGGCTACCCCTGGAGCCCACTGTCCTTATAGACACCATACAAAAGGTTCAGTCACCTTTGCTGGTTCTATACCTAGGCATTATACAGTCTGACCATAGTGGGGTACTCTTGCAAGACTTAAGTAAAGCCACTGACCCAAACAATAACTCAACCTCTGAGTTTTCTCAGGTGGATTCCCCCCCACCCCTGAAGAAGAGGAGAGCAGGAAGAAGGGTTAAGAATACAAAAAAAGATTCGGGACAAAAAAAAAGAAGCCATTTTCTACCAGAAATTAATGTAAGTCAAACCGTAGCGTTGGACACAACTGATGAATGTACTGAGAAGAAGGATGTCCCATGTGACTCCATCTATATAATTGATTCTATACTTTCTGCATGGCTCTGGAGGAGAAAATTATTATTTTGCTAACCAAAAGACTTGATTCCTTTTGTAACAATGTGATCAGAACTCTTTCTCAAACTATTAACTCAAGGTTATCTAACACTGGGAAAGTACATAGCCAAGATCTTGCGTTTAAAAAAGACAATCCAGTATTTAATCCTCCATTTAACAGACCTGGTTCATCTTTGGTTAAACCCTTAGACTGTCTTGGACTTTTCAATATCGAGCACGAATTGCCCTTGGAAAAACAAAGGGAACTTCATCTGGCCGGGCCAAATCTCCCCCTGTTCTTTCAATTAAAATCATGAAGAGACCCTGCACCTACCGCCCTAATGCATGCCGTATGTCTTGGTGTTAGCAAATGTGCCCCCTCTGGACAGCAACAAAAAAGAAGACACTCAAGCCTTAATGAGGAAGTCCGCCCACTGGTTGAGGACTAAATTTAAATTTAATTACCATGAGGATCTAAATAACAAGATCCTCATGGCATACAGGGTGAAATGGGTTGGTTCATGAAGAAAAAGAATATGAGGGTGATTGTGTTGTAATTAATTTTGCCAATTCCTGCCTAGTTAACTGTTTGTTGGCTGATTCTGAACAATGCACTAGGTCTGAAGAAGGGATTCAAATTTATCCATTATGCCACTTCTATGACCCTTCCTTACTACTTTTACGCTCTACTGCTGATCCCCGCAAACATAGTCCAGGTTCAGTCATGCCGTATCCCCAGATAAATGTTTCTACTATCAATCGTATCCAGGGTTTCAACTCCCTCGATGAGAATGATTGACTCACAGATATCGTCAGGCATGGTAGAGAAAACCCGTGGGGTTAAGCGCTGATGATGGCTACGATAAACTTATACCAGAAGAAGGAGCGGTTCTGACAGGAATCTGTCCCAGTGACAATATCATGGATGAATTGGCATTATGTTTAGGATATAAACCTTTAACACTGATTAGTTGGAGCATTGCGGGGCTCTGGTCAAAAATAAAAAACCCAGAGTGGTTGAGATTTATATTGACACACAACATAATTTGCCTTCAGGAGGCCTGGCCAATGGACACATTTCTATTGGATGGCTACTTAGCTCTACAACAACCAGCATTAACCTCCACAGTGGGAAGGGCAAGAGGTGGCCTTTTAGTTCTTGTTTCACTACAATTACCACAAATGGAGGCGACCCTAATTTGGTCCTCACTCTACTTTATGATTGTTTTACTATCTATTAGGGGGAGTAAGGGTATTCTGATAATAAACTTCTATAATAATGTACCACACGGTCTCCTGAAGGGAAATCTTGAGGATGTAATAGACTTTATTGACTCATCCACCCAATTGCAGGATGAAGAATTAGTTATCCTATGGGTTGGTGATTTCAATACTCCCCTTTGCTGCCAGGAAGCCCCACACTTGTGCAGTGTTCCATCTGAAGGCAGAGAGTCGTTAACTCACTTTATCCATTCTAATGAAGGTGAAGCTTGAAATTTTTTTTTTATGTAAGTTTGATCTGGTCTATGCTAGGGAGACAGTATTTATAAATACCCCAAAAATCCCTACATTTACAGGGAACTCGAAAGGGAGTATTATTGATTTTATCCTTATTGGCTTTTCAGATTTTCATTTAATCTCCGATTTTAAGATTATATCTCACTTTGCCAGTGATCATAATTCCTTCTGCATTGAACTAGCTTACAACACCAAACAGGACTCTAAGAACAAGGACCTGAGGAGAGATACCACTTTCCAAAAAAATATTGGCGTACATTTGAAATGGGAAAAAATAAACCCAATCACATTTAACCAGGAAATTATAAGATCAAAGCTAGATTCTATTAACACTTGCTTGTCCCAGCAGTTAGCCCATGAACGTATAGTCCAGGAATACGAACATTTAAGTTATGCTATCTCGGACGCTTTGGTTATGGATAGGCCCCCACTGGGCCCTGTGGTGCATCGATGGTTTAATTCTGCGTGTACAGCTGCCCATAAAAAACTAAAAGAAGCCCTTAGAGTATTCCTCCATCCCGTGATTTAATTAAAACGACAGGGGCCCAGTATAAGGCAACACTGGAAGAGAGGAAATTGGAAATTAGGGCTAAAGCATGGGAAGAACTCTTGGCAACCACTGAAATGAAGGATACTTCAAAAGTTTGGAAGGTAAATCACCCATACTTCTCAGATTGTAACACTAAAGCTGATGATTGCTTAATCCCAGAGAATGTCTGGATGAAGCACTTCATGAGAGTGTTTCACCCAGAAAATGATATTCTGATTAAGGAGGATAGAAGTATCATGCAGATCCCCGCAGATCCTAATCCTAATACCTTAGACATTTCCATCGATCTCCATGAGGTCATTAGAGCCATAAATCGTTCAAGGCCAAGAAAGGGTCCTGGCCCCGATGGAGTTCCTGTAGATATTTTTAAATCTATGCCCAATCTTTGTGGCCCCCTTGTCACAAACGTGTTAAGAAGTGTTGTAAAAAGCAACATAACTCCCTCATGGAAGCTGGTCATTATCATTCCCATATTTAAAAAGGGTAATAGACAAGACCCCTCTTGGTATAAACCAATTTCTCCTATTGAGTCTACAGCCAGGCATGGTGGAACAAGTATTACATTTGTACCTTATCCTTAGTAAATGTGTAATTGCCAAAAGAGAACCCATTCACATGGCATTCATCGATTTATCAAGTGCTTTTGACTTGGTAAATAGGGGGAAGCTGTGGCAAATTGTGGGAACCATGGGGATTGATGCAAACCTCTTGGAGCTAATAAAGCATCTACACATGGACCTAAAGGTTTCAGTCCAGTTTGTCCCACATGGTGAAGAACCCCCCATATTCCATCAAGCAGGAGTCAGGCAGGGTTGTATTTTAGCCCCTTTTCTTTTCCTGATTTACATAAATGGGCTCTATGATTTCCTACAAAACATGGTAAGGACCTACCAAATATGGGCCACAGATTGCTCCCAGTCTTATTATATGCAGATGATGCTGTACTAATTGTCTGTACAGCAAATGGTTTACAAGGCTTACCTGATCTTTTTTTGACTTTCATGCAGGGTCTTAATTTGAAAGTAAACTACTCCAAGACACATGTCATGACATGTGGCCCCGAAATACAAAGTCCAAGCAATTCACCATGGGAGGAAATATCACTAACAAGGTGACAAAACTTTTGTTATTTAGGCATGCACATGAGCTCTTCCATGCTATGGAACACCCATTCTAATTTTAAGACCCAGCAATTGGAGAGGAATATAGAATCAATATTTTGCTTCACCCGCAAATTGGGCCACAGACCATTGCCTCAGATCATAACACTTTATATATCCAAGTGTGTTTCTGCAGCTCTATATGGGGCAGACGTTGGGGGCTATGCAAAAGCACCTACACTTCAACGTGTTGAGAATAAACTTGCCCGCAGATTACTGATGGTACCCAAGAGCGTAGCAAATATCATCTGCCATGAGGAGGTGGGTTTACGATTTATAGAGGATTCGATCACTGTTGCACCACTTCTGCTGTGGATTAGATGCTGGAGGAATCCTGCTGCATGTCTCGTGCAAGAATGCATTATTGAATGTCTACAGCTGGCCCAATCAAATAGCAATCATATTTGCAATCAGCTTTCCAAACCCTGGGGCTTGGGAACATGTTTGCAGACCCACAGTCCTTGCCTATAAATGCAAAAGAGTTGCTGAAATCACGGTATACTGAGCATATCTCAAATATAAGATTCCACAGTGCCCTGAAAATTGAAGACTTTTGAACCTTATGTTCATATCGTAACTGTATCCACTATGGAACCTTACTTAACATGGTTTTCCAGCCCAAAAATATACTATATAACCTCAGTTAGAATTAATTTGATTCACTTTAAGGTGGCCTTCCCTAAACAATGTATCTGGCAAAAAGATCTGCCACCGTGCCCTTGCGATGCCAGATCTAAGCAGAGTACCTCTCACTTTTTTCTTTTTTGTACACTTTATGCTATTCCCAGACATGCTTTTATATTGCCCCTACTTCGTAAATTAAAGCTTACACATTACAGGGATACTCTGATATATGTCCAAAAACTGTCAGAAACTCAAATCTGTAACTTTATTAGATCTGCTATCGCTATTAGGAAACTGTATTAATTTCTTGATACCGCTCTATAATAAGCCTATTATGGAACTAGATATGTTCTGAAATGCATTTGCAATTTCGCACTAAGTGAGGAGCTGTTGTTATATTCTGGGTAGTTTTAATAATTTTAAATAATATTTTATTTGTTTTTATAATTTTAGATAATGCTTTGTATTATAAGATTTGACATGAGCGTGCATAATTCTGAAAGGTAGTAAATTTGTTTTTACTATAATTTTCATTTATCCCTGTAAACGCTAATCGAAACAGATAAGCCTAGGTTGTTTTGTCAGTTCAATCTTGTTTTGTTTCGAGTTATCCTGTCAAACTGTTCCTTTAATTGATACTTTGCGTATTCTTTTAATTATTTTTTTAAAATTTTAAGTTATGTGAATTTCTATGTACTTTTATGGCAATTGCCGATTAAAGATTTTCTGAATCTGACTCACAGAGGCTCAGGCTGCAAGAGGCTGACCAATCAGAGAAGGGCACTGCATGGCAGAAGCAGGTAACTTTTAGCAAGAGTTATAAACGTCCTCTCTCTGTCCAAGTTATATTAAATAGTTGCACGTTTTTGGATTTATTATAACTTTTAGTTTGATACCAAACTTGCTTTATTTAGCTCCTTCCTGTGGAAAATACAACTTTATTATTTTAAAATAAAGTCTCTCCATGTTAACCTAGGAAGTCCTTTCACTTCAATGGGAAAAATGAATTTGGCTACTTTTCCCTCACCAAGGCTTGTGAAACAACTTTTATAAAGTCCATGCTTATAGTTACACTGCAGCCAACCTTGGGAGCACTTAGGACATACCTTATGGGTTGTCTTACAAGTAAAAATAAGGTAGCTTAGGACTTTGGAAGTACTTTTAATTTCAGAGTCAAATTTGGGGTTAACTTTAGTTTACAAGCATCCAGCAAGGAAGGCCTCAGACACATTGAGAAATAATGTTATAAGAGATTTATCAGCCAGTAAAGAGAAAATGGGACTTTCAGACTTAGCATTTGGCAGACAGGATACTCTGTCAAATCTGGACCTATATTAGTTTGAAATATTAGAAATGCCATTGGCTATAGTGTACTTGTGATACGGCGACAGGCACTACCTCCACGTTTGTGGCAGAGTACATCCCATCTGCCCCTCTAAATAAAGCTGTAATTGCCAGAAATCTGAAAAGACGGATATGGTATCAAGGAATGTGTACACTCTAGAAAAATCAATACATTGAGTGATGGATGAAGAGTTAAGAAGTGTTCTTAAAAGGTGAAAGGAAAGAATATGTTGGTTATAGCATGTGTTCAGATGTTAAATAGAGTAGGGAGTATTAAAAATAAAAGTGAGAATGTGAAAGGCAGGAATGGAGTCAGTTTCTGAAGGCACGGCCAGCCTTACAGTGATGGTCTGACCACTGGAACTGTGGCGATTCGACTGCCACATTACCACCCCGGCGGGGAGACCTGCCAGGGGACTGCCTACTCCGCTGTCTCCGCTGGGAACGTGGTTCCCGACGGTCCGACAGCAATCAGTTCAGCACACCCTGACTGATTACAACTCAGCTTTTCACCAGATTTCACATGGTGGGGTCGCCACCATGAGAAGGCGGGTAGAAAGCCAGTGCTGGGGACCATAGGAGAGCCCCTATACCGCCCATTCCCATTGCATGGGCAGTGCAGGGGCCCTTTTGCTCAGCAATGTCAGAATGTGCACTGTCTGCTTTGGAGACATGGCATATTCTAAGGGTGCTGTGTGCTACTGCATTGGCTTCAGCTCTTTGAAGATATCCAAGACAAATATTGTAGCACTGTTCCCCCAGGGCAACCCACTGGGAACCGCTTACTACAATGTTCCTGCCAGTCAATACGGTGAGAACATTGTAATATGCTCAGGGAGATGCCAGCTCCATGGAGGTGGCGCCCCCCTTCCTCGAGTTTGGCGGTCCCGCAGTGGGACCGCCAAACTCATAATAAGGCCCTTTAAGTGTTCTTTGATGAGAGGAGAAGTAGCATGAGTACAGTTGAAGAGAAAGTCAAAGGCAGAGATTACGGTAAGACTCTGCAGCAACACAGCCCTGTGAACTTCATAGTGGTGCTAGTCAAGAAACCCAAAGAGGCAGAATTAAGGGGCTTATTTACAAGCCCCTTATGCCACCGGAGCATTACTTTTTTTAAATGATGCTTCAGTGGCGTAATACCTGCGCCACATTCACATTTTGTGGAAACCCCAGATAGAGAAGATGATCATGACCTTGCTTTTCTATGGCACGCACCACTGATGGTGAGCTTGGACATCTGAGTGGCCACACCTTACGTGTATTTGTTTAGTTGTAAGGAAGTGTTCTTCACAAACGCCCCTATTTAACAAGACAGACACCAGGCTGTAATCATAACCTACTGACATTTAGGACTATACGACTGGGAGCACCAAAAGACTGGTCTGGACAATCATGCTACTAATGTAAATACAGACTGATACACAGAGGCATTTCAGTTTTCTTCTGACTACACATTATTGCAGTCGTTCCTGACTGCATCACAATGCCCAGAAATTGTATAAAAGAATACTTGGAAGACGTTCAATGGAGCTAAACGTCATTAGTGAAGAACAGAGAAAATAGTAAAAAGGGAGAGAGTAAATTTGAATAGGTACACTACAAACCTAATAGCCTTTTGGTGCTGTGCCTTTGGACGTTTGAATGCATAGCTAGTTATTTAGAGCAATTCACGAAATAGGGAGGCAAAACCCATATGCAGGTACAGAGTTTTGTCTGAGTTTAGTTTGTGTACAATAATTGTGTTAGAAATAATGTGGCGTAACAGCAGGCACACCGCAGTTGTTCACACTTTGTCGCTTTAATGTGCAATTAAAACTTTAAAACTTTTAAATGCACACGTTTGTTGTCCTTAGGCTACCGCATGGTATTCTTATTGTGCCGAATTCTAAAGGCACCTATTACATTATAAGAAATAAAAATTGGATTACTTACTGGCTAGAATTGGGTTGAAGTGCATCCTTGTTTAGTGTATTTTAGCTCCCATACACAAAGGTGATTGTTCCAAACGTTAAATTCTCAATTTCTAGACCTTATGAGAAACTGATGTCAGGGAGCTCTCTGGTGATTGGCATTAGAGAAAAAGAGAGTGCAGCTATGAATTAAAAACAGATTCTGCATGGAAAGTAGAGAGTAGCACCATTTTATAGAACTTCCCAAACATTCTTCAGTATCTGGTCTTCTTCATGGCCTCCACTGGCTCACCATGGATAAGCACATCCACTTTAAGGCACTTTAGGGGTCATTACGAGTTTGCAGTTTTTTTCAAAGTCAGCCGCGGTGGAGGCTGCCAAAAACCACCAAGTTGGCGGTTATACAACCGGCGTGTTACGGGTCACACTGTGAACTCTGCCAAAAAACAGCCACATTCCTGAAACCGCCAGGTCACTGGAGAACTGAAAAGAGGAGGTCCTACCACCAGCACTGCCAGCCTGACAAAAATCCTTCCATCATATTACGATCCACATATCACAACAGCGGTTCTTCCATGGCAGAAAACCATTGGTGGTGCAGAGCTCGGCGGTTTCAACTCACTTCAGTCAGAACACCACACCACATTGGATAGTTTGAATACCCCACACCTGACACATATCGGACACACCTACTCACTGCATTATATAACACACCCCTACACAATCTATAATCCTTTGCATTCAGAACGCCATTCACATACACCGAGAAGCCCCAAAAATTGATTTTGCCCTTTTACACTATGGGCAAACATACACATTTCACTCAGCACTCACCCCACATCAGCACAACATTCACAATACACACATCACTAGCACACACAGGGGGTCATTACAACATTGGCGGTATAAGGCGCTTACCGCCGTGCAGAAGACCGCCAATACACCATCGCGGCCGCGGTAGACCGCCACAGCTATTATGACACACATCACGGAATCCGCCGAAATTCAGACACCCACACAATACCGCCACACCAAAGGTCAGCGATAAACATGCGGAAACAAATCTTCCACCTCCACGCCAACAGAAACATGCCCATGCTATTACGACCCACGAATCCACGCGGCGGTCTTTCAACCGCGGTATTCCATTGGCGGTACACACCGCCGTGCTCAAAATACACACACATCTCCAAAACACCGCCACATTGGACAATTCCAAATACACACACCTGATACACATACACACAACACTCCCACACACCCAACACAATATAAAACACACACCCACATCACCCACAAACCCCTACGACCCAAAATTAGAGAGAAGGCCAGAGAGAGACAGCACAGAATAGAGATCCCCATCACACAGAGGCACACTACACCATCACCCACACAACATCCACGCACACAAAACACCACATACCACTACACTCACCACACTCATCACCACATACACCACCTCACACATCACACACACCACCCCATGGCACGCCAAAGAAACCCCCGCTTCTCCGAAGAGGAGCTCAGGGTCATGGTGGAGGAAATCGTACGGGTAGAGCCACAGCTATTTGGCTCACAGGTACAGCACACATCCATAGCCAGGAAGATGGAGCTATGGCAAAGAATAGTCGACAGGGTCAACGCTGTGGGACAGCATCCAAGAAATAGGGAGGACATCAGGAAGAGGTGGAACGACCTACGGGGGAAGGTGCGCTCCACGGTATCCAGGCACCACATCGCGGTTCAGCGGACTGGCGGTGGACCCCCACCTCCTCCCCCACAACTAACAACATGGGAGGAGCAAGTCTTGTCCATCTTGCATCCTGAGGGCCTCGCAGGAGTCGTTGGAGGAACGGACACTGGTAAGTTAAATCTTAACTATCATATCCCCCACCTTACCTGCATGCTATCACACACCCCCACCCTCACACCCTCCCCTATCACCCTAACTCCTCACTAATGTACCCATAACACCAACCACCCATCCCAACACCAAGACCTGCATGACACAACTAAGCATGGATACCCATCACTAAAGCATGCCCACTGCACATACCCAGAACACCCCCCAACCATCAGCACACAAGCCCCCACACAGGAATGCCTGCACTGGTGTACACGCACACCCAACCATTGCACACCATGAAAAACACACATGCAATAATCATGTACTTATACCCCCGCAGGAACCCGAAGGAACGTCACCACACCAGAGGGTCCAGACAACACCACTCCACCCCCAGAAGAGGCCCACAGTGACGAGAGCAGCTCTGCCCTACTGGATCTTGATGACCAGCCCGGACCATCGTGGGCCTCGGGACAGTCGGTTCCCCTTGCCCAGCCACAGCCCAACACCGAACTTCCACCATCTGGTAACACCAGCACAGCATCCACCCAGCGGGCCCATACCTCCCTACCCAGGACAGGTCAATCAGCGGTGTGTCCACCACTACAGGGCACCCAGGCTAACCCAACACCCCAACAACAACAGGGACCTGGGGGCAGTGGTAGTGGGCACACGGTCCAGGGGACGGAGGCACAGGAACACTGGGGAACTGGGAGGGCTACTGTGCGACAGAGGGAGGACAGGCCAAGGGAACCTACTCTCAACGAGGCCCTCTCCTCCATCATGGGAGCATACCACCACTCCCAGGAGACGATGGCAACGGTCCTGGACAAGTTGCAGGAGAACCTGCGTCTGCAGGAGGAGCAGTATTTGTGGTTCAGGGAGGAGCTCAGGACCATCGGCTCCGCCCTGGGCACCATTGTAGGGGTGCTGACGGACTTTCAAGAGACCTTGAGGGACACCGTGGCACTCCAAGGGGCCCCTGACACCAGCCAGGACGATGAAATGCCCACCACCTCCGCCGGCCCTAGTGGACAGGACGCCCCGTCACAGGACCAACACACCAGCACCCCATCCCCTGCAGACGGACAACCACCACGAAAGCGGTCCCTGAGATCCAGGAACAGGACAGAGCAAGATGGCAAGACCCCCGCCAGGAAATAAGACCACCCTGATTGTCCCTCCACTGTACCACTTTGTTGCCCTGTCCAAATCGGAACTTCCCCAGCTTCACTTCCAATGGCCAGATGTGCAATGTACCTGTGAGACTAATCGACTGGACTCTGCCATGGACATTCTTCCACCATAACCCATCTCCATTTCACAACCCCCCTTCATTGCTATGCACTTAATTAAACACCCTTGAAACGCTAATAAAACTAGAGTCAGTCAATGATTTTGAACTTTGTATTGTCAATTACAGTGTCAAAAATGGTTACCCATTTGAAGGCCAACATACCAATGTCACACATCACAAGCCTTTCAGGGGTGCAAGCTGTTGACACGTAGGTTACCACATTTGTGAAACTGAAATGGAAGGGGACAACTCAGTTAACAAATAGTGAGTGAAATGTAGGTACAGGATAGAGGTAGACGTGTGAAAGTTAATGTTATGTTAAACCTGCAAATCTACTCACCTGTGTCTCACTGGAAATATTGCTGTATGTGACTCCCTGTTGTCGTTTTCTTCTTCATCAGCTTCATCCTCATCACTGTCCACAGGCTCCACAGGCTCCACCCCTGCTACAACACCGTGATCTGGATCATCCTCCTGCAGAAAAGGCACCTGGCGTCGCAATGCCAAGCTATGGAGCATGGAGCAGGCGATGATGATGTTGCACACCTTCTTTGGTGAGCAGAATAGGGACCCACCTGTCATATGGAGGCACCTGAACCTCGCCTTCAGGAGGCCGAAGGTGCGTTCAATCACCCTCCTAGTCCGCCCATGGGCATCATTGTACCGTTCCTCTGCCCTGGTCCTGGGATTCCTCACTGGGGTCAATAGCCAGGAAAGGTTGGGGTAACCAGAGTCCCCCAATAGCCATACACGGTGCGTCTGGAGTTGACCCATCATATCAGGGATGCTGCTATTCTGCAGGATGTAGGCGTCATGCACTGAGCCAGGGAACATAGCATTTACCTGCGAGATGTACTGGTCTGCCAAACAGACCATCTGGACATTCATGGAATGATAACTCTTCCTGTTCCTGTACACCTGTTCACTCCTGCGGGGGGGACCAGAGCTACATGGGTCCCATCAATGGCACCTATGACGTTCGGGATTTGTCCAAGGGCATAGAAGTCACCTTTCACTGTAGGCAAATCCTCCACCTCAGGGAAAATTATGTATCTCCTTACGTGTTAAAGCAGGGCAGACAACACTCTGGACAACACGTTGGAAAACATAGGCTGGGACTTCCCTGATGCCATGGCCACAGTAGTCTGAAATTACCCACTTGCAAGGAAATGGAGCACTGACAGCACCTGAACGTCAGGGGGGATTCCAGTCGGATGGCGGATTGGTGACATCAGGTCTGGCTCCAACTGGGTACATAGTTCCTGGATTGTGGCACGGACGAACCGGTAGGTCACGATCAAATGTCTCTCTTCCATTGTCAACAGGTCCACCAGCGGTCGGTACACCGGCGGATTTGGCCATCTTCCAATATGTCCCAACTGACGGTGCCTAAGAAGGACAACAGCGAAGAAACTGTCACCATTCCTCCAGGTATGTACCCACAGTCACACACAAGACTACAACAGACAATTAACCCATCCGCGAAATGTTTTGAGTGTAGGCCTCGGTATGTGTGACGCAGTAGTAAATGAAGCCATGTGGGCCCCTGAAAGGGCGGCTGCCTGACCTCTAAACTGGAACAATGGAATTGTGGGGTAACTGCGCTGGCGTTGGACACCGTTGCGGTAGGCGGTCATAGAGCGCAGCACAATGCTGCATTGGTTAACATTGGACCCTACGGGTCCCAGGAGCCAATGAACAGGTGCGCTGGCGGTGATGATGCGCCCCGCCGCGGACGTCACCGCCGCGGACGTCACCACCATTTTCTATCTCTTCAATCACTAGATACCTGACCTTCGACAGGAGAGGACCTACACTGCTAGTGCTGCTGTGACCTCGGTCTGGAAACGACGATGGCTGCTGCGTCTGGGGAAAGGGCCCCTGCCTTCACTGCACAGGAGTTGGAGAAACTTGTGGATGGGGTCCTGCCCCAGTACATGCTACTCTACGGTCCTCCAGACCAACAGGTTAGTACACAGGGAGCACGTTGGATGGGCAAGGCCTGGGTGGACAGGGCTGGGTGGGATAGGGAAGGGGGCAGAGTTCTTACCACAGAAATGCATGGGGATGAATGGGCCACATGGAAAGAGTTGGGAGGGGGCCACTCACATTGACGGTGCAGTAGGTAATGACTGTTCCTCTTTCCTTGTGCATGTCATGTAGGTCAGCGCCCACCAGAAGAGGGACATTTGGCATGCCATCGCCAAGGAAGTCCGAACGCTGGGGGCCCACCAGAGACGGGGCACCCACTGCCGGAAGAGATGGAAGGACATTCGCCGCTGCAGCAAGAAGACGGCCGAGGCTCAGCTGGGGATGTCCTCCCAACGTGGGAGGGGTGCCCGTCGCACCATGACCCCCCTGATGTTCCGGATCCTGGCGGTGGCCTACCCGGAGTTGGATGGGCGCTTAAGGACATCACAGCAGACATAAGGGGGTGAGTACAACCTCATTCTGTGGACTTTGCGTCGAGTGGAGGTGTCTGGGTGGGGGAGGTGGGCTGTGGGTGTCCCTAGGCCAGGGCGAGTTAGGTAGGCAAGGCCCCTCCGTAATGTAGGCCATGTGGGACTCTACCCCAGCTCAGAACAGAGGCAAGTTGATGTATAGTGGCCCCTTTGCCATCCATGTGCGCAGATTTCTACCATTGCCATGTAGGCCATATCCCAGAAATTGCATGTGCAGAGGGCAGGAGCACGGCGTAATGCATGGGGCTGACGCGTCAGTCTTGTCCGCCAACGGTAGCGGTATGCCATGCACTAAAACTCTGGGGCATATTTATACTCCGTTTGCGCCGAATTTGCGTCGTTTTTTTCGACGCAAATTCGACGCAAAACTAACTCCATATTTATACTTTGGCGTTAGACGCGTCTAGCGCCAAAGTTCATGGAGTTAGCGTCATTTTTTGGCGTGAACACCTTCCTTGCGTTAATGAGATGCAAGGTAGGCGTTCCCGTCTTAAAAAATGACTCCGAGGCATGTGCGTGGTATTTATACTCCCGGGCAAAAATGACGCCCGGGAGTGGGCGGGGCAAAAAACCCCGCATTTGCGCCTCTTTTTAACGCCTGGGTCAGGGCAGGCGTTAAGGGACCTGTGGGCTCAGAATGAGCCCAGAGGTGCCCTCCCCTGCCCCCAGGGACACCCCCTGCCACCCTTGCCCACCCCAGGAGGACACCCAAGGATGGAGGGACCCATCCCAGGGAAGAAAAGGTAAGTTGTGGTAAGTATTTTTTAAAAAAAAAATTGTGGCATAGGGGGGCCTGATTTGTGCCCCCCTACATGCCACTATGCCCAATGACCATGCCCAGGGGACATAAGTCACCTGGGCATGGCCATTGGGCAAGGGGGCATGACTCCTGTCTTTGCTAAGACAGGAGTCATGTTAATGGCGTCTGGGCGCCCAAATAAAATGGCGCAAATCAGGTTAAGACGATTTTTTTGCCTCAGCCTGACTTGCCCCATTTTGGGACGCCCAAACGCCATTTTTCCCTACGCCGGCCCTGCCTGGTGTACGTCGTTTTTTTTCACGCACACCTGGCAGCGCCGGTCGGCTAACGCCGGCTAACGCCATTCAATAAATACGGCGCCCGCATGGCGCTTCAGAATGGCGTTAGCCGGCGCTAATTTTTTTGCCGCAGAACTGCGTTAGCGCAGTTTTGCGTCAAAAAGTATAAATATGGCCCTCTCTTTCTTCTGTCTCCCCCCCTTTTCCTGCTCTCCCTGTCCTTTTGTACATCAGCATCATCAGGCGGAGGTACAGTGGCACTGGAGCACGAGGGAGCTGCATCCCACATGGCCATGGAGGGCCACACCACAGACTCTGAATGCACCAGTGGGACGGATGGCGAGGGGAGCTTCACGTCGGCCACAGGATCACCAACCAGCGACACAGACTCGTCCGCCAATGTGAGCTCCCCTGTGGTGGCGGCACCATCTGTGCGCCCCACTTCTACAGGTACAGCTGCCACCTCCCCTACCAGCCCCGCCCTCCCAGCAGCCCCTCAGCGTTCGCCCCGTGCCCGCTCACCCAGGAGGGTGGGCATCACCTTCGCTCCAGGCACCTCAGGCCCTGCCCCAGTCTCCCCTGCCGCCCTCAGTGAGGAGGCCATTGACCTCCTCAGGTCACTCACTGTTGGGCAGTCTACCATTGTGAATGCCATCCAGGGTGTAGAACGAGAGTTGCAACACAGTAATGCATTCCTGGAAGGCATTCATTCTGGTCAGGCTGTCCTTCAGCGAACCCTGCAATCTCTGGCCTCAGCACTGATGGCAGCCATTTTCCCTGTGTCCAGCCTCCCCCCTCCAACTTCCTCCACCCAGACCCAATCCACTGTACCCCAGCCCATCCCAAGCACACCTACAGACTAGCAGGCACACAAGTCAACACCCAAAAGTAGCTCAAGCAAACATAGGCACCACACACACCACAGGCACTCACACAAGCATCACACCCATACAGACACAGCAACATCCACTGTCTCCACTGTGTCCCCCTCCTCCTCTTCTCCCTCCTCCCTCCCAGTGTCGTCTACACACACACCTGCATGCACCACATCTACAGGCACTAGGACCCGCATCAGGACACCCAGCACCACAAGCCGCTCACCTGCACTCACCACCTCCACTGCCATTTACATGTCCCCTGTGTCCTCTCCCAGTGTGTCTGTGACGCCCCCTCCCAAAGTACCCAAATGCCGGCAATCACTCACCCAACATCCATCCACCTCACGACAGCCTCCAGTACCTGCACCTGCACCCAAAACACCTAAAGTGACACCTCCTACAACCACCTCCTCTACCTCCACTCCCAGACCCCCTCCAGCTACCCATCCCAGTGTCCATCAGAAACTGTCCCAATGTCAAATTGACCTGTTTGCCCCCACCCCCCCTCCAGTTCACCAGTCCCGTTGTAGCGCCTCAGCCAAAAAGCCTCCAGTGCCAGTGGTGCGTGTTCCAGGCTTTTTGGAGTGCACCTTCCACCAGGGCAGGCAGTAGGACCCGGAGCCACGGCACTGGCAGCCCCCCCCATTAAGGCTCTGAAATTGGAGAGTGGATGACAGGACAGTGTCAAGACTCCTGGTGGGACAACAACTGAAATGGGATCGAAGGCGATTGGTGAGTCAGCTGTAACTCCAAAGAAGGTGGGGAAGGTCCTGAGGAAGTCTTCCCAGCCTGTTGTGACTGTCACGGCGGAGAAGTGCGCCATCATTTCCGGAAGTCGAGACACAACCGCCAGCACCGTCGTTACTGGTCAGGAGACCACCGCCAGAGTCACAGCCCAGGAGGGCACAAGTCTCGTTACTGGTCAGGAGACCACCGCCGGAGTCACAGCCCAGGAGGGCACGAGTCTCGTTACTGGTCAGGAGATCACCGCCGGAGTCACAGCCCAGGGGGGCACAAGTCTCGTTACTGGTCAGGAGACCACCGCCGGAGTCACAGCCCAGGAGGGCACATGTATCGTTACTGTTCAGGAGACCACCGCCGGAGTCACAGCCCAGGAGGGCACAAGTATCGTTACTGATCAGGAGACCACCGCCGGAGGCACAGCCCAGGAGGGCACAAGTATTGTTACTGGTCAGGAGACCACCGCCGGAGTCACAGCCCAGGGGGGCCCAAGTCTCGTTACTGGTCAGGAGACCACCGCCGGAGTCACAGCCCAGGAGGGCCCAAGTATCGTTACTGGTCAGGAGACCACCGCCGGAGTCACAGCTCAGGAGGGACCAGGATCCCACAGCCCCGCTGGGCAATGATGGAACGTCAAGCCACACACCAATGTCCAGTGTGGAGATCGTCATGCCACACACCAATGTCCAGTGTGGACATCGTCATGCCACACACCAATGTCAGTATCCGAACCGCCATGTCAGAGCACCGCTGAACAGGGCACAGACTGCCATGGCTAAGCACCGCTGAACAGGGCAAAGACCGCCATGGTGAAGACCGCTGAACAGGGCAAAGACTGCCATGGCTAAGCACCGCTGAACAGGGCAAAGACTGCCATTGCTAAGCACAGCTGAACAGGGCAAAGACCGCCATGGTGAAGACCGCTGAACAGTCCATAGACCGCCATGGTGAAGACCGCTGAACAGGGCAAAGAACGCCATGGTGAAGACCGCTGAACAGGGCAAAGACTGCCATGGCTAAGCACCGCTGAACAGGGCAAAGACCGCCATGGTGAAGACCGCTGAACAGGGCAAAGACTGCCATGGCTAAGCACCGCTGAACAGGGCAAAGACCGCCATGGTGAAGACCGCTGAACAGGGCAAAGAACGCTATGGTGAAGACCGCTGAACAGTCCATAGACCGCCATGGTGAAGACCGCTGAACAGGGCAAAGAACGCCATGGTGAAGACCGCTGAAGAAGGCAAACACCGTGTGGGTATGAATAGGCCGCCACATCAGGCATTCTTATCCCATGTGCAGCTGGGACAGGGACAGGACATGAACTTTCACGGGGAGACTCATCCTGTCTGGGCACCAGTCCCATCCAGTACCAGTAGAGAACTGCAGATACTTGCTTTGCATTCCCCAGGATGGTCTAGTGGGCAACCCACCCACTGTAAAGGCTTGTGAGACAGTGGCTTTGCACTCCCCAGGATGTAACAGTGGGCAACCCACCCACTGTAGAGACTTGTGAGACTGTGGCTTTGCACTCCCCAGGATGGCACAGTGGACAACCCACCCACTTGTGAGATTTGAGAGACTGTGGCTTTGCACTCCCCAGGATACATCAATGGGCATGGAGCCCGGTCGTGGATATGGCTTTGCATTCATCTGGCTGAGGTGCCCCCCCTTCCCTTCCCCCTGAGGTGCCTGTAGTGTTTCTATCTGATGCCCTGGCAGTGTTCTCTCGGATTTTGGTCAGGTATCTATTGTGGGCCTCTCCCATGCATTTTTGGACTGTTGGTGCACGGACATTGTTGTGTACATATCTGCACTACTTCTTGTATTGTATATATAATTATGACAGATTTCGAGATATATATCAGTATTTTTTGTATGACATGTATATTGGCACATTACAATGTTTGACCGAAATTCGCTTTGTCTTTGCATTCTTCCGGGGGGATTGTGGGTTGTTCATGTGATTTTTGTAAATGCATTGGTGTGTATGTTGTAATATGCGAGGGTGGGGGTGTTTGGTGGGTGTCCCCCTAACTTTTGGCTCCCCCGTGTCGTAGATGCAGTACTCACCGGTATCTTCTGTGCCTACGTCGCTGTTGGTTGCAGAGGAGCAGAAAGACAAAGGCAGGTAGGATTTGGAGTTCCGGCTCCATGGAGTTGTCGTTCCTCGTGGAGTGTGTTAAGGTGAGCGTTTTCCCATAGCAAAAGCTGTTTCCACCGTGTTTTTATCCACGGAGAATCCGCCCCGGAAAAGGTGGCGGATTGGCCTGTTATAATAGTGTGGGCGGTACATTGACTCCCGCCTGTCTGTTGGCGGTGACCGCCGCGCTGTTTGTGTGTACTGCCGTGGCAGGCGATGTGTTAAAGTGGCTGTCTTTGTTGGCGGTTTCCGCCAGGGTCATAATTCCCTTTTTTTGTCCACCGGCATGTTTGCTGTATTTCGGCAGCTTTAACACCGTCCGCCAGGGTTGTAATGACCCCCACAATCCGCTACAACTATCACCCACTCACATCACAGCACCTATACCTCACCAATTACTAAAGTCTGACCCTTTCACTTACAGCACCCCAAAACACTATCTTCACAACCACTACCAGGTCCCCACAAAAACACCCACGTTTCACTGGTGACAAGCTGAGGTTCATGGTGGATGAAATTGTAAGGGTATAGCCTCACCTGTTTGAACCACTGGTCCAACAAACATCTATTGCCAGGAAAATTGAGTTGTTGCAAAGAATAGTCGACAAGGTCAATACCGTAGGCAGTTATCCACACTCAAGAAAGGATATTAGGAAGAGGTGGAACTACCTATGAGGGAAGGAACGTTCCATTGCATCCAGGCACCAGCTAGCCATACTGAAGACCGGTGGTGGGCCCCCACCTCCTCCCATAACCTTGACATCATGGGAGGAGAAGGTCTTGAACATCCTGCTTCCTGAGGGCCTGACAGGAGTACCTGGGGGAGTAGAGTCTGGTAAGTACCAACAACATTCATGTCACACAATTGCCTTGACCTGCATGCTCCCTCACCACCTATACCCACCCCAATTTACATTCCACCTACTACACCTCGGTCCAAATCACCTAATACTCCTCATGCATGCCACATCTCCACTAAACTCATCTGGCCCCATAACCCTTGGAAATGGCACGTGAACTACTGGCTTTTCATATCACTACAACTCTCATCATTGTGAAAATCTGGAATGTGCACAAAATATCATGTCGTGCATGTTTAACAAATTTTCTATCTACACTATCTTGATTGTACTGGTGTGGAACAGTACAAGTCAATGACAGCAATGCAACGGCTCACTCACACTAGCATCCCAAACAGAGCACAGCTATAGCTAAGTGCCCATTTCTAATGGGCACAGATTAAAGATCGCAAGCTAGAAATACACTCACCTGGGTTGGAAAGTCAGAAGGCTGATCCGATGCACATGCAGTACATCGAGATAAAGGTCAATGTCCATTGCTTACTCACATACTGTGTTCCTACAAAGACACTGATGTGCATTTACAGCTCTTATTTGCGCTATATATCATGCCAGGCAGTTCACTAGGTAACAGAGGTGAACAGTCATGTCTATAATCAGACAATATCAGAAGCTATCAGCAGTACTATCACAACCAACCTCGTCTAACAACTCTTTACATGGAGTATGGAATTCAAGTCACAGATTTGTATGTACAACTATGGCATGCTGTGCAGCAGCTGTCAATGTCTATGCTGGGGATCATGTTAAGGCACTGACTGCATCTCACACAACTGCAACAATGCATCTATTTTAACCTGAACTCTGTGTCTCCCTCCCTCAACAGGTAACCTTGCCATTGCCACAATGGAGAGGATACCAGAGACTGTCACTCTCCCTCTGGATGAAGGCCCCAGTAAGGACAACACCTTTGGATGTCTGGACACTGACGAAGAGCCTGGCCCATCTGGGACAGCTGGTCAGTCAACAACTCTCAGCCTCACCCTGCCCACATCAACTCCTCCCAGCCCTGTTGCATCGACATCAGAGGGAACCATTCGCCCCATACCTGTGCCCCAAAGACTGTTCCATCTGTTGCGTGCCTGACAGTACAGGTACCTGAGTCTCACCTTGCCAACCCTGACAATGATGGACCTGTAACCACTGGGAGTGGGCACACTGTGCCAGGGAAACACAGGCATGTGGGGGTAGGATGTGTGGGAGGGATGCTGTGCACCAGAGGATGGGGCCTCAAAGGGACTCTTCTGAAAAGGAAACCATCTCCCAAGTCTTGGGAGCCTCCAAATTTTCCCATGGTATGATGGGCCAAGTCATAACCTGTTGGGGGAAATCCAAATGCTGCAGAGGGACCACACCAGGAAGTCATGGTGCAGTGGCAGGCACAAAATGCCCATCTGGCATCCACTGCAGGGGTGATGAGGCACATGGCTACCACCCCGAGTAGGTTTTGTACCCGAATTCATGCCCCTTCCACTAGCAATGTACCATCAGCCCCTTCCACATCTGTGGCTGCTAGTGGAATGGAGGCCCAGCCATGGGAAGGGCATGTCTCAGACACCCCTCCCCCTGTAGCTAAAGGACCCCCACAAACTTGGTCGTCCACCCAGGCATCCAGCAGAAGCAGATGCCAAGACCAAACCCACTGCCAGGAAGTGAACCTCTCCTGAATTGTTCCCCTTGTGTGCCACAGATACACCCTGTTGACTGTTCTGAAACCTAACTCCATTTTCCCATGGTACAAGGACACTGGTCTCATGCTTCCAAATGGTGTAGCAGCTACCCTGATGATTTAATCCACCATGACTTCAACCATCACTTTATAGTTAATTTGTTTCTTTTTATAGTCACATATATTCTACTGATATGCAAAATAAATCACACTTAGACACAGGTCGTATGTATGTGTCATTTATCATCCATGTACAATAGTTATGCATGCCAACTCTGGTCTGAATATTTACCTCTGTATTGTACACCCATTGTTATGGACATCAAATGGGGACTCCGTCAACAGGAGACTCATTACAACAGAAATGTAACAGGACAGATTCGAAAGAGGTTGAAATCTACGTCTACACAAATTTATAGGTAGATAGGCAAACAGCACATAGAGCATGATTGATTGAAAGTCACATCAGGATGTTTGCTAAGGTGTCACACAATGCAAAAGCACAGGATACAGATGTTAGGGTCATGGTAATCTTTCTACAAGTAGAAGGCACACTGATATGTCCTGTGTATCACCTGGTAAAGCCTCATCACATACCCATACCATAGTTTCAAAATCACATATCCCATGGTACATACAAAGATGATTACTGAAGTACCCAGTCCTGAACCCTTTCACTTACATCGGTCCCATACATGTAGGCTTGTCACTCACCTATGTCAGTCCACAGTAACATGCACATTGGTCTGCAAAGTAGGAAGACACTGACAGCTAGGTTCAAGGTAGATTACAAACCAACGAAACTACTGTGATGCGAGAGGCTATGATCCTACAATTACACATGAGACAGACACATCTCTAGAAAGAAAATTCACCATTTAACAACCTCCTATACCCAACAGGTGATTTTTATGGGAAAATAGTTTTCCACCCCAGTGTCCGGATGATATAACAATCTTGATTACACCCCACCTAAACAACACTAACATTTTCTGGTTTCAGTCATGTTCACTTCTCATGTCTGTCAGCAATTCACATCTGCTTCTGACACTGTCCTTCATGTGCCAAAGTAGCTGAGCCAAACAGGATGTAGGCAAACCTGTGAGTGAAAGGGTAAAGGGATAGGACATAGCAGAATACATTCCTCATAGGCATTGGAGCTCACTACACCCCCACAAATAATGCAAGAAAAGAGGTGACATTCGAGCCTTCAACATCTGGTTGCACAATTAAATCACAACAATAGCTCAACTTCACATACCTATTAATCCGTTGAAGTACTGATTGATGAGATCTGCCCTAGAGTCTCCTGCTTCATCTTCCTCTGGCTCTTCATGACTGGGTAGATCAGCATTTCCACTAATAGGTACTGGTGCCTCCCTCTCATATGGTATAAATGGTATCTGATGTGTAAGGGCAAGATTGTGGAGCATGCAGGAGGCAACTATTATTTGACATACCTTTTTGGGGGCATAGAGGAGGGCTCCTCCTGATAAGTCCAAGCACCTAAATCTTGCCTTCAGGAGCCCAAAAGTCCACACAACTACACACCTTGTACTCCTGTGGGCCTTATTGTAGCAGACTTCCCATGGCGTGCTTTGGTACTTCACTGGTGTCAACAGCCAAGGACGGATTGACCAACAAAAACATGTATGAGGGATATGCAACATTGTGATGGCAGGACACATATACTGCAAACACACATTTCAATTGTAACTTACCAACCAGCCAGGCCATCTCTGTGTAGAGTCATGTCATTATCAGTGTGACATTGCTGTTTTGCATGATGATGAAATCATGGACTGATCATGGATACTTGGCAGTGACTTGTGAAATGTACTGGTCGGCCAGACGCACCACTTGAATGTTAATAGAGTGGTAGTTTCTCCTGTTCCTATACACCTGTTCATTGGCACTGGGGGGAAATAAGGCTACATGGGTGCCATCTATGGCACCAACCACATGTAGAACGTGTCCCATAGCATAAAAGCCTGCCTTCACATGGGCAAAATCCTCTTGTTGGGGAAACCTGTTGTAGCTGTCCAGGTGTTTCAACAATGCACATAGTACATCCTTCAAAGCCAGACTGAACATGAGCTAAGACATCTCTGCAGTTAGAGTCACTATATTCTGAAAGGAGCCAGTGGCCACGAAGAGTAGCACTGACAAGACTTGAATGATAGGAGTTATGCTATAGGGATTGCGAATGGCATCAGATCTGGCTCCAACTGTTTATAAAGATCCATGAAAGTATGATGATTCAGATGAAATGTCTGTATACAATGTCTTTCCTCCATGTTGTGCAGGTCAACTAGTGGATGTAGACTGGTGGTTGTCTTCTTCTCCCCATGGCAGAGTAACTATGTGAAAAGATGTAAACATAGTATGTGACATACAGCATGCACACATCAAGGAGAGTTAATTGAATCACTCACACATAACAGCTGTTTAGGAGGGCTATTACCTCTGTCATATATAGTACAGGACATAGCTATGCATCCAATGACACCCTTCTTGGTGCACATTCCCTCAAATAATGATGGGATTACACTTAAAAATTCATCTGTCACTGTACATGTTTGTGAGAACAATTGTTTAGACATGTTTCAGACATATTTTTGGACATTATCGACATTTTCGAAAGACACAGGAACCTCAGAGTAGTTGTACATTGCTATCACCACATGTCCTCAAATAACATAGCATTTACAACACAGATGCACAAAAAGCCACTTCAACATGAGGGCATTACTTACAGATGTACTGCACAATATGGGATATGATTAATGAGTAAGATTATTAAACTCTTCCATACATTAAATGTGCTTAAAATGCCACCTGGCCTACTGTACTGGACATGTGCAAGTGACCTAAGTCCACCAGTGGAAGTCATTATGGCGGCAGCCAGTCACAACGGCGGTGGAACATGGGATTGGATCACATTGCTGCCTTTGGTGTACTTAGGCTAATGGCGATGTCCGCAGGTGGTGATGGTCCTGTATGTTGTCTATTATGACTTTTGGTGATGGACTGGCCAGGTGTGGCGTTGGAGTAGGCTTGATATTGTGTTATCAGTCACCTGCATTTCTTTAGACTGATGTGATGGTGGACAGTGATGAGCTGTATGGGGATAATTGTTTTGGTTTAGCCAATCCATCATGTGCATGATGCTTTTGAGTAGCAGCTGATTTGATTGGATGGTCAAGTAATGGTCATATGGTTGCTATGTTGTTGGTGAGACTGTGGTAAAATGGAAAAGTTGGAAGTATCTTGTTGTGACATGATGTAGGCTTGGAAGAGCTTATTTAACTGGGACTTTCCTAGAAGGAGATGTATAGCTACTGTGCATGTTGTAATGTTTGTGTGTGTGAGGAATGTGATGATCCTCTCTCTCACTCTCTCTCGCCCTCTGTAGTGCTTTTCTCTTATCTAGTTTCTAAGCACTAACATAACACAACAGAAATGCACTTGTGAGGTCAAAGAAGACTTTTATTGTTGTTAATTCTTCCCCAACCACAATATTTTATGTATGACGAATTAGTAGCTTTCAAGTCCGCGTTAATCAAACAAAATATATCAGTTTGCAATATACACAGCAGGTTATATTTATAAGATATTGAATGCAAAGCAAAACAAATACTTCACCGTGTGGGAATTATCTACAGCTTCATCTTTCTAAGGTCTGCAAGCTGATGACCCCTGTCAGCCGCGAGAAAGAGAGATTCATCTACCCACACGGGATTGCTGGCAGCCTGCGCCAAGCTCCAGCACGAGGTCCGGCAGATTCGAATCTGACTCTCTGCAGCCTGTTACATTCGTTACAAAGGTGTGCCCCCTCCTCTCAGACCTGGGAAACTGAGCAAGCCTTTTGGAGACTGGCCAGGTCTCCAAGACTACTCCTGTTCCCAAGCTCAAGCGAAGAGAAAACAACACCAATGTACTCTCTCTTATCATGTCTAGTCTACTGTGAGAAAAACATCTTGGTTCATCTTGTGCAAAAACACAGCTTGGAAAAATACAGCTTGGATTCTCAACTGCAATGTCTAACTCCACGTTAAAGGCAATAGGCAGCTAACCTAAGTATCAAATGCAATGTCATGTTAAAGGCAATAGGCAGCTAACCTAAATATCAAATGCAATGTCTAGTGTCATGTCAAAGCCAATAGGCATCTAAGCTGAATACAAAATGCAATGTATAATATCATGTCAAAGCCAATAGGCAGCTGAGCTGAATATAAAATGCAATGTATAATATCATGTCAAAGCCAATAGGCAGCGGAGCTGAATACAAAATGTAATATATGATATCATGTCAAAGCCAATAGGCAGCGGAGCTGAATACAAAATGTAATGTATAATATCATGTCAAAGCCAATAGGCAGTTAAGCTGAATACAAAATGCAATATATAATATCATGTCAAAGCCAATAGGCAGAATATCTAATAGCATGTCAAAGTCAATAGGCAGCTAAACTGAATACATCATGTCAAAGCCAATAGGAATGCAATGTCAAAGCCAATAGGCGGCTAGACTGGATACAGCATGTCAAAGCCAATAGGCAGAATACAGAATGTAATGGCTAATGCAATGTCAAAGCCCATAGGCGGCTCAACTGAATACAGAAAGTAATGGCTAATGCCATGTCAAAGCCCATAGGCGGCTCAACTGAACAAAACATACCATGTGCTACTGGTGAACATTGAGCAACTAATATGCGCAGTGGTGAAACACAAAGTAATTGGTCAAAACAAAACTAATCAAATGGCAGTACACCCTCTCTCTATGTTTGTGTGCATCAGCATCGGGAGGTGAAGGAGTCAGGGCACAGATCATGTTATCATCCTCAGAATCATCCTTCAGTGGACACTCCCTTGCAGTGCCAGACCGATCTTTGACCACCCCTTTTGAACACCGCCCTCCCTATAGCTCCCCACCCAGTTGGCTGTGCCCGCTCACCCAAGAGGGTGGGTGTCCCATTTGCTGCAAACACCTCTGCCCCTGCCCCATCTGCTCTGCTACCCTCAGTGAGGAGGCTATTGAACTCTTGAGGTCCATCTCTGTGGTTCAAACGACCATCGTGAATGCCATCCCGGGACCTGCAACTCAATCCAACAAAGTAGTGCACTCCTGGAGGGTATTCACAGTGCAGTGGCTAGCCTGCAGAGATTCTTTCAGGCTATGGCCTCCACACTGACCGCAGCCAGTCACCCTTTGTCTTCTGTTCCCTCTCCACCTTCCTCTTCTCAATCCCAAACTCCCCTTCCACGACCCAGCCAAAGCACAAAAACAGACAAGCATGCATCCACCTCAACATCCAAGTGTAGCTCAGACAAACACAAGCACCACAAGTCACACCAACAACATGCACACAAGCAACATCTACCTGCAGACACAGCAACAGTCACAAACTACCCTGGCACCCCTACCACCCTCAGCATTACAGACAGTACACCAGACACACCTGCAAACAACACACCAACATTCACAAATCCAGCCACTACACAATTCTTACCCACAGACAGCATGACAGGAGATCCTCAGACATCCACCCCTCACCACATCTACAGACACCACAACCACAGACACACCTACATGAAGGACATCCACCATACCTGCAGTCACCACCCCAACAGACACTCACCCTCCCACCAGAGCATATCCCAGAACCTCCACCCCTTCTCTCAAGACACATAAGCACCCAACATCCCAACAGACACTGACCTACCACAACCATACCTCGCACAAACATGCACCCAAGACAGCCACATCAACACCTCAGACAACCACTCCCTCTCCCTCCACACCTGAACCATTTTGCTACAACCGTCATCTTGTGTCCAAGAAAGCTTTCCTTTCAGTTTGCACTTTTCCCTACTCCTCTCCCACCCTGTGATACCCCTAAATATTCTGTGTCCCTCCCCAAGTCCGGCCCTTCCTCCTCCAAGACCTCCCCTGCCCTCCCTGTAAGTGCCCATGCCTGCCAAAAAGTCTACCCCTCCCAAGAGTACCCAACCCTCCCCTAAGCCTAGACCTAAACCCCCATCCCAAGCCCAATCCCAAAGGTCCCCCTCCCATTTCAAAGCCCAAACCCCACATATCCCCCTCAAATCCCTGGGGTGCCTGTCTGCCCACTTGATGCCCCTACCTGTGGAAGTTACATGACAGTCAGGAGTTAAGCTGGAGGGACAAACATGTGCATTATGTGCTTGTTGCAAATTGTTGTTCTGGACTGGCCTGTAGCCTTGGATATTTTTAGCATATTTATTTCATTAATACATATTTGGACCACCCAGTTGGTGGTTTTGAGGTTACATCTTTGTCCTGCATTTCTTTTCTTAGGGCAGATATGTTCCTGGCTGACATTGTTTGTGTAGGCATATTTGTGTGTAAGTGGTGGTTGTGCTACCTGTTTTGTCTGGGCAGCATGTGAAGTTGTGTGCAGTGCATTTGTCCCCCAGTGATGGGTGTGTTGTGTGATGGGCATGTATATGTTGGGGACATGTTGTTGTGTTGGTATGATGGTGTTTGTGTTGACGTGTCTGTTGCAGTGTTGAGTGCCTTTGTGTGCTTGGACTGTGTGCGTGAGGGTTTGTGGGGAATGGTATGTCAGATACGTTGTGATGTGTGTTTGCTGGGTATGTTGAATGCTACATTCTATGGTTGTGTGATGGTGTGTGTTTGGTCCTTGTTGGTTGTATGTTGTGTTGTATGTGTGATTTGTCAATGGGTAGTGTCCACTGTGGGTGCTTGCCAACGCTCTGATGGTTTTGTGGTTGTGGTGTTGTAGCGTCATTTGGTGGTGCTGTGTGCTGTTGTGTGTGACTGTGCCGGTGCTGTGTTTCTGGGGGTAGGTGTGTGTTTTTGACGTGTGTGTGATGGCCATAGGGTGTGTACTGTGTACGTGTGGGCGTGTATGTGGCTGTGTGTGAGTGTGCGTGTCAGTGTGAGTTTACATGTGTGTCGCCCTCAACACCCATTCCCGAATGGTATGTTGTGCGTACATATAATATACAATAGTGACAGGTAAGTGTGTGTACTCACGATTGCTGTTGTTGTCACAGATTATGAAGTCTTTGTGTGAGCAGGAGCAGCAGGAAGACTTGTAGTTCAGTTTTCATGGCTGCTCCAGGCGAGTATGGGTTCCTGAAGGTGAGGGTCTCCTTTTATACAGTTGGTTTCCGCGTGGGTTTCCATGATGGTGCGACCTTGGTGGTTTTGCAGGCTCATAATCTGTCCAGTGGAAACATGGTCTCCTCCGTCCTGCAGGTGGCTACTGTTGTCATTGGCGGCCTGGCCGCAGTGGCAGTGTCGGTGGTGGTTTGGCTGTATTCTGTTGGGATTACCACCATGGTCATAATTTGGCAGTCTTATCTGCCAGCCTGTTGGCGGTATGACTGCCAACATGGAGGTCCTAAGACTGCCAGACTGGTAATGAGGCCCTTTGATTTATGTTCAAATTGAAGTCAAACTCGGGACTTCCATTCTCAGAAAAATTTGTCATGCCATACCACCCTCTATGCACTTTGCGCTCCAGCAACATCTCCCTTTTCACAGTGCCCCAGTGCTAGGTGTGCCTGGTGGGTGGAACGTTCCTTATCTCTTCTGGGTCCCAAGCTGTGGGAGCCTATCAGAGATTGCACTTCCTTGTCAACTTTCTGCAAAGAGCTTAAAACCTGGTTATTTTACATCTCACTTCTAGGCTGTTTTACCTGTCTTCCAGCGCTGGAAAAACCCTATGGGTAGCTGTGCCCTATATAGAACTTAATAATAATAATAATACCAGGTTCAGAAGTACGTGACATTCAGATAACTCTAGAAGGTTGGAATATATATTAGCCCTGATGAAGCAGCAGTGGCTGTGAAACACGTGTTGGCTGTAAAACCTTTACAATATTACAAATAAAGAAGATAACCTTTGAAGTCTATTACAAAATTGTACGATTTGAGGATTTCATTGTGAGACTCTTATGGACATTATATATGGTCACAAAACTCTCAGAGGTTACATAAATATTTATAAAAATTGTAATCCAATATACCTAGGCCTTCATTACATGTGGTGCAGAAAATATGCATCACTAATATTTAACCAGGAGGTGCTAATACCATGGGGTATGGTAATCCTAGATTGTGGGATTCCCGATTTGACTTAACTAGTAATTCTTGTTACTGGTCAAGCAGCGATTACAGATTACATCATGCTAAAAGCATTAGTGGGGTTCTTCATTGTTTGATAACTACAGGGAACAAGTTAGCTTTCATTTAGAACATCTAGAACATTTTACAAAGTCACTGTCAGGATAACCCCTACCTCTGCAAAGTACAGCAAGCAAAACAGCATATGGGTCTCCCATGACACCCCAAAGTGGAAATTAGATCAGTGATCCCCCAGGACTTATCTTTCAGATTCCTGTGCCTGGTAGCGAGCTCTGAAAGAGGGATTGGTACCACAAAGGCATTACCTCATTGTCATGTGTGGCTCTTATAGAAAGCCTCTTTCATTTATTTCAGTTTCTGAAAGTCATATCTCCTTGCAATGACATCATAACAGTTGACACAAAAGAACAAAACTGGTTATCAACTCTTGCGGATTCATAAAGACGTTCTAGGGCAGATAAAAGGGCTCTCTGAGAGCCTGTCAGAGCAGCTCTGCTTGCCTGCTTTGAATGAAAGCAGGAAGCACAATTGCAGAAGTTATGAAAGGTACTTGGTTTTGGTAAAGGATAGCACGTAAGGTATTTATTTTTCACATTTGTGTCATGGAGGAAAGTGCATGTTATGTATAGCTCTCCTGTTATCCTCTAAACCTGTTCGGTAGTTGAAAGCGGGGCAGGTGACTTTGGAGCCCATACATAATATAAAATTATAGATGGGTAAAAAGTGAATTACGGGGATGTTTTTCACCTTGGGTTCTGAGTGACATCACAGACCACTCATGCTTCATCCTCCTAGCCTATTTGACGTCACTTAGAACTCCTTGGTGAAAAACATTCCCATCATGATCTATTACCTATCTATAATTTTATATGATAAGGTTTGCTACCTGCACCTGGAGCAGCAAGAGGTGCCACTCTTATAAATCAGGTCCTTCTCTCAGGTTTATACTGAACCACAAGTTATTATTGTGCACAACATATATAATTGGGTACTTAAGGATTGACAACAATCAACAATTGTTTTTTAGCTTTAGTTCAAATTATAACTCAGACTAGTTTAGTCTGAGCTTATACAATGATATTGGCAAATTGCACATTGAGATAAAACGATATATTGCATTTTTTTAGAGTTCTAACAGATTAACACAGAAATTCTTGCCGTTTTAAGGCTTTGAATACAGACTAGAGGGTCATTTTGTAACGTAAAGTATGTTCACTGAATTGCTAGGAAGACCTGTGATTGAGACAGAATAAGCGATGCAATAAGTTATAGAGGGCAGGTATGAAAGTGTATATAGTAAGCCCAACTAAGAACAACAGCTCCCAGTACCTTGAGATGTTTGAGGAACTTAGAAGTATGAGGAAATGCTGTTCAAAATTGTGGACATAGTAGGTAGAGGAGCAATTATAGCTACGATTGTTTAAAGGTGGTAGTAATTCTGAGTGTTGACTACAAAAATATCAACCTACAAAATACTGAGGTCACAATATTGACAACCAAAATATAGTTATATATAGATACATAAAATAAAACCATAAATAATTCCAAAATGTAGAATAAAATAATATGAGGTGTTAAAATTAGCATTAAAAAGCATATAAAACTACAATGTGATGTAAAAAAAAATAACAATGCTGTAATTTAAAAACAGTAAAGGCCTGATTCACAAAAGTAAACTTAGACTAAAAGTCTAAGTTTACGACTTTCCATCTTCACAAAGGTAAGTTAAGAGTAGTATGTTTATGTCCACACTCGGGGTAGAGTTTCCACACTCTGGGCAGAATGTCCACATTCAGACCGGATTCCGACCTGAGCACAGAAACTCCGCCCGAGTCCAGACATAAAAATACTATTCATAACTTGCCGTTGTGAATTTCAAAATTAATAAACTTTACCTTTGTAAATCCGGTCCTACATGTTTTTAATTATAATTGATTCAAAACGTTTGAAAAGTTGCAATATTTTTAAAAATATGTTCAATATAATTTAAATAAATTTATTTTGTAATTACTTTAAAAAAATATATATTTAAAATTACTAACCATCAAAAAACAATGTAACCTTTTTAGGTTAAACATATTTGATTTACATTACATAGATCTATTGCAGAAAAAACATAATTCTGGTAAACATTTATCTTAAAATAAATATCTTCAAAAATAAATGTATGTTTCAAAATTTTAAAATGTAAAATAAATTCAGCAGACATGTAGAACAATGTTTAATAAATAGATTGTTTAAAAAAAAATAACATACATTGGGAGAGTCAGATTTACAATTCTAACTCCAGAAAAACTAATATTGGGTAAAGTGCATTTATTTAGGCTGTTTGGAATTACCATTCTACTCCAATTCAACTAAAATTGGAGAAATGCTTGTACTTAGTTTGGTCTTTTTTTTTTATTCTATCTCCAGTTCAACCACCATTGGAGAAAAACATAGATTTGAGTGGTCAGATTTGGTATTCCCACTCCAAACTAAGCAACATTGTGAATAATGTGGAACACTGGGAGGGGAGTGGGGTCAGATTTACTATTCACACTCAAAAGTAAAAAGCACTGGGAAACAATAGGACAAGTAGAAGTGAGGTCAAATGGATTATTCCAACTCCAAAATAAGCAGCATTTGGGACAACATTGGGCCCTGGGGAAGCCAAATTTACTATGCCCACTCCAAACTAAACAACCCTGGGGAAAGTGTTAAGCTGTTGGGGACTGGGAGGCGAGGATTTGCTATCCCCTCTTCAAACTATAAAACAGCAGAGAAAGTGTTGGATTGTGGGGTCTTGCTGTGGTCCAGAGAGAGGCTCAAATTAAGGGCCTGATTACAACTTTGGAGGAGGGTGTTAATCCGTCTAAAATATGACGGATATACCACCCGCGTATTACGAGTCCATTATATCCTATGGAACTCGTAATACGGTGGGCAGGATATCCGTCACATTTGGGACGGATTAACACCCTCCTCCAAAGTTGTAATCAGGCCCTAAGTGTTCCCCATCCAAAAGAAACAACATTGTAGAAAATAATTGTCTCCGGGGGGAATATTTGCACATCGAAATAACAAATATTGAAGAAAAATGAACAAATGTATTTCAATTAAAATAAAATAACAAGAGAACATCAGTAATTTATTTCCTAATAAATTAGAAAAAATTTAATAATTAAATTAAACATAAAATAAACCTATAAAATTAATATAAATTTAATTAAATGGTAATAATATTTGATATATACACTTTTTGACACAATTCCAATCTCAAAAATGAAATTTAAATGTATAGAAGTTAATTACAATTTAGGATTTTAAGGACTTTTTTATATCTTGGTGGTATTTAGACTCCTTTGCAACAACGTATACATATTGCCAAGATAAAGGTCCAACCGCCAAACCTTTAGCTGGGCAGACCATATCACGATGGAGACTACTCCATCTCCGCTGTGATTAAACCCCTCCACAGCCCTGTGGTGTAAGAGCCTTTAGAGGCAGACCTGTAATTCCTTCCAACTTATTTAGATGGGCAGAATGAGAGGTTAGATTTCACTGCCCATCATTATAAGGAAAACCCTGGCGGTAAGGGGCAGTGAAAACTGCTAAATTCCCCCCTCCATTCGCCATGGGAGAGGACTCCCATAGCGATGGGAGCACTTTCTTTTTCATCTATTTTTTTTTTTAAATCCTGTTTTAGGATTTTCATTTTGAAAATAAGAAAAGAAAACTGTTTGATGCAAGAACCTGACATGTTGGTAGAGCCCTGCATCAAATAGTGAAATACAATTGCGGGAACCGCAGTGACAACGGTTCTTGGCAGTGCCTTATAAATGATCACTAGGTTCATGGTCATTTATATATCTGGTGAGCAGTCCCTCCACAAGGGCGCTGGAGTAATGTAGTCTGTCACCCTGGCAGAAAAACGGGCTGTCTGCTAGAACTTAAAACAGGCCTTTACCTTTTAAATAAACAAAAAAAAATTGAAAATCCGAAATTTGCTTCCGAAACAAAAATCTCTTTTTAATAATACAAATATTCAATGACATTTAGCAAATAGATATTCATAAACAGATATTTGAAAGAAAAATTATTAAAATATATAGATTTTAGAACACTATCCACCCAAAATCCAGTTCAGCACAGAATATAAACATCATAACAAAAGTTGTGAATTAGGAACTAACAACATAAAAATATTACAAATGCAATTAATTAGAAAAAACAAAACATCAGTTTGAATCAGTCCACAACCAAGCCTGTATAGAAGCCAATATCCCAAAAAATAAATAACATTAAACTAAATGTATATTTGTTAAAATGTATTTAAAAGTATAGAAAATAAAACCATATTTTTATTAAATGAAAAATAAAACTTTAATTTGACACACTTCTCACCTAGAATCTTTATAAACCCCCAAAGCCCAAGAAACATAACAATTATACATTTTATTAAAAATAAAAAATAAACAACATTTAAAAAACACCTTATTAAAGTGAAACATTGAAGAATATTTAGAAAGAAATAATCCAATAAACTACGATTTATTACCAGAGGAATAGCTAAAGCATTATTCATATCTACAATACTAAAGTAATATTTAAAATATCAATAATATTGTCAAAAAAATTAAAAGCAATATACTTATCATCGATATTCAAAACATCAGCATAACTTTACCTGTGATAATATAACTTAGAAATTAGGGCCTTAATTTAAGAAAAGTGGCGCTGCATCGAAAGCAGTGCCACTTTTCTTGCACCCCTTAGCGCCCTCCTACCCCCACCATGTGTGTGCTGTATTTAATATACGGTGCACCATGAAGCAGGGTAGGCGCAATAGCATCAACATTTTCTGAAGCTATTGATGTTCTGTGCATGATTAGTGCCAAAATGTTGGCGCAAATCCTGCAGAGTACATAGGGGCCCTTTGAAAACAAGAGTATGCCCCCTTTCAATGCCTGCTCTGTGCAGGCGTTAAAAACAGCCGCTAAAAATGGCACAGTAAAATCTCTTAGGTTCCACTGCGCTATTTTTGTGGTTCCCCCTAACAGGGGAATGCCCCCTTTCATACATTATGCCTGGCACAGGCATAATGTGCGCAAGAGGTTACAAAGTAGTGCTTTGCATGCATTGCACCACTTTGTAAATATGGCGTGCCGATTTGGCCTCTTTGGGCCACATTAGCATCATTTAAAAAATGACGCTAATGTGGCGCAAGGAGGCGCTAGGCCCTCTTAAATCTGGCCCTAAGTACCAGTGATGGTGCAAATTTCACCAAATTTCTCTCAGTGCAAAATAATGCCACAATACAGATGAGCAAGGCATCAATAAGCTGAAAGGGGACGAGTGGGGGACGAAGTTGGACGAGAGAGGAGAGCACTGCACGGATTTGATTTTGCCTTTGAATTCCATTCCATGCATGAACAGAGTTTGAGCAAGGATCAGAATTCCAGGTCGTGTGATATTTGCTGAACTGATTATTCACCAAGTGCTGTATGGAATGTATCTTCTAAAACCTTTTTCCCTGACCAATTTTAGAAGGTCAAAGCTGTTTAAATTTATCAGATAAGAATGCCGAGAAATGAGGTATATTGTGTAGAATTATGTGTGTTAAATAACACATCTGCATGTAAGGCATAATTTCCATGGCCACACTTGGAATACCGGGTATTTCTCGCACACCGTAATTACCTCACGCCGGTATGTGTATTTACTCTGATAATCAAATAACCCAGCCTGTTCTGCATAAACCATATTCAGTGCCTAGGGAGTAGAGGTGGAAAGATAAAGGGAATGCAACAAAACTAGTAGATGCCAAGTCCGCTTTCCTCACAGTTGCCCAGACCCATTTAAATGTAGGGATATCAATGGCATTCTCAAGGGATACCCCTCCCCGTCTTTTCCATCAAAAAGCTTTGGAAAGTTCTCCCTGATTAGTCACACGTCTCTCAGATGAAGGTTTTCTGAAGGGCCGCCCATCCATCGCCACATACATAATCACAAACATAAACATTCTGAAATGCTCCTGATGTGCTGGGGAAAACTTCCACGTGAATTAGGGACATACCATTTTTGATTTACACAAAGTCAGGTTCAGTGTTTTCAGTCCTGTTAAATAAAACATAATGCCAAGAGGACGACCATGACATGGCGGATTGTCTGGCATTACATTTTCACCAAACTTGCCCCTGCTGTGTCGGTGGGGGCACTTTCAGCAGAAATGTTCTTTACAGAAGGAGAGATCTTGTAGTAGGAAGGTGGATTGCCACTATAGTAGTGAATGAAAGGCCTCAGTACCCCTGCAGTTTAGAAGACCAAGGCACGAGATGAAGAGAGGAAACAGTGACCCATAACATGAAGGAGTGATGAGAAAAGGCAGGCACACTGTCAATGAGTGAGGAGATAGATGCACATTATGGCTAAAGGACGGATGGATAAAAGAGTGGATTAAAAAACCATCCAAATGATGAAGGAATTAGCAAGGCCCTAGAAATGTCTATCTATCTTAAAATGTTCACCTCTGCCATGAGCCTTGAAGACAAAAGGAATCATCTCCTACTCCGCGAAACATTCAAAAGGGTGCGCAGAGCTACAATAGACATGTTGTTGTTTAGGCTTCTCTGGTTCTAGAGCGATAATCTTATATCAAAACAAACTATCACAAAACACAATTGTGTCCCTAGCTACTTTTGGAAGTATTTATCAGGACAATGGCTTTATTTTTGACCAGTGCTTAATTGGAGCCAGCAGTAGCTGCTGGGGGCCAGTAGCACTAATTTTTGTGGACCAGTACTTATTTTCCCACCTCAGGTTATTCCTGATAATATAAGAGCAAAAGAACACAAAAATCGGACAGACTGAGAAAGAGAAAGACAGCAAACTTGTCACAAAGGTAGAAAGCAGGAACCGGAAAGAGGGAGCGGATTCAAGAGCCATGAGAAGGATTTAAGACTAGCAGCCTTGGTATTGAGTGATCTGTTTTACTGCTCTGACCGGGGCCTTCCGGCACTCTTTCTTTCACAAACTAAGCAGTGTGTGTGTGACTTTGCAGAAACCAAACCCATAGATAACCTGCAAATGTCTGACATCTTCATGCTCAGATGGCCCATGCAAGGTAGATGTTTGGGTACTTCTTACATTGGGACATCTTGCAGAAAGACAGGTATGGATTTTTCATAAAAAGTGTCATATTTGCCTTACTTTGCAAGCTCCCATGACAGGCCACTGAGGTAAAGCAGCAACGGATATCATGAACCAAGAGGACCTCAAGACCTGGTTCTTCTACTGATCCTCAGCATCCGCCCCTCTCACCTCCCCAGCACCTTGAGACCCTCAAGGGTGAGTAGCCGCGCTTTACAAATCCCTGATTGATTGATTATGTGCAGAGTTAAAAATGTATGGGAATTCAATTTTTCCTACTGGTCAAAGGGTAGTAATTTTTACATCAGACAATCCTAAAGCAAGATTTTCACCAGAATTAATTTGGTTATTTTCTGCAAGAACTACATTTGCATCGGTGCCTCTCTGGAGTACAAATCTTTGAATTACCTAAACAAGTGAGGGAGCAGATTTTATAATTTTCAGAAAGAATGCATGAAACATTAATGTGTAGAATTAACCTATAGGCCTCATATGAAAGGTGACTGCATTTAAATTGTACAATTTGTATGAAACAGCCACAGTTAAATTTTTTCAGCTTGAATAGCTGAAAGCTGCATTTATGTTATTTTTTTCTGGCAAATGACAAAGTCCAAGAATGTGAAATGTAATACTGCTGATCTTCAGGTTGGCATATGTTTCACTAAAAAGGACTAACTTGAGTAAATTCCTGACATGTATCCTTGCAAATGTTTCTGATTAAAGAATAAGGGGCATATTTAAGAGCCCCTAGTGTCACCTTAGCACCGCTAGAGAGTAATTTATTTTATGCTAAGGTGGAGCTAAAGTGGCTTTACGGCTGCACAGTATTTGAAAGTGGCGTAATACATGCATTGTGCCACTTTGTAACCTCTCATGCCACATTATGCCTGCGATAGGCATAATGTATGCAGGGGGGCATACTGGCGCCAGGAGGCCTGCAAAAATGGTGCAGTGAAATTTAACAGATTTCACTGCTCCATGTTTGAGGTCATTTTTAACACCTGCTAGGAGCAGGCTTTAAAATGACACACCCATAGAAACCTATGGGCCTCCTTGCAATTTGCTACACTAAAGTCAACATTTTTGATGCTAGTGTAGAAAGCGCCACAATAGCGGCAAAACGTTTGGTACTATTGTACTAACGACTGCCAATGGTGCACAGTATTATAAATACAGCACAACCATGGTGTTGTTAGGTGCCGGTGGAAGGGGCGCAAAAAAAGTGGTGCATCATAGCTGATGCGCCATATTTTCTTAAATATGGGCCTAAGTATTGTAGAATTACGAATAGGGACATTGTATATTAGTGAGGTAATGTAGAAGCTTAAACACGAGATGCAAACTGCTGAATCTATTAAATGAAGAGAACCAGGTGCAAAGTTTTACAATGTTTTGTGAAGAATGTGTGTTATCGTAACAGTCAATAACAGCCATTCACAACATGAATACGAAAGTTACTTAGTAGATTAGCAGAGTGTTCATAGAGGCAAAATGTATTTTTCTAAGTAGAAATTGACTCATCCAACGTGAATAATAAAGACAATTGACAATAAGGGATGAATGTGGTTACATCTTGTTGCTCTTTTTGTTATTGTACCCTGGAGAAGAGACAAAGGAGTTTTCAGTTTCCAATAAATTTGCAAGCTGATTGGATGACTGAAGATTGGAAGAAACATGCTGCAAAAGTTTAAGATTGTACTTTTTATAAAAAATGTGTGCTCCTAGAGTAGGTTACCACACCACACCCCACCACATTTATTAATTTCCACTTACCCTGTCTGAGTCTGTACTGCTCAAGCTGAGACTCTACTTACATTTCTGAAACCTCTTTTTATGGAAAGTTCTGCTTTGATTGATTCTGAAGCTTTATGCTTGACCTCTCGATATTGACCTCTTTGTGGACTATAAGTGACACTTTTTTGATGCTCCATTCCTTTTAAAACCATCCTCACTCTTAGGCTAGGGATTTTGTCCTTTATGGAAAGCGGCGATTGAATTGCTTATGAAATATTGTATACTTGCTTATTGATTACTTTTATTAAATTAATACTGCTTTAATAAAGATTGAGCTTATAAAGATATTCATTAATAGAGATTTTGAACTCTCATCAAACTATCATTATTGGCTGAGAAAGATTGAAACAGTGCTTACTAATTAGTTGATATGCAGCTCCTGGTTAATCTTACACTAACGTCCAAAATCCATCCGTCCTAGACTCTGGGACGATTAATTAACTGATAAAACTTTCTCATAAACTAGTGATTGTGAACTGGATGTCCCAGTGATCCAGCAAAGGTGGTAGTCAGAGGACGGTTTACGTTGTGAGAAAGAGGAGCTGGAATTAATTCACTAAATTTAGAGAAATGCTCAAAGTTCAAGGCCCCAACTTTGAAGATTGACAGAGTGCGGTTTCGAAGGCAGTTGCAGAATCCTAGTTCTGAGTATCAATGTGTTTGTGTGTCTTAATTGTTTGATTACTGAGAATTCATTGTAGGTGATCAATGAATCAGTGATGCTTATATGCTTATTATCAAGACATTGAAGAGGTTATTGGACTAAGAAGTAGTCCAAGATGCTGGGACAGAAGAAGATAAACAAGAATTATTTATAGTTTTCTTGTCCCTAAGAGATTTAAGGTGCCGGTGGTGAAATACCGTTGACTGCATCAATTAAGATAGGGACAGTATTTGGTGTGATTGTACTAATTTTGCTCGATGTTGGCTGAAACTCAAAGGCAAAGGTGAAGCTGGATTGGTTCAGGTGATTTCCTGCTGGTCAAGATTTCTTTTGTGTGTGTGAGAACTCTTTCTGATTGTGAAAAGTCAGAGGGTGTACAAACCTGAATATTCCAGTTGTTGAATTGTTCTTTTTGTTTTCTTTAGAGAAGCAGACAAAGGTTGTTATTTTTTGTTGCATAGAGTTGTAGAATTGTATACTGGTGTGTGTGTGTGTGTGTGTGTGTGTATGAAGAAAATGTAAAGGGTGGCGAACCACTGCAAGGACCTAGTTGTTGCATCATTTGTGCTTCAATGAGAATGATCGGTTGGGTTGAAATGCTGCTCTGTGATTGGATACCCTGCATAAAGAGCAGATCTGTGATTTAAAGAAGGGGTTATTGAGAATCTGATGTATACAGAACAGATTCTAAACATTTGTGATTTGAATTGTTGAGGTATTGTTGATTAATTCTAAAACATGAAGTGTATTAAAGATTTTAAGGGTTTGGTGAAAGATGATGTGACACTTCAGGTACGAGAAGGTGAAGAGGCGACTCCTGAGGGTACACCACCACATTATATGATGAGAAATGTAGGGTTACACACATGATTGTAGGTTCATCAGTGGTGTAAGTTCAGGGAGACAGAAGGTCTTTTCAGTTTTTCAAAATATGGTACATTTGAGATCAGAATTATTGCCCGATTGAAGGAGAACCCTTATGAAATGAAGCCACCTCCTAGACCTACCCAATATGAAGCATTGGTAGAAGGTTGCAAATGCTAGGGTTAAAGACAAATATTGGAATAATGAAAAAAGAGTAAGGTGTAACACTGCAGATGCTTGATGGGATGAACAACAGAGATGGAGGAAAGCTATAGTGGAGGAACCTAGATGGCATCCAGCACTCAGTAATGAGAACCTGAGAAACTGAAAAAGCCAAAAGTTAAGTAAGACAAAAATGAAAAAGACAAAAGGAAATCAGTAGCTGAAAGCAATTCAGGAGATGACATTTTGGACAAATTATTAGGGGAGTCATTCTGACCCTGGCGGTTGGTGACCGCCAGGGTCACCGACCACGGGAGCACCGCCAACAGGCTGGCGGTGCTCCGTCGAGCATTCTGACCGCGGCGGTTCAGCCGCGGTCAGAAACGGAAAGTCGGCGGTCTCCCGCCGACTTTCCGCTGCTCGGGAGAATCCTCCATGGCGGCGGAGCGCGCTCCGCCGCCATGGGGATTCTGACACCCCCTACCGCCATCCTGTTCCTGGCGGGTCTCCCGCCAGGAACAGGATGGCGGTAGGGGGTGCTGCGGGCCCCCGTAAGAGGGCCCCGCAAAGTATTTCAGTGTCTGCAAAGCAGACACTGAAATACGCGACGGGTGCAACTGCACCCGTCGCACCTTCCCACTACGCCGGCTCCATTCGGAGCCGGCGTCCTCGTGAGAAGGTAGATTTGCCCTGGGCTGGCGGGCGGCCTTTTGGCGGCCGCCCGCCAGCCCAGGGCAAATCTCAAAATACCCTCAGCGGTCTTGCGACCGCGGAGCGGTATTTTGTCGGGGGAAGACTGGCGGGCGGCCTCCGCCGCCCGCCAGTCTCAGAATCACCCCCTAGCTTCTCAAACACCACCTTTTGTGGCTTCTGATGCTGAGAGTATTCAGACATCAAATGTGACAGTGGCAACAGCCCCTGTTGATCCAAAGGCAAGACACAGTAAAAGATTGTTACCATTGACACAGCCTGTTATGCAACCAGTTATTACAAATACTATGCCTACTCTCGTTGATCATGTCCTGATGGAGTAATACCTCCTGTTACTGCTTCAATTGTAACAGTACCAGCACCTGTTACTAGGGATATAACAGCACAGCCATTAGTGGTTTGCATAGACAATGCTGTGATTACTGTTACCTTAAATACCATAGCTCAAGGAGCTGTTGGAGCTGTTGGAGAAGCACCTGCTGTAGGGTTTGTCCCGACTTGGCAGAATTTACAGATTGTTAATTGGATACCATCGCAAACTCTCTAGACATAAAGGGAGGTGAGGAGACTCCTTTCAATACCTTTAGGCATTTATTTGAAAAAGGTATTTTCCCCCATCATTTGAGGATGAAGCAGAAATTAAAAAGACAGGAATGGCAGAAAATCAGATTCTTGTTATACAGGGAACAGAGAAAAAGAGACTATTAAATGTCCTAGGATTAAAGGTAGAACTAGAGGAAATAATCAGGAGATGTTTAGATCTTGATCATGTGAGCCACTACCAAGAAAAGGAATTGGTTTGTTTGTTCAAAGAAATTACAAGACATGCTGCTACCACACCTAATAAATCTACTGAAATAGCATGCAAATATGAGGTTTATCCCATAAAGAGTCAACCATTTCAGAAAGGTTTCAGGGTACAGCCGGATGATGAAGCCATTGAGCAATACGTTCTTCAGAAATACAATTCAACACCATTAAATTAGTAAAATGGATTTGCAGATTGCGTGAACTTGAAAAATTAGAAAGCAAATGGGCAAAGAAGCTTAAAAAGAAACAGTAAGAGTTAGCTAGAGTAAACAGAAACAACTACCTCCAAGACCCCCAGATGATGGAGAAGCTTTGGCTTATCCAATGAGAGAGGTACCAGTTGGGAAGTACAATCATGTGCCATGGAGTAGGGGAGATCTCTCAGCATTTAAGAACAACTTTCCAAAAATAAGAGAGGATCCCATGCAGTGGTACACAGAGATTGAAATATGTGTTAACATTTCTAAAGTGCTTTCTTGGATATTTTGGTTCTGAATGACTTGTGGACAGAGTGTAAATTTGCTGTATAGTGCCCAATTGCAGAGCCAACCAGGGATCAGCGCACTAATGCATCATCACCTTAAGTAATGAAAAAGAATGATGAGGTGATTACTTATTAGAAAGGCAAGATTGCTTCAAGAGACCCAGATTATTTAAAGATAAACAGAGCTCAATAACAGCCAAAAGAGCAAGTGCATGACTACTGTGAGAGATTGTTGGAAATCTTTCGACAGCATAGTGGTCAGGTACACATGGATCCAGTTGATATGGGTTTCTTAATAGCACAACTTGTTATTGGGTTGAGGCCAGAGATCAGTCAACACATAAGGAAGAGTGTACGTTGTTGATATATAAGGCCACTAGATGGGATCCTGACATATACAAAGGGCCTAATTACGACTTTGACGGTCTTCTGTCAAGATCGCTGCTGTGCCGGCCATCAAAAGACCGCCATGTTGGCAGTCATCCGACTGCTGCATCCACGATCCACACCATGAAGACTGCCAAATACCAGCTAAAATACTGAAACCGCCAGGACACTCGTGGGGGGAAAGAGGCTGTGCCACCACCAGCACCGCTAGCCCAACACAAATCCGCCCATCAGATTACGACCCACAAATCACCACAGCAGCTCTTTCACGGAGAAAAAACAGCTGTGGTGCAAGCTGCCGCGGTCAGAAACCGCCACTGACAGAACACAACACTACATTGGACAAGAAGAATACCCCACACCTGACACACATCAGCTCACCTGACACACCTACACACATCACTATATAACACACCCCCACACAATCCACAATCCTTTGCAAAAAAACCTTAATACTTAGAAACAGAGAGCAGGCACATACGCAGATGGAGCATCCTAACACTATAGGCACACACACATCACACACCAGTTGAATGAACACAACACATATATAATGTGCACAGACATTTCACGCAACAGCACATCCCTCACAACGCACTACCCACACCCCATCAATCACCCAACCCTGCACCCTTCCATACACAACACCCCCCACACACCGTCAACACAGTCACCACCATGTCTCCACAAAGGCACCTATGATTCACCAACGATGAGTTGAGGGTCATGGTGGATGACATTGTCAGGGTAGAGTCACAACTGTTTGGAGCACAGGTCACGCTAACATCAATTGCCAGGAAAATTGAGTTATGGCAAAGAATAGTGGACAGGGTCAACTCAGTGGGAAGCCATCCATGCACAAGGGACGACATCAGAAAGAGGTGGAACAACCTACAGGGAAGGTGCGTTCCATGGCATTGAGACACCAGATAGCCTTGCACAATACACATCCTCCCCACAGTTCACACCTTGGGAGGAAAAGATCTTGGAGATACTGCATCCAGAGTGCCTGACTGGAATACCTGGGGGACTGGAGTCTGGTAAGTGCCCAGAAAATCACTGCACACAATTGTCATGTCCTGCATGCCTTCTCAACACTCAAATACTCCCTAATTCACTGATTGTTCCCCTACACCTACCTACCAATCACCCAATACACCTCTCCTGCATGCCACCACCCCACACAGCCCTTGGCAAGGGCACGGATACCACTGGGTAATCCTATCACTACGACTCCCACAATGCACCAAACCAATTAATGCGAAAACGTGCAATGTCCAGATCACATCATTTTTCATGCATGTATGACTATTGTACTACCTACACCAAATAGAATGTACGACTGAGGACCAGTACATGGCAATGACAGCAGTGCAATGGCACACCACAATGGCAACCAAGGTGAAACACAGCTACAGCTCAGTGACAATTCCAAACAGATACTGATCCATATCCCCAAGCCCATAATGGACAGACCCTGGGTTGGAAAGTAAGATGCCAGACTCCATGCACACGCACAAGATCCAGAGACAGGAATATGACCCTATTACTCACAAACTGTGTTCTCAGTGGGAAAACATGGTGCAGTGTGCAGCCAAATTGTGTGACAACTACCAAGCCTGAATACTCACTACCAGAGTTGAATATTCATGTCAAGTGTCAGATAGTAATAGAACCCATCAGCAGTGCCATATGTATTAATCATTGATGATAGCACCCAACATGGAATATGATACTCCTTTCACAGACTTTATGCACTACCAATCTATGCTGTGCAGCATCTGTCATTGTCATTGCAGGTAATCATGGTAAGCCACTGTCTGCATATCACAAACAGGTAACCAAACACACTTACTCAACTGTATTCTGTGTCGCACTCCATCCACAGGTAACCCTGCCATTGCCACCATGGAGAGGATACCAGCCACTACCAGCCCTCCTCAGGAGGAAAGCCACCAGTGAGGTCAACACACCTGGTTGTCTGGACAGTGACGAACTACTTGGCACATACAGAACACCTGGTCAGTCGACGACTCCCAGCCTCACCCTGCTCACATCAATCCCACCCACCCCCATTGCTCCGACATCACAGCCCAGCAAGCGCACCCAAACCTGTGTCCAAAGGACTGTTCAAACTATTGTGTGCCCCCCAGTACAGGGACCTGAGTTGAATCTTGACATCCCAGGCAATGATGGTCTGGCTAACACTGGGAGTGGGCACACCGTGCCAGGGGCACAGGCATCTGGGAGCTGGGGGGTGGGAGGGGTGTTGTGGGCCAGAGGATGGGACACCCAAGGGACTCCACTGACCAGGATACCATCTCCCAAGTCTTGGGAGCATACCTAAATTCCCAGGAATGGCCAGATAATTACCATGTTGGGGGAAAATCAAAGGAAGCAGAAAGAATACCACCAGAAGGTCATGCAGCAGTGGCAGACACACAATGCCAACATGGCCTCCATTGCAGGGGTGCTGATGGACATGACCAGCACCCTGCATTGTTTAGCAAACCTTCCACTAGCAATGTGACATCTGCCCCCATTAACATCAGCGGCAGCCAGTGAAATGGAGGCCCTGCCAGGGGACCCCCCAAGCCTCAAACACCCCTCCCTCTGTAGCTGAAGAACACCCCCGCAAATGTGGATGTCCATCCAGACATCCGGCTGGAGCAGATGTCAAGACCAAACCCACTGCCAGGAAGTAAACCTCTCCTGATTTGTCACCCTTGTGTGTCACTGATATACCCCGTTGACTGGACTGAGACAGAACTCCATTTTACCTTGGTACATGGACACTGGACCTGTGTGACCCAATGTTGTAGCAACCATTGTGATCCATCCATCTACCTTGAGTCCATTCATCACCTGTTTGTAATGTTCTTCACATTAATCTCACAAATCACAAAACTGAATTGCACAATAAATCACTATTGAACTCAACTACTGTAAATGGGCATTTAACGGTCCAACAACATTAGTCCTTCTACACAAATTGGTCTATAAATGCCCCCCCTATTTCGTACTAGCAGTGTAATGGCCTTCGGACGGAGTCTCCTTCAGCGGGACACACACAACAACAGTAATGTACATTGACAGATGTCAGAGAGTGAGGTTGAAATACACTGTAACACCAGGCAAACGTCCATTGCGTCATCTGCAATTAGAGCAAGACAAAGAGTACCATGAGGATGGAAGGCAAGGTGACACAGTAAGCACATATAAAGGTAATCAACTTCATCACTATTGTAGTATAACTCCTATTCATCGGAACTCAAATTGGACCTATAGAACAGCAAGCTCTGGTCCTTCACATGATCCATTTAACAGGCTATCTGTCATATACCCCTCTCAGAACTGTACTCAATCACCATTGAATACTGGCAATGTATACCTCCAGCCTTAGGTAGCAAACCCTCAGATGAAATCCACATCCAAAGGATGGGAGGAGATGGGAATAGGTGAACGCAGGTAATCCAGATTGTGTGAAAACAGGGCTGATTGCAGAGGACCCCTAACTTTTTGCCCCCATTTTTCACATTTTGCTGGAGTTTTCCTGACTTTGATGGTGCCCTGGGTACTGCTAACCAGTCCCAGGGCCTGTGCTCTGTGTAAAATCAATATGCAAATTAGGCTAAGTTAACCTACCCATAAGCCCCTATTTTATGGTAGGGCATGTAGGTTTAGGGACCACAGCATAGGAAGTGCTCCCATAGGTGCACTGCTTAGGTGCCCAGTGTCATTTTGAAGGCAGGCCTGCCTTTCTGGCTACTTTTAAATTAAAGTTATATGCAAATTCGACTTTGGAATTAAAAGTAGTTCCAAAGTCTTAAACTACCTTATTTTTACATATAAGTCACCCCTAAGGTGTGCCCTATGTGCCCCTAGGGCTGGGTGCCATGTAACTATAAGCAGGGACCTTATAAAAATAGTTTTATAAGCACTGGTGAGGTAAAAACAGCCACATTCATTTTTCCCTCATTGTAGTAAATGGCCTTCATAGGCTAGAATGGGGAGACTTTATTTTAATTTTTAAAGTCCCCTTAAATGCTGGATACCAAGAGTTTGGTATCAAATTAATTGTTGTAATAAATCCCACAACTTCCAGTTGCTGGATTTAATATAACTTGTTCAGGTAAAGAGTTTTAAACTTTACCTGAAAAGTTGCCAATTTCAGCCCTGCATTATTTTTGCTGCTGTGCTCTGATTGGCCAGCCTCTAGCAGCCTGACCAGGCTGCATTGATGAGGTGGGAAGTGGCCTGGCTTCACACAAAGGAATGTGCCTGTGGGAGGGAATCTCCCCTCAGCAGATGGTGAGGCAGGAAGGGGGAGGGCTGCCAAACTAGTCTTCAAAGGCAGAGAAGGGCACTTGGAGCAACCAGCAACACCCCCACATCCTGCAACCCCAGACAACTAGGTGCCCCCTTGATTAGATTAGGAGAGGGCAGGAGAGGGGTGTGTTTATGATTTTTAGCCACACTAGTGGGTGGGCTCAGCCAGATGTAACCTCCAAAAATCAGATTCAGCCATGATGGATTTTTGGAGAATGTTGCCTCCTGGGATTGATTTTTGCCACACTTCCCAGGAAGTGGTCATCACAGGGTGAAGGACCCTGGACCTGATTGGAGAACCAGGACCCCCCTGCTTTTCCCCCAGGAGCAAGGATAAAACTGGCAGACCTGCACCCACATCTCAGTTCCCTACCACATCCAACAAGGAAGAACTACAGAAGAAGAAGGACTGCCCTGCTGGACCCCTGGCCTGCACCTGGAACCTGCACTCAGAAGGACTGCACCAGCTGCACACCTGGGCTTCACCACAAGAAGGACTTTGCCTGGCTTCATCTGGTTTAAGGAGGGACTCCCTGTTTGCTACAGGTGAAAAATTGCTAACCAGAGTCCCCTGCACCAACTCCTGAAGAAAGCGACCAGCTGACCACTGTCCAGTGGCTAAAAAGGAGTTTGCGCCAGGTGCATTCTGGGAGTTGTAGTCCGCACCCCCCCAAGGACCATCTCAGAACTTCTGGACCCTTAGGGTGAGCTGTGGAACTCAAAAGAACCTTAAAAGGACATCTGGGAGAAGCCCCAGAAGTTTGGAGAACTTTGGAGAACTTTTGAAAAAAAGCTCCATGAAGGGTCCGACCCGCCGCAGCAACTCTAGCCGGCTTGCCTCAACCGCGACCTGGCCTGATTTGCTGGTTCGTCCCGGTAAAGAAAATCTCTGAAAAAGAGACTAAGGGGGTCATTCTAACCCTGACGGGCGGCGGAGGCCGCCCGCCAGAGTTCCCCCCTCCAGAACACCGCTCCGCGGTCATAAGACCGCTGCGGTGATTCTGGCTTTTGCACTGGGCTGGCGGGCGGCCACCAAAAGGCCGCCCGCCAGCCCAGTGCAAAAGAGCCTTCCCACGAGGACACCGGCTCAGAATTGAGCCGGCGGAGTGGGAAGGTGCGACGGGTGCAGTGGCACCCGTCGCGTATTTCAGTGTCTGCAATGCAGACACTGAAATACAATGTGGGGCCCTCTTACGGGGGCCCCTGCAGTGCCCATGCCATAGGCATGGGCACTGCAGGGGCCCCCAGGGGCCCCACGACAACCCATACCGCCATTCTGTTCCTGGCAGGAGAACCGCCAGGAACAGGATGGCGGTATGGGCTGTCAGAATCCCCCATGGCGGCGCAGCAAGCTGTGCCGCCATGGGGGATTCCCAGGGCAGCGGAAAACCGGCGGGAGACCACCGGTTTTCCACTTCTGACCGCGGCAAAACCGCCGTGGTCAGAATGCCCTGCGGGGCACCGCCAGTCTGTTGGCGGTGCTCCCGCCGACCCTGGCCCCGGCGGTAGTGAACCGCCGGGGTCAGAATCACCCCCTAAGTCCGAAGGTAAAAAGTTGACCGGGACCTCCCAGCCAGCGTTTCCGAGGAGGGCTCCAGGGACGTCGAATCAAGATCCAGGTTTACTCCGGTCGAAGGATTTTCACCTCGAAAAAAATGACTAAGTCCGAAGGTAAAAATCTCCACTGAGGATTCCCGCGACGCGTATCTGGAGAAGGGCCCCAGGACGTCGGATTGGACTGGCAGGTTCGTCCCGCTGAAGAAAATATTCGAAAAAGAAACTAAGGGGCATATTTATACTCCGTTTGCGCCGGAATTGCGTCGTTTTTTTTGACGCAATTCTGACGCAAAACTAACTCCATATTTATACTATGGCGTTAGACGCGTCTAGC